>NW_020620825.1:12288674-12626454 GCF_003573695.1 Papaver somniferum | reverse complement strand
AAATTCATGAACTTGTTTTGTGAATCGGAAGAGAAATCGCCAGCATTATTGGTATTGTTATTCATTGCATATCTTTTAAACTACCAATATGTGTGATAAGTATAACCGCTCATGACTTGTTTATGTTCTTGGTAAAACTATTCACAAAGGCCTGACTTTTGTATTGGTATGACTTTTATTAGTGAAACCGATCTTAAGTAATCACCTGAGATGGTACGATCGATTTAGTGTTATTGGTATAACCAACTCTAGGCAAAGGGGAACCTATGCTAGTAAGAGGTGCAACACATCATAAAGGGGAATCGATCCTTGTATGAGGTGCAACAATTTTTTTAGTAGAAAGGGGAAACGATCCTATGGACATGTGCAACACGTTTTTAGGCAAAGGGGAACCGATCCTATGGACATGTGCAACAAGTACAAGTCGGATACCATATATATGTGGGGAACCTATCCTATAGTACCTAGTCAAACGAATTTTGGTAACTAGCATGACTATGCAAAGTACTCACATGGAGGTAGAACCGAAACTTGTTTTGGTAGAACCGTGAAACCCATGTTTGGTGATTGAGTGTTCTTGATCAATCACGTAGTTCTTGAACGTCAGATGAACCAATTCTAAACTTATTTGGAAGTTTGGCAAATCGGTTTCAAGATTGTAAGTATGAAAGAGGACTTACAAAGTAAAGATGTCGACATACTTTGAACATGTGCAATAACGCTTATCTTTAATTGTTCAAAGTTATTCCTTAATACCTAAAGGAAGAAAATCCTGGATCGAATAAAATAAATTGAGAATCTTTTATTTAAGGTTTTTGATTTTTTTTTTGGAAAATGAAAATTAGTAATGTGCATTTGCTAGTTGGAGATTTTCTAAGAGATTTTCGGTCATTATTTGGACAAAGCATTTCCAGGAATTATGGAAACCGAATTTGGACTATATTGCATATCTTGAGAATATTTTCGGTTTTGGAAATTCCTTGGTGTCCAAACTTCATTGGTCTATAAATTTCAAAGTTTGCATTTCGAGCAAACTAATCCTCAGAGACAGCAAAAATATCTCAGTTGTGCTGCTACTGGTGAAGTCGCCTATTCGGAGAGGAGAGTAACCTAATTAGGCGAAATCTCTTACGGCCGCTCAGTTTAAAGACTTCTTTGGAATTGAGAAGCTCTATTAGTACCTTTGGTGGGAAACTAGATAATTGTGGTTTATCTTTTGTTTCGATTAATTTGATTGACTAACGGTGGCTGAACTTTTGATTGCACCTAGTTTATTTATGCTTGAGAATCTTCTCTTCTGATATAAGATTCACTCAAACTAGATCGAAGTTTCGACGTGGATCTTTAGACTGTTTGTAGATCTAAAGACGTCTTGTGATAATCCATTGTTAACAGACTCTGTTCTGTGCGTGATTGATCACAAGAGATTGAAGTTGATTGTGCGCAGGTGTTTATTGAAGATCTAAGAAGATTTGAAGACAAAGAAGACTTTGAATATTTCTGATTTGGGTTCATAATATTTGGTGTGCACAATACTTGTTTCGGTAAAAGAGGATCCAACTATAATCGGTTTAACCTTGTGGTAGATTAGATTGATTAGTTGTGTAGATCGACATCAATACAATTCTTTGTGATTAAAAGTATTGATTGCAAAATCTTAACAATTACTTTGGTAGTTGATAATAAGATAGATCTAAGAACCTGACAAAGGAGTTTATTGAGATAATTAGAAGAGCCTTTTGTCGAACTCACATCACTTGGTTGAAAAGAGTTGATACCAAATATTTTTTTTTGTTCCTTTACTGTTTGGAATACGAACCAAAAGAATTGTTCTAAGTACGTGACTTATTACAGGTCGGAGGCGTGGGAATACAGATGGAACTAGGTGAACTATAGGTTTAGTTGGTTGGTCTCAACTATACGAAGTTGGTTTTATTTTGTATAGCGGCTTAATCCTGAGAGTATTCAATTCTGGACAAGGTCCCGGGGGTTTTCTGCATTTGCGGTTTCCTCGTTAACAAAATCTTGTTGTGTTATTTACTTTTATTTTCCGGAATTATAATTGTTGTTATTCTAATTTAAAGTAAATTACACAAATGTTAATTCCTATTTACTTGATAGTAATCCTATTTGTGTTTGGTTAAGTCCGAACCATTTATCAAGTAAACATATTTCGTTGTTGCGTTGTCTCGATCTTGTATCCATAGTCAATCACACAAGTTATCTTGTTGTCGTATTGTCTCGATCTCGTATCCATAGACGATCACACGAAGTGTGAACAGATTTGTTGTATTGTCTCGACTCAGTCCATAGACAATCACTTTCGGATAAAGGACTTATAGGTGGAAAAGTTTTAGTTTGAGGTATATTTGGGTACCCTCGTCTTTTCAATTGGTATCAGAGCAGGCAAACACGGAAATATCTAACAATGTGTGTTTTGTGCGATCCAACCTATAAGAAATTAAATCTAATGGTCGATTCAGTTAACGTAACGACAGGGTTTGACTACTTCAAAAATTCGTGGTGGAAAACGCGAATGAAGTTTGTAATGCTCTTATTCCTAAATGTTCTAGGAATTGGAATTATGTCTATGTATGTATTGAGTGACTTAAATAATCCTTTGGATCTGATAGAGTTGTATATCATTGTGTTTGTTACTAATGATATGATTCTATATGAGACAGATTGTATCTCGAAAATGCATAAGATTCCTCTCAAAAAAAAATTATATGAACTATGGCTATTGCGTTCTAGAAAAATCTGGAATCTTAAACATATTTTGGATAAACTACCAAAGTATATATATGTACATTTTCAGAGCAAAAACTGTCAATGTATCGCTGTCTAGGATGCGATTTTGGAAAATATGTAATCCTACAAGGAATGAGTTTTCAGTTAATAATTCTATTAACAATGGATTGCTTCATACACCTCACAACTATTTTAATGAAGCAAGTGATATTTTGAAATGTTACCATGTTTATGATTCTGATGGTATTTCTAACAAATATCATATTTTGTTCAAATTTTCCTCTGTATACTCTAGTAATAAAATTCTTGAGTGAACTTCAAGTGATATTATCAAATTCTGGTAATAAAAGAGTAAACAGACTTTTGAACAAAAACATGGAATCAATCCGAAATAAAGATCCAGTCCATGAAAAACCGATTTTCCAAAAGAAAGACCTAGATATAAAATCGGAATTGTTTCCCCACAAGTCTCGGTTTTCGATTTTGATTAGATTTCTTAAAACTAGTTATTTCCGATCTTCAATATCAATTCTTCCTATAAAAGATAATCTCTTGCTATGTGCTCAAACATATTGGGGAAGATTGATCGAAACAGTAACTAGGGTTTTTCATATTTCGCAAGTATGAGAAAGAGGAAATCAAGAGAAAAAAAACTCTGAAACAGACAAGTATATCTTGAATCCATTTATTCCTCCCGGAGAGGTTGAGAAAATCAAGTATCCTCACTTGATCAAAGGGAAGCATTATCTTACGAATTTGTGGATAACACATGTTTTGAAAGATATCAAGCCTTGAAGGGAGTAAGATTCACCGAAGAGAAGAGATTCGATCCACATGTTTCAGAAACCAGTTATGTGAAGTTTGTTCAAGACCGAATCTGGGGAAATATGTTCGTATTTTAAAAATATTCACCTGACATAGTAAGAATTTTTTATGGTAATATTCACAGTATTAATCATGAAAAACTTACTTTTAGCACTTTGGTTGGAAGTACTTTTCTTCATGTCAACAAAAAGATGATATCAGAAATCATCAACTACAATGTGAAAGGTCATACGATTACTGGTTTTAAAATTGAGCATAACATTTCAAAACTCATCACTGGTAAAACTGTTGAATGGAAAAAGGGAAAGATGTTAACCAAAGACGTACCCTTATACTTAAGGATTTTCGGTAAACTTGCCGTAGCAACTCTCTTTGCTTGTTCAAGAGATTCTTCTCTATGGAATAGAGAATTTTCTGAACTTATATACTATCTTCTTGAAGAAAAACGAATTGATATTTGTGGAATAATTATCAATCAAATGATTAAAATCATTGAATCTCTCAATATCATAGGTTAGAAATCTTGGATATCCTTGTCTCATCACCAAACTATGTGAAAAAGCAATAGGGAACAACTTTGGAGATGAGAAAGATACTAAAACTGTCTCACAGGGAATTATCAACCGAATGAGTGGAACTAAAATGGGATCTAGTATCTCATATGATCAAATCTATATAAATGGAGATCTCATGTTCCATATTTTACGTCTTGGGAGACAACTGGACTGTATTCAGAAACAGTTGGCGTTTGCCTATACAAATGATCCGGAAACCCTTCAAGGAATCCTAACGACCAATAATGAGTTTCTAAAAGGAGAACAAGAAGAAGGATATGAAGAAGATTCTGATGAGCAAGTAAATGAAGATTGAATTGTCTTCAAGAAAAGAAAACAAACAATTTTTTTTTTTTGATTTCTTTCAATAAGGTCTATTTTATGAATAAAACTATCTTATTATGAATAAAATTATTTGATTTATAATTTTTCTTGTGATAGTTTTTGATTTACGTAGCATGTGCTTGAATGCTTTATGTAATTCCTATGTATGTTTAGGGGATGTTTGATTTCGGTTTTATTACCTTGATATTCGATCTCATAATGTTGTGGACCCTTATGGTTTGGGTGACTTTTTGGTTTAGCAGGATTATGTTCTAGCCCATATTGGTAGGCTTTATCAAAGGATCATGAGGGGTTCTGATAGAAACAATATGTGAAAAGGTCACAATATGTTGAATTGTTTGGTTTAGCATAAAAGCATATGTATTTCGGGGTTTTCAACCTTTCTCTGATAAAGGTTGGTTGTTGTTATTCTTTTGTTTTGCATAAGGATGACAACATAATGATATTTCGATATCAATTTGTAGATGGTGGATTTTCAACAAAGGTCAAAATCGTAAAATCATGATACTGCATGTTTCTGACACGGCTTCAAGAATCCATGTGACGATTCGTGTTTTAGGAAGTATGATGCATATGTCGCTCGAAAGGCCTCTCTGGAGCGTTCGACACCGGCCATTTCATCATAGCCTCTATGTAGAATAACGTAATTGGGCGGTTCTCCGTAATATTGAGAGCTTAACGCCTTCAGGATGCTAGTAACACTCACTGTTCCCTGACTACATATACGAATTCGCCTCTACATAGAAGAACAATTGGGCGGTTCTTCATAAGATTGAGAGCAATAACGTCTTCAGGACGGTGATACTCACTGTTCCTGACTATGTAGAGAGACTCGTGTATAGACTCAGGCGGTCATCCATACATGAAATGTTGAGATGGAAAAACGTCTTCGGGACATTAGCAACACTCACTGATTTACTGACTATACGCAAGAGATTAAGTTCTAGGTCATATTCACCACTGAATTCCTAGAAGATAATTTATCTTATCTCATTACTCCTATTTCATGATCGAAATGGGAATAGATAAATGTATTACTCTGATTTCATGATCGAACCCACACCTGATCTCATGAAATGGTAATAGATGTTACTCCGATTTCATGGTTGAATCCATGGCTGATCTCATGAAATGGTAATATCACCACTTATTTTATTACTCCGATTTCATGATCGAATCCACGTCTGATCTCATGAAATGGTAATAGATATTACTCCGATTTCATGGTCTAATCACCACGGTCCCATGGAATGGTAATATCACTGCTCATTTCATTACTCCGATTTTATGGTCAAATCTGCGATTCCATGAGATGGTGATGAAATTATCATTTTATTATTCTGAATCCATAATCCAATCCGCTGCTGATTTTATGGATTGATAATAAATAACTACTCATCTTATTACTCAGTTTCATGAATTATTCTCCACTGAATTTCATAAATCAGTAATAAATACCCAACAACCGGGCATCTGGACCATCACTGAGTAAGCCCCACAAAAATGGTGCGAGTGTACTCGACAATGATGCACGACTGAGCACCCGGATGCACGGACGAGTGTACAAAAATATGAAATAATGAGGAATCCTTCGCAAAACAGGAGAAAACAATAAACATTAATAAAATAATAAGAGACGCCCAGGGCCGGGCCCACCAGCCGGCCGGTCGTGCCCTAGCCATGGTCGGTCCATGCCTCTCCCATTATTTTCCTTATTTTTGTTATTTCGTTAACTCACGAAAACTCCTTGGTTTTAGCAACTTTCCTTGTTTTTTCAAAACTCGTGAATTCTCCATAACTTGGTGGATTCACGAAATAATATTATAAAATAAGGAGAGGTGTGCGGGACCGGACAACCTAACCGGCAGGCCATGCCTAAGCCGTGGCCGGTCCCACACCTCACAATCCTTAGATTTTTATAATTATTATTCCCTAATCTCACGAAACTCCTCCGTTTCAACAAAAACTTGTGGATTCTCCATAACTTCAAGGATTCCTTATAACTTCAAAGATTCATGAAAAATAATAAAATAGGGAAAGGTGTGCGGGACCAGGCAACCTAGCCGTCCGGCCATGCCCTATCCATGGTCGGTACTTGCAATCCCTAATCTTGCATAATTATTATTTTCCTCAATTCATGAGACTCCTGGGTTTGAGAAAAATTCATGATTTCTCCATATTTTCTCAAATATTGCTCAAATCACGAAAAACCAAAAGCCAACATAGTCGCACGACTGGATAGCCTCTCACGGCAATTTTAAATATTAAAACGCTTTTATTTTAATATTTTCAAAATATTGATGAATTGAGCATACATGCTCATTCCAACAAAAATCGAGAATTCTCAGTCAAGATGAAACTCTTCTGAAAATTCACTATGTTGCTCGAACGCGCATCAGAAAATACTGAAACTCTCAGTATGGAAACACGGACACCACGGAAACACGTGCATGCCTCCATGACCGACCAGAGTCATTCCTAGGGCTTGCACAAAGCCGGTCCCACATGTTTTCATAATTCTGACCTAATGTGCTCAATTGCTCATACTGGGTCCGAACTCTCTCCAACCAACTGGAGAATCCTTCAAATGACCAACAACTGGTCCCGTGACCACCAAGAGCCTGTCCCATGCTCTCTTGGTCGGTCCTCATCTCTCATACCTAGGTTTTGTCACCTAATGCTGAATCCAGTAATATTTCAATAAATGATGAAACCTGCATTTAATCATCGTTCTTTCACCAACTCTCAAACTGAGAACCCGGGTGCGTGCTCACTCGAGCACTGGGCATCACATGGACGCTCGTCATTCCATGTGGTCGGTTCCTTTTCACTCATGACCAATTTTCAGCAATTCACCAATTGTAGAGGATTGATCAAAAATTAGGGTTTCGAACAAACGCTCCACGAATCACAATTTTGAGCAAGTTCAAACACAAAATTATGTTGATTCAGCAATCAACATCCAAATTAATAATATTTGGTAATTCACCAATATTTTTTATTAATATTTTATTGGGTCACGACACCAATAAATAATTCTTTGAATTGAGCAATACTTGCTCAGTTGCTCGAATATTGATCCAACCATCAATATTCGATAATTCATCAGTAGTTTGTCGAATTGAGCAACACTTGCTCAATTGCACGTCAAATTACCAATATTCATTATTTTGTTGAATTGAGCAACACTTGCTCAGTTGCACACCAAAATTATCGAATTCGTCGAATTGAGCAATACTTGCTCAGTTGCTCGACAAACTCTCTATATTCGGCAAAAAATCGTCGAGTTGAGAAATACTTGCTCAGTTGCTCGACAAACTCTCAATATTCGGCAATTCGTCGAGTTGAGGAATACTTGCTCAGTCGCTCTAGTCAGTAATTCATTGACATCTCAGAGAACTACATGTTCAATCCATGAATCGCTGAGCATTCACCACTTATGCTCGATTCAACAAAACTAGACTCACAGTCTAAATTTGTCAACAACTGACCAACTAATACACTTTTGCCTTGCAGACTCTATGATTCGTGAAATATCAATCACGTCACAAATGGGGGGATATCACTTAGGGTTTTGGTCTGGCGGTCTACAACACGTGGATTCATCCACAACGAGAAATGTGTGTAAGTCGTGTAAACTGTTGAAGGAGTTAGCAAAGTAGTGGGTACATGATCAGTCAAGTCTCCGCACGACATGGAACTGACTTTACCATGATCTCCCACTTTCCCACTCTTTCACACAAGAAACTATCAAACTTACAGGGATCAGTGGTACATCATTCTTGCAATAAAAATAAGTCTACATAGAGGACATCATGATATCATCAATCATCGATTATCATCATTATCCGTCAACAACTAGATATAAAATTATTCACAGAACTCAACTTCAGCAGTTCAACAATATTGCAGAAACCTTCAACACACCCACAATCCTTGATCATCACTGATCCCACACAACTCTCATCTTCCCTCCTACAGATCAACCCATCTCCCTCTTTGCGACCGAATTGACTCTGGAACGGCCATTGTCTTGGTTTAGGCTGGAGTCATACAGATTGATTTCCCGAATCTAAGCACCCCCTTTGCAGCGGTGAATCTGTGTGAGGATTGACATTTTTCCCGGCCGAGGAGTCTCGACAACACGCTCGACTCTTCACTTTCCCAAAAAACCGGCGGCTCGTTTTTCCCCATCCACACCCTGGAAGAAAATGCAAACATATTGGAGAAGAGGATGAAAAATTTGAGGTAACGAGTTTGTTAGTTAATCGTTTTCCTGTTTAAGAAAAGCCTGGTTTTATTGCGTATATTTATTGCTTTTGCTTAACAAAATTTCGGTAAATTGATGTTTTATTCCATTATTTGTGTATGGATGTGTGTGTGATTCAATTGGTTCCGGTTAAGAAAAACTATTGTTATCTTGCTTTATTGTGTGGTATCAATTGTTTAGGCTTACAAAATTTCGGTGCAATTGCGGTGCTTTAATGTCTATGTTGTTTCAATTGCTTCCGGTTGAGGTGAATAATTATGCAAGTTGATTTATTTGGTTTGTATGAATTTTTTATGGCTTAACGAAAGAAAATGTTTACAAGATGAATTGTTTAGTCCAATTCTATTCTAGATAAGACAAACTAAATTAATCTTGATCTTAGTTAGACTTATCAAAGTGGAGGTTTCGGTTATTCAAGTCTAATAGAATGCCTTAACAAGAAATGCTAGTTAACTAACCTAGTAATTGTCTTGTTTAAAATTTAAAGGTCTAAGTTATATGGATAATTAGAACCTGATGAGAAAAATAGAGTTATATTTATTTTGGTTTTATCGAACAAGCGATTGTATTTGTACAATCGGTTTAGCAAAGGAACTAAGGTGCTTAGTTGATTTTTGGTTTGCTAAACTATTAAGGAAAATTGCTTCTGGCAATTGTTTTCGTGGTAACATATCAAAATAAAATTACTTTGTAGTCTTGGTTTTGATATTGGTTATCAAAAAATGGTGTGTGGAACCCTCGTGCTTAACTCTATAGGTTGCAAGTCTATTAAGATTTGTAAGATTCTTTCGGTTTATCCTTTATTTTATTTTCGTTTCTTTGTCATTTTGTGACAAAAGGGGGGAGAAATATATGGAGTAAACAAGTGATACTGGTATTGATTTATATTGATTGGTATCACTAAGGGAAATGACATTGGTGCTTAAACGTTTATCTGACGAAAAAGTAAAAGCATAGACTAAGGGGGAGTAGAATATCATATGATACTTGTAGTTATATGGACTACAAAGGAATAAAAAATACGTGCGGATTGAAAATCTACCAATCTCACATTTAGGGGGAGCCTTAGCTTTGTTATTATGATGTCAACAGCGGCATTTAAGGATTGAATGTATACATGTTATTATGTTGTTGAAATCGGGAATCAAGCGTATGTGTAATGAATTCTTGTAATTTGTTTATCCATATGATGTAATAGTTTTGTCACTAAAATTGACAAAGGGGAAGATTGTTAGAGCATAGATCGGTTGAACCCACCAAGCGTTGGTATGTCAAGTTTGGTTGTCATATTTTAGTGAGCCAAAAATCATTTAAAGGGTCGCTTGATTATGTACTAGAGTCAACTTCGTATATGTTAGCTTGAAAGTATTAGGATATGAGACATTACAAGTATTGCCAAGACTTGAAGAAGTAAGGAGCTACAACGACAACATCATCCTTCCACTTGAGGTTAGTGATATTTGACTTGAACTGTTTCATTCCCTAACATATCTTTCAAATCGTGCATATTGAAAACAAACCTGAGAAGCATGAATGATTATAGTCTAGTTAAACATAGTATTAAGGAATACAATACGGGGTTTATTCCCTAACCATTAAACTTTATAGATAAGACATCGACATAATTGTTTGAATGCTATTGTAATTATGTATGGGTATAAGGTGAAGATTTCATCCTAGGAAACAATGTTTTACATTTGTTTTAAGAAAGTAAATTCATGAACTTGTTTTGTGAATCGAAAGAGAAATCGCCAGGAATTATTGGTATTGTTATTCATTGCATATCATTTGAACTACCAATATGTGTGATTAGTATAACTGCTCATGACTTGTTTATGTTCTTGGTTCACAAAGGCCTGACTTTTGTATTGGTATGACTTTTATTAGTGAAAATGATCTTAAGTATCACCTGAGATGGTATGATCGATTCAGTGTTATTGGTATGACCAACTCTAGGCAAATGGGAACCGATCCTAGTAAGAGGTGCAACACATCATAAAGGGGAATCGATCCTTTTATGAGGTGCAATAAGTTTGTTACCAGAAAGGGGAACCGATCCTATGGACAAGTGCAACACGTTTTTAGGCAAAGGGGAACCGATCTTATAGACATGTGCACCAAGTACAAGTTAGATACCATATATATGTGGGGAACCGATCCTAGTACCTAGTCAACTGAATTTTGGTAACTAGCGTGACTATGCAAAGTACTCACATGGAGGTAGAACCAAAACTTTTATTGGTAGAACCGTGAAACCCATGTTTGGTGATTGAGTGTTCTTGATCAATCACGTAGTTCTTGAAAGTCAGATGAACCAATTCTAAACTTGTTTGGAAGTTTGGCGATTTCAAGATTGTAAGTATGAAAGAGGTTTACAAAATAAAGATGTCGACATACTTTGAACACGTGCAGTAACGCTTATCTTTAATTGTTCAAAGTTATTCCTTAATAGCTAAAAAAAGAAAATCCCGGATCGAATAAAATAAATTGAGAATCTTTTATTTAAGGTTTTTAATTTTATTTTTGAAAAATGACAATTAGTAATGTGCATTTGCTAGTTGGATATTTTCTAAGAGATTTTCGGTCATTATTTGGACAAAGCATTTCCAGGAATTATGGAAACCGAATTTGGAATATATTGCATATCTTGAGAATATTTTCGGTTTCGGAAATTCTTTGGTGTCCAAACTTCTTTGGTCTATAAATATCAAAGTTTGCGTTTCGAGCAAACTAATCCTCAGAGACATCAAAACTATCCCAGTTGTGCTGCTACTGGTGAAGCCGCCTATTCGGAGAGGAGAGTAACCTAATTAGGCGAAATCTCTTACGGCCGCTCAGTTTAAAGACTTCTTTGGGATTGAGAAGATGTTAGAGCACTGCTCGGTCGAACTCGCATGTGTTGCTATCTTAAGCATGTTTGTCAATGTTAGTGATCAAAACTATAAGTCTTGATTTCTAGTCTACTATAGCTAAGTCTCGGACTAGGATAGAAAGTGTAGTTGAGCTCAAAGAACTCCATGGAGATCATCATACAAGACGAAGAAGTACTCAAGGAACTGGTGGAACTCCAACGACTAAAAGGTATGTGGAAACTTGAACTTATCTATCACTCAAAAGTCTATCTACTCTATCTCCTATCTTGAGACAAAAGTCGTTTTGCTATATATAGACTTTGATTATACACATTTTCTATTTCGAGCCGAGTTTATCTCGCCTATCTATTTCTCGAAATATGTGTTGGTAAGCTTTCTCTTTGGCCAAGTTCATCTTTACCTAGTGACGAAAGTCATGTTATGTTTCAATCACTTTGAAAATGGCTTTGACGAAAAATAGTTTGTGAATAACAACTATATAACGTCCTCTAAGAATGTTTAAATGATTGAATTAGATTATATAACCATATTGGATATAAGCATTGTGTGTAAACACATATATGTATAAGTCCTTATTCCTTGAACCAAAGTATGTGTACTTTCTTGATCAGAAAAACCGGAACAAGAGCTGTGAACTCAGTCCGCGAACCCAGTCCGCGAATTGGCGGAGGTTCTTATCCAGAGAAGATCTGCTGGAGTTTGTGAACTCCTTCCGGGAACTTAAGTCCGCGAACTAAGTCTGCGAACTTGAGTTGGTTATATTTAAAGACGATTATTTGTGAACTTATATTTATATTAACTAAGGAACGAAAATTGCAAACCGTGGCTATAAAGTTCATGAATCGATTCGAGTGAATCAAATCGTTTTTGCTTCGATTGTGTCTTGTATAGTTATATAAGATTTATACAATTGAGAAACTCTATAACTAGTTCATTTGAGTCATTTGAACTAGTTATGGTGTAGAAGAATATGGTTGATATGAAATTTCTCATATGGATAACCATTTTGTTAACTACTGTTGAACCAATAAATGTACATGTTTGGGTACGGTTACACAAGCCTAAAAACGCGCATTTCATTTGTGTGTAACAAGCTAAGTTTTCGATCCAACGGCTGAAAGATATTAGCTTGAATCTAATCATGTTTTCATCTAACGGTGAATATTGAATGCTTTGTTACTAAGCTAACATTCATTGCAAACCCTGATTTGAAAGACTATATAAGGGAGAACTCTAGCAACTGAGAAACCTAATCCCCACACCTCATATGTGATACTAGTTGTATTAGCTAGATTCAATTCTCCTTTAACCTTAGGTTTCTTCTTGTATACCAGGTTAACGACTTAAAGACTTCATTGGGATTGTGAAGACAGTCCAATACTACTTTCTCGTAGTTGTGTGATCTGATCTTGCATATTCTATCATTTTGACTACAATCGTAATGATTGGCTTGAGATTAATATCTCCGATAGGCAAGATATAAAAGTAGTCACAAACATCTTCGTCTCATCGTTTGTGATTCCACAATATCTTCTTTCGCCGCGTCAATTAATATTATTGTGAGGTGATTGATAACACTAGGTTTTTCTTCGGGAATATAAGTCCAGGTTATCAATTGGTTCATGTTCACCTCGATTTATCAAAAGACGGAACAAAACTTGTAGGTATTTCTGTGGGAGACAGATTTATCTATTATCGTAGACTTTTCTGTGTGATACAGATTTGTTTATTAAAGTCTTCGACTTTGGGTCGTAGCAACTCTTAGTTGTGGGTGAGATCATCTAAGGGAATCAAGTGCGTAGTATCCTTCTGGGATCAGAGACGTAAGGAGCATAACTATACCTTGGATCAGTGTGAGATTGATTGGGGTTCAACTACAGTCCAGACCGAAGTCAGTTTGTAGTAGGCTAGTGTAGGCAGCGACTTAATACGGTGTGTGTTCAATCTGGACTAAGTCTCGGGGTTTTTCTGCATTTGCGGTTTCCTCGTTAACAAAATTCTGGTTTCTGTGATATTTCTTTTCCGCATTATATTTTGTTATATAATTGAAATATCACAGGTTGTGCGTTAGAATCAATCAATTCGAAATTCGATATTTGGTTGTTGATTGAAATTGATTGATACTTGAACATTGGTCTTTGGTACCGTTCAAGTGATTTCTCTTGTAGTTCAATTAGACTCGCAGATTTCTATTTGCTTGAGTAAGAATTGAATCGAGAAAGAGAGATATAACTCTTTGATATATTTTATTAAGATTGAGTCTAGTTGATTCTCTTGAAAGTATATTGGAGTTAGTCCATACAGATTTCTAATCGAAATATTGGGTGTGGTTTTTGTACCCCCGTTTTTTCAATTGGTATCTGAGCAGGCAAACATGTTTAAAGACCTTACAAATCTGTGTTTGTAGCGATCTGACTCTATGGACTAGAGTACTATCTCTGATAAACGCGTCACCAGAAATAAAAGTTCTATATCGTCTAATTCTATTAAAGAGAAAGGTTCTTCAATCTCGAATATATATGAACCTTGTGTTCTGACGAGACAGACAATCACTGACATGCGTGATCCCGATTACCCTTCAAAAGAGACCATCTTTATTAATGAATGGGAAACATCTGAAGAGAGTGAATTGATTCTAAATATTGTTAATATCCAAGCTGTTAGATTTAATCGGTTGAAACACCATATCAATGTTCTTCTTGGTGTAGTAAGAGACTGCAAATTCAAAGAAAATACTGAAGATCACTCTTCAAGTATGTCTCTTGAGTCTAGCCTCAAGAAGGATGCTTTGGAAATTGAACATCCCTTGATTAAACTCTTTATTCAAGGATGCTCTAAGCAGTCTAATATACCAAGTACTTATGCTACGACTGAAAATGTTCCAGATCCAGAAGTAAAATCGGAATCACTTCCAATCAGAAAAGATGTGTTAGTCTCCTCTAATCAAGGATGTTATACATCACATGGAAGGAAAAATCTCCTAACGAGACTGTTAAGACGGTACTATCTAATCACTCTTGTGATCAGAAAGTATGTCTCTTCTGTAAGACAAAAAGTTATGTCAAACAAAAGGGAAACTCTAGGCTGAATAAAAATCCCTTTGTTCAATCTCAACGCACCTTAGACTTAATTATCAAAGGTATAACTGACATTCGTATGTACAAACCAATTGGTTTTCATACTTACCCTGTGTATGCTTCCAGGAAGGTCAGTTCAACGAGTTCCTCAAACACTCAGAAGTAGTACAGTCATCTTAACAAAAACCGTCTAAGGAAAGATCAAGTCTTGTCTTCTGTTAATAGAGAAGATAACGTTACCTTAGGTGAGAACAAAGTTCCTGGAGAAAGGAGTAAAAATGATGATATTAATGATAACCTGAAGAAGATGATTAAAGGTTTTATCAACAGGTTGTCTATCCTCTCAAGTCAAAATTCTTTTGGTAAGAACTCAAACCATGTCTCGTATTTTGATAATTTCTCACATCAAAAGGGATTCCTACCCAGATATGAAAGGAAAAAGAGACTTGATAACAAACACCATTCATTTGATGAGCTAAAAGATCATAATTGTGCCAATTGATCACAAGGTTTAAATCTCTCACACAAAATCCTGGTTGAGAGATATGCTCATGTATACTTGTGTTAATAGTATTCTCGTATCCTCAAGCTATTTTCTTATCGTCTTTAGCATGAGTATCGATGTAAAATACTTGCACAAGTATTTGTGCTTGCTGTGGTTGATAGACACATTTTTGTGTCTAATTTGTCTCGATTCTATATATTGATAGTTCTCATTTTTGTACTTATTATGGTGTTTTATGTGTGTGTAGGTATTTTTGGCCAATAAATATTTTTGGAAAAATCGGCTCGAAAAGTTGTCTAAAAGCGCCCGGAGGACACTTGTTATTCGGACTCTCAGCATGGATAAGGGGCACCCACAGGACACCCCAAGGAAGATGCTAAAGGCACCCCTACTCTGGATAGGGGCACCTCTTCTTCTTCACAATTCGAATCGGAATTCGTCGGGAAAAACGGCAGCAGTCGTGAAGGTTTGGAATTGGATTTTGCAAGGGATTCGACCAGATTCGATTGCAGATATTTGTTGGGCTGGATTTTCTGGATCACAACAGGGCTGGTAGATTGATTGGACTCAACCAATTGAGGCTGGATAAGCCGCGAGAAGAAAACAGAGGAGGAAGAAGTTTTCGGGGTCTGTTAAGATTATATTTGGCAGTTACGGGTGATTTGAGGGAAGATAACCCTTCCTGAGATTCGTATCAATCTAATAGAGGAACTGGAATGACCTGTACAACTCAGAAACGCGTAGAGAAGAGTTTGGAAAGTGGAGAAGTTCGAGACTTTCTGCCGAAGAAAAGAGAGAATTAAATCGAGTATTAGGGTTCCTATTGGCTATAAAAAGGTTGCTTCAAGTCACAGAGAGGATCGAGAGTTCGGGGGTGAAGCAGAGGAGACGTCGGAGCTGCAGGAGAAGTTGCAGAGTATCTTCTCTGCTGGTGAAGAAGAAGACGAGATGAAGAACATAGGACCTAGTTGGACAGTCGCAGAAACCGTGACCTATACTTTCAAACTCAATAGCTTTGTAACAATTTTTTCAACAATTATTCTGAGTTCGCAACAGTTTTGTTAGGGTTCTCTGTAACAGTGGGTTCTGTAACAATTATAACTGTTACAAACACACTGCTTTATACCTCTTCTTCAATAAAACACCTTTTTGAGCTATGGATTATTATTTTGATCGTGTTTTCACCATGAAGAGCTAAAACCCAATATTGGGGTGACGGAGGAAGCCATTCTCTACGCGTGTGGTAAATCTATTTAATTCCTTTATGACTTTTGCACTATTTTAAATTGATTCATGATTTTTATTAATTGATTGTAATTTTGTTTGATGGCGTATGCTTGGTCTTAGTATTTTTGATACGTCGTGCTTGTGATTTACAGTCAATCTTTTATAAAATCTACCTTGGCAAAGAATAAAGAGCCAATATTTATTATGTTATGATCTAGAATTGTCTGGAATTGATAGTTGAACCACATGAATATGAGAATCGGTGGAATCTTGAGTCTCAGTACCTCTCGATATTGTGACAGTATTTTGTATATATTTACTAGTATTAAGTCTAAAATCAATCTCTACAAGTCTTTGAACGAACTTTATTTACCACTTGAAAAACTACATCAATTTTTGGCGCCGCTGCCGGGGACTTGTATTTAGATTTGTTTTAGGTTTCTTTTTATTTTTATTATTTTTTGTTCTTTTTTACGCGTTTTGGTATTTTTCTATTCTTTTCAGATTTGGAGCGAAGCTACGAGGGAAGAAAAAGTGTTATAAAAGGAAAGCATCGCCAAAGAAGGAAAGCAAAGAGGAATCCGAAAGGAGTGAAAAAGAAGATTTTGTATATAGTTATTTTGTTTTATTTTTAGAAACTGTAAATAGGGTGTTGTTTTTGTAATTTTTCTTTTCCTTTTTGGACATTTTTATTTTTTGGACATTATTTTTTTAAACCCTAAGGAAGGGTCAAAATTAAATATCAACTGTTTGCAGGGAAGGACGACAGTTACGATACTGTCTCGGCCCCTCGGGTTCGTACACTGACATCGGAGTCGGTGGCCTGAGTCGACTTCAACGTTTCATCGCCCGTCTGGTACGGGAGGTAAGATTTATCCACCCATGAATCCCCTGTCAGTGGGTTTTATTTTGTGTGACAACTCACACCTCTGCAATAGAATGTCGAACTGGTATTACAATAGCCAATACAACGAATATCAGACTGAGTTTCAAAATGGACGTTACTACTTTAACCATAGTGTGAATAATGGTTGGGAACATCAGCCTTTTGAAGGTTATGGTCCATACCATGGTGAGCCCAATTACTATCCACACGCCAACCGGTCATACGAGCAAAATTCCTCTCCACTAGAGTCCACACGTAAGTTAGCAGAAATGAATAACTTAGTTATGGACGAAAGCAATGCAACGAGTGAACTTTCTTTCCTAGATTCAATCAGGAAGTCATTTAATTCGACTCAAAATATTTTGTTAGAGGCCCAGAACACAAGTGATCTTAATTTCCAATATAGTGTTTCCAATACTACCTTTGAAAATGAAGATAGTTATTCACATAATCAAGATGACGAGGATAAAATTGGTAACACTACTTGTTTAGATGAGGTTCAACCATTTTCATGTTATTATAATGATGATTATGATGAGGATAGTATCGATGAAGAATTTGAAATAAGTAGGCATAGTGATCAGGAATTTGTTACTCCAATTGAGCTTAATAATGATAATGTTTCTAGTTCAAATCCAAATAATTTTAATAATTATTCACCTATTCAAAAGGACGAGGATTTAACTAGAGATACCCCCGTTTTAGACGATGTAGTATTTCCTTTTGATTACGAAGCTAATAATGGTTTAGAGGAACGAGTTTTTCCTGAGAATATTTTTTTAGAGTCTAGCGATTTAGAAACATTAGTCTTAGACAAAGAAAGTGAACCCGTAGAGATGAGTGAGGATGAACCTAACTTAGAAGAATCAATTGACCATTTTCAGGAATCAGATGACCTTGAAATTAGGGAAGTTGTGACTAGTCTTTCTAGAGACACTAAAAACTCTAAGTTTGGGGGTGATTATCATTCTCCATGTGCTTTAACTATTAGAAAGGTCCCTCACTTGGGACTTGACATATGTGCCTCAACCATTTTACAAGATTATCTTCATACACGTTTTCCTGAACCTAGTGATGTCCATAAGGAAGTTCAGTTGTTAGAAACCCATCCTCTGGTTGATGTGGTTTACCCAGGCTATGATATCCAAATTAACTTTGTTTTCCCACCAAATATTTTTCGACCAATTGTGGGAACGTATAAGTTTCATATGTGTCAATTATTAAGTGTTGAGACTAAACCTAATTACTTTAGGAGATTAGGATCGACATATTTGTTTAAGGAAGACCACCACTCTTATTGTGGTCAGCTGTGTGAGTCAAAACTGATTGACTTTAAGGATCCACAATTATTCAGGTTATTATTATGTGCTTCTAAGTTTTTACTTGAGTTTTTCCAGACTCTAATACCTGAACCGGATCTTAGCTTTGAGGAATTCCAGCGCATGAAAATATTTTATCTAGACCCTTTCATAGAGCCTGAACCTGAACCACAACTAGATGTAGTTGTCTTAAACAATAAACTAGACAAGGGTGTGCTTTATATGATTTTCTTGGCATGTTGCAGATTCCTTTTACTCGTGATAGCTCTATTTGGTTTCGATGACCCACAATTATTCCGGCTATTAATATATGATTCTATGAGGTGACTAAATCTTCCAATGTCTGGCTGAGGACTTTAAACTTAGCACTTCTTGGGAGGTAACCCAATTTCATGCAACACGATAATATTTTTCCTTAACTCTTTTGCTTCAAATGGTAACAGTTTCTCCTTGTTCATGCTTTTAATTTTATCTTTAGAAAATTGAGGACAATGTTAGATTTAAGTTTGGGGGTATGGGAGAAACTTTTTAGTTGCAGTATAAATAAACTCCAGAGCCTAGAAATTTATGTTTACTAAGGGTGGCCCTAACTAATCTAAGTGGATGGAAGCATGTTGGTTGTAGGAGTTGAGGAACCAATCTGATTAGATGGTAACATCTAAAGAGTGTATTCATAAAAGCACAGAGCTCAGGTGTTAGAAATAACATGATAGTTTCACCATATCTCGTTGAGTCCTTTTTACTTCTATTTTTATTTTGTTTTGTTTTTAAACTATGTTTCTCTAAGTGATTAGGTGGGGCTCACGATTCAAGTTGTTACCAATGCTAGGGTGAATTAGAGTGATTGAGATGCAAAAAAAAAAAAAAAAAAAAAAAAAGTTGAAAAAGAAAAAGAAAAAGGAAAAAAAAAAGTTGAAAAAAAATAAAATAAAATTGAGACCAGACCATTTAACCAAAAGGAATAAATTCAATGAATTCGACCACTGGTACCCTTGTATATGCCAGTTGTGTTGACCTAGAGTTAGGTTATCGCCCACTGGTTCCCTTGTATATGCCAGTGTGTTGATATTAGTCAGACTAGTATCTCAATCCATTAGGATAGGTTCATTTTGGCGGAGGCCTTGAGACAGATATGGGAAACGCCGTTCACTTAGTAAACATCAAAACCATCTATGTTTTTGTATATCCATCTTCTTGATATATCCACGTGATTATTTTTGACTCCGGATATTGATGTCCATAGTACAACTATCTGAGTAGAGCTCTGTCACTTTATATGAATTTTAGTATGCTTGAGTGCAAACTCGTGTACAACAATTGGAATTTCGCATCAGGGTACTTCCTCCTGTAGTCAATAAGTATGCCAACCAAGAAGATTCTTTAGTGCCTTCCAAGGTTATGTGTAGATAGCTAGGGTCTGGAGTAAAGGTTTTGTGGGTATACCTCTGGTAAGCCCTCCCGAGACTACAACTCGGCCACTAGGGACACTTAGGGGTTTAAAGGCTTATTGCATACGCTAAATGCAATCGACGATGCCTGCGACAGTGAGTTAGGATTTTATTTTCTATTTCAGTTTTGCTCGAGGACTAGCAAATAATAAGTTTGGTGGTATTTGATAGACACATTTTTGTGTCTAATTTGTCTCGATTCTATATATTGATAGTTCTCATTTTTGTACTTATTACGGTGTTTTATGTGTGTGTAGGTATTTTTGACCAATAAATATTTTTGGAAAAATCGGCTCAAAAAGTTGTCTAAAAGCGCCCGGAGGACACTTGTTATTCGGACTCTCAGCATGGATAAGGGGCACCCTCAGGACACCCCAAGGCAGCTGCTAAAGGCACCCCTACTCTGGATAGGGGGCGCCTCTTCTTCACAATTCGAATCGGAATTCGGCGGGAAAAACGGCAGCAGTCGTGAAGGTTTGGAATTGGATTTCGCAAGGGATTCGACCAGATTCGATTGCAGATATTTGTTGGGCCGGAATTTCTGGATCACAACAGGGCTGGTAGATTGATTGGACTCAACCAATTGAGGCTGGATAAGCCGCGAGAAGAAAACAGAGGAGGAAGAAGTTTTCGGGGTCTGTTGAGATTATGTTTGGCAGTTACGGGTGATTTGAGGGAAGATAACCCTTCCTGAGATTCGTATCAATCTAATAGAGGAACTGGAATGACCCGTACAACTCAGAAACGCGTAGAGAAGAGTTTGGAAAGTGGAGAAGTCTGAGACTTTCTGCCGAAGAAAAGAGAGAATTAAATCGAGTATTAGGGTTCCTGTTGGCTATAAAAAGGTTGCTTCAAGTCACAGAGAGGATTGAGAGTTCGGGGGTGAAGCAGAGGAGACGTCGGAGCTGCAGGAGAAGTTGCAGAGTATCTTCTCTGCTGGTGAAGAAGAAGACGAGCTGAAGAACATAGGACCCATTTGGACAGTCGCAGAAACCGTGACCTATACTTTCAAACTCAATAGCTTTGTAACAATTTTTTCAATAATTATTCTGAGTTCGCAACAGTTTTGTTAGGGTTCTCTGTAACAGTGGGTTCTGTAACAATTATAACTATTACAAACACACTGCTTTATACCTCTTCTTCAATAAAACACCTTTTTGAGCTATGGATTATTATTTTGAGCGTGTTTTCACCACGAAGAGCTAAAACCCAACACTGGGGTGACGGAGGAAGCCATTCTCTACGCGTGTGGTAAATCTATTTAATTCTTTTATGACTTTTGCACTATTTTAAATTGATTCATGATTTTTATTAATTGATTGTGATTTTGTTTGATGGCGTATGCTTGGTCATAGTATTTTTGATACGTCATGCTTGTGATTTACAGTCAATCTTTTATAAAATCTACCTTGGCAAAGAATAAAGAGTCAATATTTATTATGTTATGAGCTACAATTATCTGGAATTGATAGTTGAACCACATGAATATGAGAATCGGTGGAATCTTGAGTCTCAGTACCTCTCGATATTGTGATAGTATTTTGTATATATTTTCTAGTATTAAGTCTAAAATTAATCTCTACAAGTCTTTGAACGAACTTTATTTACCACTTGAAAAACTACATCAGTGGTAATTTTTCTTTTTGATTGTTTGGTTAAACAAGGTGCTACTCATGCATTCTAAATTTGCTTCTCTTTTGAGATTTTTTTTGGAGTCATTATGATTTATTCACATTACTGTGAGTTTTTCTGCAAAGTCGTGTGTGTACGACTCTCGTTTTTCTTTTGGGTCAAGATTGATATCGTACATGTTACCTGTGTGACGGGAACGAATCAATTAAAAATACCCTAGAATTCCTTCCCTAATAAATCCTTTAAGTATCCGACCTATTGAGTTACGTAAGTCACGTGCGCATACTCTAGCTTGTTTTTGGGTTATCAAGAATGTCTTCTTCTTCATCTCCCTATGGTGATTTTCCAAGGAGATTTCTTGAGAAAGGTTTTGGTTCCGAGTCCAAGGGAAGGAAGAAAAGAACCCTTGTATATGAAGATCACCCTAATGCCTCATGTTACTATGCCTATACTCATGAGGATGTCGAGAAGGAAGATATGATCTCTGCTGAAGTGGTTCATGATTTTCTTAAATACTTTAAGGAGTCAAAACTGCAGCTCGTTGATACTCTGAAAAGTCTTGATGTGTTAAAAACTGAGTTGAAAAAGGTTACCTCTAACCTTGGTCTCATAAAATCTCACATCAATGATATTCTCAAAGAGAATCTCTTCGCTGAAGATGCAATGGATGTTGTCAATCACAAGCTCAAAGTCCCCAAGATTCGTGAGGTTCCTGAACCGTCTAATTGACCTTAGTTCAAGTACGGGCATAACACTGGAGTCTGCTTTTTTTTTCTTAGCTTGTGGTTTTTAGTTTGCCTAGTAAATCTTCTATTTTCTTGTTTTGTTTAGAAGAATAACTATAGTTTGGAATAGTCATTATTGTGATTTCACACAGCTATGTCCAACGTTTTCATCTTCATGTTTTTAGGTTTATTTGTTTAAATTCTAAAATTGTTTGGAAGATGATTTTTGAAGTATTAATATTTATGGTTTCATATATTGCAATTTTTTATGGGATATGTGTGTTTGCGTCCGTGAACTGTGATTTTCCCATACCTTGTCAAAAGTTAAGTATTTCATATGTCGATATGCATGTATTGATAAAGAATGAATGAACTTTTGACAAATACAAAAGTTAAGCCTATTATGCCTTTATTGATGGAAGATAGGTTAAAATATTTTGTTGACAAGGATTATGTCTATTGTATGTCGTTCTGCAAATAGTGATGGAAAATAGAATGAATCCTTGTATATTCCACAATATTGATCTTCCCTGATCCATAATTCTATGTATTACTGTGAGGCTCCGTAAGTTCTCTTATGTCGATCATGATCAATTAAATTTATCACATTTTGTGGTTAATTTGGTTATATATTTCCGATTAGATTAATTATGGATTCTCTTGTGATTAATCTAATTGAGTACTTTTGGATTCAAATTCATATTCGTATGTGATTTGTTATGTCCAAATAAATCCTTCTTTTCTTTTGAAAATAAGATCGCTCTTGTTGTTTTTTCGGGAATGACATTTTATAGGGAGAGTTCTTAATTGAACTTGTGCTTAATTGCCAAATCTTTGTGGGGAATACGGCTGGGGAATAATATAGGGGTTATCTTGTATCTTTATAAACTTCTTGATGAATGCATTTAGCTTCGGCTTTATGATTGCATCTAAACAAGTTGATATATGCTTTCTTTTGGTCATGAAATGTCTCTTTTGGAAATTCCATTAGGATCCTGTTTTCGTACCTTTGCCAATTTTATTGACAAAAAAGGGGAGAATTAATATGTAGTTCACACTACATATACATATGGTTTTCGGATCATTATGTAAGGGGGAGTGGTTTCCATGTGAGATGGAGTATTGACTAAGGGGGAGTGATACATATCACCATAGTATTATTATCGAGGTTGTGATACAATTGAACTTTGATGCTGTGTAATAATACTATGACACTGTATAACAATGATTGAGAATACTTGTTTTCTCATTGTTATAGCTACGGATTTACAACAACGATGATGCTGAACTTGCAACCTTTGGGATCATTGGAGTACTTGGAAATGACAAAGATTTCGAGTAATGTTGAAGATTAGGCATGTGGAATAGGAGTTACAAAAGTTTATTTATTTATTTTTGTATTCCATATATATTGATAGTTTTGTCACTAAAATTGACAAAGAGGGAGATTGTTAGAGCACTGCTCGGTCGAACTCGCATGGTTGATATCTCAAGCATGTTTGTCAATATTAGTGATCAAAACTATAAGTCTTGATTTCTAGTCTACTATAGCTAAGTCTCCGAATAGGGTAGAAAGTGTAGTTGAGCTCAAAGAACTCCATGGTGATCATCATACAAGACAAAGAACTACTCAAGGAACTGGTGGAACTTCATCGACTAAAAGGTATGCGGAGACTTGAACTTATCTATCACTCAAAAGTATATCTACTCTATCTTCTATCTTGAGACAAAAGTCGTTTTGATATATATAGACTTTGATTATACACATTTTCTATTTCGAGCCGAGTTTATCTCACCTATCTATTTCTCGAAATATGTGTTGGTAAGCTTTCGCTTTGGCCGAGTTCATCTTTACCTAGTGACGAAAGTCATGTTATGTTTCAATATATCACTTTGAAAATGGCTTTGACGAAAAATAGTTTGTGAATAACAACTATATAACGTCCTCTAAGAATGTTTTAATGATTGAAATGAGAGTTAAGATTATATAACCATGTTGGATATAAGCATTGTGTGGCAACACATATATGTATAAGACCTTATTCCTTGAACCAAAGTATGCGTAATTTGTTGATCATGAAAACCGGAACAAGAGCTGTGAATTCAGTCCGCGAAGAACTGGCGGAGGTTCTCATCCCGAGAATATCTACTAGAGTTTGTGAACTCCTTCCGGGAACTTACGTCCGTGAACTAAGTCTGCGAACTTGAGTTGATTATATCTAAAGACGATTATTTGTGAACTTATATTTATATTAACTAATGAATGCAAATTGCAAACCGTGGCTATAAAGTTCATGAATCGATCCGAGTGAATCAAATCGTTTTTGCTTCGATTGTGTCTTGTATAGTTATATAAGATTTATACAATTGAACAACTCTCTAAGTATCTCATTTGAGTCATTTGAACTAGTTATGGTGAAGAAGAATATGGTTGATATGGAAGTTCTCATATGGCTAACCATTTGGTTAACTACTGTTGAACTAACAAATGTACATGTTTAGGTACGGTTACACAAACCTAAAAACGTGCATTTCATTTGTGTGTAACAAGATAAGTTTTCGATCCAACATTTGAAAGGTATTAGCTTGAATTTAATCGGGTTTTCATCTAACAATGAATATTGAATGCTTTGTTACTAAGCTAACATTGATTGCAAACCCTGATTTGAATGACTATATAAGGGAGAACTCTAGCAACTGGGAAACATAATCCCCACACCTCCTGTGTGATACTAGTTGTATTAGCTAGAGTCATTTATCCTTTAACCTTAGGTTTATTCTTGTCAACCAGGCTAACAACTTAAAGACTTCATTGGGATTGTGAAGCCAGACCGATACTACTTTCTCGTAGTTTTGTGATCTGATCTTGCATATTCTATCGTGTTGAGTACAATCGTAACGATTGGCTTGAGATTAATATCTTCTATAGGCAAGATATAAAAGTAGTCATAAACATCTTCGTCTCATCGTTTGTGATTCCATAATATCTTCTTTCACCGCGTCGATTAAGAATATTGTGAGGTGATTGGTAATACTAGGCTGTTCTTCGGGAATATAAATCCGGGTTATCAATTGGTTCCTGTTCACCTTGATTTATCAAAAAACAGAACAAAACTTGTAGGTATTTCTGTGGGAGACATATTTATCTATTATCGTAGACTTTTCCGTGTGATACAAATTTGTTTATTAAAGTCTTCGACTTTGGGTCGTAGAAACTCTTAGTTGTGGGTGAGATCAGCTAAGGGAATCAAGTGCGTAGTATCTTGCTGAGATCAGAGACGTAAGGAGCCCAACTGTACCTTGGATCAGTGTGATATTGATTAGGGTTCAACTACAGTCCAAACCGAAGTTAGTTTGTAGTAGGCTAGTGTCTGTAGCGGCTTAATACAGTGTCTGTTCAATCTGGACTAGGTCCCAGGGTTTTTCTGCATTTGCGGTTTTCTCGTTAACAAAATCTTAAGTCAGGCAGTGTGATTAGTTGTACCAAGGTACATAACAAAGTTACAATCGGTTCTACCGTCTCACACATATTGGTAATCCAAAGATTTGCAATGAATAGCCGTACCGATAAGCCTAGCGATTTCCCTTTCGATTCATAAAACAAGTTCATGAATGTACTTCCTTTAAATAAATGTAAAACATTGTTTCCTAGGATGAAATATTCACCGTTACCCATTCACATAATCATAACAACATTCATAAGATTATATCGATGTCATATCTACGAAGTTCGAAAGATAAGTGTTATACTTCATATTCCAATTCCCTAATACTATGATCATGTGATCATGTCTCACTACTAGAGTAATATATCCAATACACAGCTTCGTGGTTATGTTTTCAGTATAGCACGACTTGAAAGATACGTTAGCAATGAAACAGTTCAAGTCAATATTACTAACCTCAAGAGGAAGGATGATGTCGTCGTTGTAGCTTGTTACTTCTTCACGTTCTTTAGGTCTTCGAGTAATACTTGTATGTCTCAATATTCCTAGACTTTCTAGTATAGCCTAAACGAAATTATCTCTAGTATATAATCAAGAGACTCTTAGATGAGTTTTGACACACTAAAATATGACAACCAAAGTTGACATACCAACGCTTGGTTGGTTCAACCGAGCTATGCTCTAACAATTTAGGTTGATGATATATGGAGAGTCTTGTTTGTATATTCAGTAGGTATATTTATTTATTTTATTTTATTGCTTTATTTTTATTTGTTGAGTGGGTCTTTCTGATTATCTGTCTCGATCTTTAGCAGAAATCCCTATACCACTGTTTAGTGGATATGTCTCGTTGTTTAGTAGACATCTCTTCACCACTGTTTAGTGTATCTCTCTCGCTATTTAGCAGACATCTCTTTCTTATCCAGCTGTTGAGCGGATATATTTTTTTTTTGCCCGAGGAAGAGAAAAATGCAAGTGTGTGGGACTTTGATAAACACGCAAGTGCGACGCATTTACACCAATAACTACATTATATACGTCTCGTTATTTCGCTAATAATACTGATTTGAGTAATTTGTAGGAATTATAAGGATAATCCGATCACCGGAGAATAAATGGTTAAATTGGAATATAAAATAGAGTTTGCGATTTAAAGCACCAATATTACAGTCATGGCATCTAAAACAGTGAGAGTTAGATACTTACAATGATGGGAACTATCAAGTATCCACACCCGCTTAGTTCACAGACAATCCAGAAGAGTGGGTTAAAGAGCTCATGAGAGAAAATTAATCAGAAAATTCCCAAACCAAAATATTGGTTTTGCTACTGTCGCGCAAGCGAATCCTAATTGGTGGTGAAATGCTAATAAAAGTTAACATCAACAGTTGGATAATTATGAGTGTGACTTAGGCTGCCAGTAGCGGACAAGGTGATAATCTTCACAATTGAGGCCGGACTGGGATTCTTTGGAGGAGGCTGGACTGGGTTGTTGAGGCTGGTGACTGAGGCTAGAGGAACCGAAACTTGGAGAACTAAGAAGAGTACTGCCTTGACGACCATTTTTAGAGCACAAGAACAAGAGACGACGAAGACGATATGAAAAGACGAGGGTACCCAAATATACCTCAATATAAAACTTTTCCACCTATAAGCCCTTTCTCCGAAAGTGATTGTCTATGGACTGAGTCGAGACACTACAGCTAATCGGTTCACACTTCGTGTGATGGTCTATGGATACGAGATCGAGACAATACGATAACGAAGTATGATTACTTGATAATAGGTTCAGACTTAACCAAACACTATAGGATTGTTATCAAGTAATTAGGAATTAACGTTTGTGTATTTTACTTCTAATTATAGTAAGAACAATTATAATTGCGGAAATGGAAAAGTAAAAGACACAGCAAGATTTTGTTAACGAGGAAACCGCAAATGCAGAAAAACCACGGGACCTTGTCCAGAATTGAATACTCTCAGAATTAAGCCGCCATACAAAATATTGAATACTCTCAGAATTAAGCCGCCATACAAAATCTAAACCAACTTCGTATAGTTGAGACCAAGCAACTAAACCTATAGTTCACCTAGTTCCTTCAGTATCCCTGCGCCTCCAACTTGTAAAAAGTCGCGCACTTGGAATAATTCCTTTGGTTCGTATTCCAAACAATAAAGGAACAACAAATCTTTTCGGTAACAACTCTTTTCAAACAAGTGAAATGAGTTTTACAAAAGGCTCATCCGTTTATCCCAATAAACCCCTTTGTCAGGTTCTTAGATCAATCTATTAACAACTACCAAAGTAATTGTTCAGACTATGCAATCAATACTGTTAATCACCAGGAATTTTATTGATGCCGATATACTCAACTAATCAATTAAGGTTATCACAAAGATAAAGCGATTATAGTTGGATCCCCAGTCGATCAAGTTTTCTGCACACCAAAGATTATGAACTCAAATAAGAATTTTTCTTTGTCTTAAAATCTTCTTAGATCTTCAATAAACACATGCACACAAACAACTTGAATCTCTTGTAATCAATCACACACAAAATGGAGTATGTTACAAATAGATTATCACAAGACGTCTTTAGGTCTACAAACAGTTCTAAATATCCCCGTCGATACTTCGATCCGGTTTGAGTGAATCTTATATCAGAAGAGAAGATTCTCAAGCATAAAAAAACTAGGTGCAATCAAAGTTCAACAATCGTTAGTCAATCAAATCAATCGAAAACTAATAACAAACTGCAATTATATAGTTTCCCACCAACGGTACTCGTAGAGCTTCCCAATCCCAAAGAAGTCTTAAAAACGAGCGGTCGTAAGATATTTCGCCTAATTAGGGTACTTTCCTCTCCGAATAGACGACTCCACCAGTAACAACACAACTAGGTAGTTTTGATGGCTCTGAGGATTAGTTTGATCGAAATGCAAACTTCAATATTTATAGACCAAGGAAGTTTGGACACCAAGGAATTTCCAAAACCGAAGATATTCTCAAGATATGCAATATATTTCCAAATTCGGTTTTCATAATTCTTGGAAATGCTCTGTCCAAATATTGACTGGAATCTTAGTATAAAATATCCAATTAGTAGTATGCATTTAATTGCTGGAAATTAAAAGCATATAAAACTAAAAACCTTAACTAAAAGATTCTAAATTTTTTTCGACCCGGGATTCTCCTTTAGTTATTAAGGAATATCTTTGAACAATAAAAGATAAGAATTACTGTACATGTTCAAAGTATGTCGACATCTTTACTTTGTAAATCCTTTTTCATATTTACAATCTTGGAACCGATTTGCCACACTTCCAAACGAGTTTAGAATTGGTTCATCTGACTTCCAAGAACTATGTGATTGATTATCCTATCAAATCACCATTAATGGGTTTCACGGTTCTACCAAAACACAAGGCTTCAGTTATACCTCCACGTGGGTACTAGTTACGGTCACACTAGCTTTCCAAAAATTGGTTGACTAGGTACTAGGATCGGTTACCACATAATTATGGTATTTTACTTGTGATCGGTTGTACAAGTCATAGGATCGGTTACCAATTACTAAGACTTGTTGTACCTCTTACAAGGATCGATTCCACATACTTGTGATCGATTGCACCTCTTACTAGGATCGGTTACCCAATGTCTAGAGTTGGTCATACCAATTACAACATATCGATCATACCATCTTAGGTGATTACTTAAGATCGGTTTCACTAATGAAAGTCATACCAATACAAAAGTCAGGCATTGTGAATAGTTTTACCAAGATACATAAATAAGTTATGAGCGGTTATACTAAAAACACATATTGGTAATCCAAATATTTGCAATGAATAATAATACCAACAAGCCTAGCGATTTCCCTTTCGATTCACAAAACAAGTTTATGAATTGTACTTCCTTTAAACAAATGTAAAGCATTGTTTCCTAGGACGAAATCTTCACCCATACCCATACATAATCATAATAGCATTCATACGATTGTGTCGATATCTTATATACGAAGTTCAAAAGATAGACGTTATACTTCGTATTGTAATTCCTTAATACTATGTCTAACTAGAGTATAATCATTCACAGCTTCGCAGTTATGTTTTCAATATGCACGAGTTGAAAGATATGTTGGGAATGAAACAATTCAATTCACTAACCTCAAGAGGAAGGATAATGTCGTTGTTGTATCTCTTCACTTCTTCACATTCTTCAAGTCTTCACATAATACTTGTAAGTCTCATATCCTAGTAACTTTCTAGCTAACCTATACGAAGTTGACTCTAGCATATAATCAAGCGACTCTTTAAATGAGTTTTGGTTCACTAAAATATGACAACCAAACTTGACATACCAGCGTTTGGTGGGTTCAACCGAGCTATGCTCTAACACGATATTGGTTTGATCTTTCTTCCTTTATTATCATTTTTGATGGGTTTTAATAAAACCATAATCATGTCTAGATAAATCCTTGTAACCAGGGTTTTATGGTTGAAAATACATGCGATATTAGGCTACTTTAAATTGAATGATATAGCAATAGACCATTATGATTTGAATAAATTATTTTTGAATATTGTTTATTGATTTATTGAAAAATGAGTTGTTGTTTCACCAGTTTTAAAAACCTAAGTGTGTAATTGATAGTTTTACAAATATGTTTGTATTATTATTTGATGATCCATGCTTGGTTAATTTCTTTGATGGGTTATACTTAGAAAAGCCAAATAATAGTTGTGAACCTGAATTTAATTTCGTATAACTTTATCCTAACGCAATTTGATGGTGCATGCTTGGTTTAGTATTTAATGTGTTCCATGCTTAGGGTGTCCCAGTGATATTTGCGACTCTATTACATATAATAGGTGATGTCGATAGGACGAACACTAAACATATATTCATAATTATGTTTCATTTCAGTAACTAAATAGAGATAGTAGTGGATACCATGAAACCCTGGTTACCGAATTTTCCATTGGATTCATTTTATTAGTTTAGTTTAATTTTTATTATTTCATTTTCAATTCTAAAAATCCAGATATCATCTTTAATTAGTTAATTAGGAATATTGGTTGCGGTATTTTCCACCGCTCCCTATGGGTTCGAATCATATTTGTCGTTGTCTACATTGTAGACGTCGTGCGATTGCGGTTATTACATATAGGGTTTTTCGAAATCCTATGAAACTGTGAAGTGCTAGTTCAGCTTTGGAACAGTTTTTTGCGAATTTTCTTTGCGAACAAGTTTATCTATGATAGGTCCAGAACTGTGGTTTGCGAACGACAAGACTAGGCAAGGTTCGGAACGGTAGTTCGCGAACTCGGTTCGCGAACTCAGTGGTTAGGTTCTAAAATCGATAAGTATGAAAACTTGGTCACATACTCTGTATGCTAACTATTGTCCATACTCATGAACTCAGGTTCGTTTGCGAACTCTGTTTGTGAACTAAAGTCCCTGGATGTTTAATGTATTAAGGTATGCGAACTTGGTTTGCAAACCGTGGCATTATGTTCATGAATTGGTTCTTGTATAAGTACTTTGTACACTTACAAACCAAGCCGAATATGTTTCAAATGCTTCATGGATATTTCTATGAGATAGTTAACATTTGAACAACTCTCTTAAAACACATTTAGATTCATTTGATTATCTAACATGATTGATTGATTATTAGATTTGGTCTAAAAGTGTTAGATGAATATAGCTACGCTAAAAGTGCAAATTGCTAACTTGAGTTAATTGTTATTGAGCCAACTTGTTATACACGTTTAGGTAAGGTTCATCCATATCTAAATATAAGAATATTTAATTTGTGTGTATCAAGCTAAACCATCTAACGGTGGAGATTGATTACTTATTTGCTAAGCAAACTTATCTTGAATCTCAAATCAGGAGTTCATCTAACGGTGGATATTAATTGCTTTCTTACTAAGCTATCTTAGCTTTGACTTTAAGCAACCCTGATTTGAAAGACTATATAAAGAGGAACTCTAGCATCCGGAAAACCTAATCCCGACACTCTCATGTGTCCTAGTTGCAAACTAGAGTCGATTCTCCATTAACCTAGGTTTCCAGTTCTTCTGAAAATCATTATTAGGTTTAACGACTTAAAGACTTCACTTGGGATTCGTGAATCCAGGTCCAACTATTTTCTCTGGAGTTGCGTATCCTGATCTTACTTTTTCTATCATATTGACTTTTATCTTCTCTAATATTTTCTCAAGATTTATCTCCGATAGGTAAGATATAAAAAGTAATCACAACAGTTTCTTCGTCTCAGACTCTTGTGATTCTGCAATAACTTCTTCTGTTAATCAGTTAGATTATTGTGAAGTGACTAATATTTCTAGGCTTATTTTCGGGAGTATAAGATCGGATTATTAGCTTAGTTTCATGTTCACCTTGTGTTGATGGGGCAAAAATATTAGCTAGTTTTATAGGAAAGCGGAGACTCGAGCGTGCGGACGGAGACTCCTCAACCGAGCAAATTTCCTAAACCTTTTTCAAACAGATACACTGCACGAGAGTGCTTTAAGTTCGAGAGTTCAATCTGTAGGACTCCATCCTAAACCAAGACAATGTTTGTTCTAGAGTTAATTCGGTCACAAAGAGGGAAGAAGGTCGATATGTAGGAGGGAAGTTGAGAAGTGTGTGTGAGATCAATGATGATCAAGGATTGTGGATGTGTTGACGATTTCTGCAATTTGGTGAATTGTTGAGTTCTGAGATAAATTTCGGTTGATTGAGCGGTAATTTCTTGTTGGTCGATTTTTTTTTTGTTCAATCGTTGATTCATGAACTTATTTATATTGCAAGAATAGTAGACACATTTATCCTAGTAAGTGTGACGGTTAAAGGAGTGAAAGAGTGGGAAAGTGGGAAATGGTGGTTAAACCAATTCCTCGTCGTGCGGAGACTTGGTTGATTGTACGTCCACTACTTTGCTAACTCCCTCAACTGCTTGCACGACTTACTCACATTTCTCATCGTGGGTGTACACACGTACCGTAGGCCGCCATACCAAAACCCTAGTGAATATACCCTCATGTGACGTGATTGATGTCTTATGAATGTGGAGACATGTATTTAATTGGTCAGTTGCTGACTTGAGTAGATGATGAGTCTTAGCCTTGATGAGTCGAGCATAATAAACGGATGTGGTATGCTCTGAGACTCATGAATTGAGCATAAGGTGTCTGCTGAGACAGAAAAATGGAAAGACGTTGAGTCTTGATGAATTGCGATATATCATTTTACCAGTCCAGGTAATAATGATATTTTGATAATTTGGCTCGAGCGTCTAATGAGATTGCTCGATCAAGGACTTATTTTGATATGTCGAGTATTCTACATGAAATCAAAGATATTGCTGGATTATACAGAATGCACATTTCTGATCTAATATATCATGAATGATTGAATGACAAAGTAGGAATCAGAAATATTAAATGGTTGTCCGTTCTAACCACGTTGCTCAGTCGAGAAAAAATGTTGGTAGCAGGACCAAAAATTAAATATAAATAAGAATATTGATTGCTGATCGATAGAATTCTCGAATATTGATAGTTGAACCGACATGAGGAATATTGCTCGGTTGAGCAATTGATAGTTGAATCAATGAGTTCTGAACCAAGCAATTTAGTGTTGATAGATGGGCAAAATAAATTTTGCTAGTTTAAGCAAATATTACTCGTTTGAGAAATATTGCTCGATTCATGGATTACTTATAGCTGGACAAAATATTGTATAATTAATTAGGATGTTAATTGTTGGATCAACATAAAATTATTAGTGTTTGAACTTGCTCAGAATTATGGTTTGCAGAGCATTTGGTTTGAAACCCAAATTTTGATTGATTGTTGATCAATTGATGATTTCCTGAAAATCGACCAGTGAGTAAAAGAGGGACCGGCTACATGGGATGATGGACCGACCATGTAGCGCATGGGTGCTCGAATGAGTATGCACCAAAGTCCTTTATAGAACAGTTGGTGTAAGAATGATTAAATGCTTGTTTAATCATTATTAAAATAGTGTTCCTCTGAGCATTAGATAATAAAACCGTGGATGGGGAAAAACGATTCGCTGGTTTTTCAGGGAATTGAAGAGACGAGCGTGTTGTCAAGACTCCTCAACCGAGCAAAGTGTTCAACCTCACACAGATGCACTGCAAAGGGAGTGCTTAGATTCGAGAGATCAATCTGTAGGACTCCGGCCTAAACCAGGTCAATGGCCGTTCCAGAGTCAATTCGGTCGCAAAGAGAGAGATGGGTTGACCTGTAGGAGGGAAGCTGAGAATTGTGTGTGATCAATGGTGATCAAGGATGTGTTGAAGGCTTCTGCAAGTTTTCTGTAAACTGATGAGTTCGGATAAATTCTGGTAGATTGATGAATTCTTGAGAGTAATTGCTCGAGAAATTATGTGTAGACGAGTGTTGATTGTCTTTCAATCATGGATTCAGTGACTTATTTATATTGTCAGAATAGTGAACACATTGATCCCAGTAAGTGTGACGGTTTCTGGAATGAAAGAGTGGGAAAGTGGGAGATCGTGATAAAGTCAGTTCCATGTTGTGTGGAGACTAGACATTTATATCTCAAAACAAAAGAAACAATGACTCCATTCTTTGCCAAAGTAGATTTCATAAAACATTAGTTGTAAGTTGTGAGCATGACGCATCAAAAGTAATTAAAACCAAGCATGCGACATCAAACAAAATAACAAATAATTAATAGAAATCATAAAACAATTAAATTCTATGCAAATAGTTATAAAATAATTATTTTAATTACCACATGAACGAAAACAGCCTCCTCCGTCGTCCCAGTGATGGGTCTAGCTCCGCATGGTGAAAACACACTCAAAGGAATTTTTCATTTCTGAAAAAGGTGTTTAAAATTGATGGAAAATGTGAGATATAATTAAAACCGGGTTTGTAACAATTATATTTGTTACAAACCAAACTGTTACAGAGAACGATAAACATGAAGTGTCGCTGGCACTGTAGCAATACGACTGTCTTCCGTGGTCTAATGTTCTTCGTGTTCTTCTTCACCAGCAAAACAGGTTCATCTCTGCAACTTGATTTTTCTCCATCCTCAACCCTCTGTTCGCTCCCCTATCACTCCATATCCCCCTTTGCTTCTCTACGTACACCTTAAATAGCCTCCCAGAACCGAAATAATCCTCCATAACTCCAGCAAATCTTCCATTACTCAGTATTGAAGAAAAATATTCTCGGGAATATTTTCTTCCCCTGTTTCACGAGATTCCGTGTATCTTCCTTTTTGATCGAATTGAAAGCACTTACCAACCATGTTGTAGTATAACAGGCTGGTATATATCAAAAACAAGAGAAAATCCGACCAAATATCCATGAGTTTAATGGAGAATATCTTCCCATGCACGTGCGTCTCTGTCTTCTTCAACACGAGAATCTAGCCAATTTTATCCGACAAAATAAGCCATACCATGTCTGTTAAGACCAGTCACATCATCCCAACAATTCTCAGCCATTGAGTCTCTCTAAATGTCCTCAAATCTCGAACAAAAAATTCTGCAGGTGAGAAACAAGTTTCCCGCCAAAATTCAGTTTCAAATGAGGAAGATGATGGTTCCCCCTATCCAGAGTATGGATGCCTTTAACAGCTGGGGTGTCTGGTGGTGCCCTTATCCAAAATGAGGGTGCCTTTAGTACTTTTCTGGGGGGTTGCCCCGTGCAACTTTTCGAGCCGAATTTCCCAAAAATACCTACAAACACATAAAACACCATAATAAGTACGAAATCGAGTACCAATAATACAGAACATTGAGGACAAATTAGACACAAAAATGTGTCTATCAGTCTGCGTGACAGACGTGTATGAATTAGTCAGTTGTTGACTGATTAGACAGTGAGTCTAGGTTTTGTTGAATTGAGAATGTGTGGCGAATGCTCAGTGATTCATGGATTGAACATGTCTGTTGGGACGTAGTTCTTTGAATGATATTGACATTGCACGTATTAGCAAATATTGTAGATTCGGCTACTGAGCATCGATTCGATGAATTACTGTATACTGATAGTTGGAGCAATATTCAAGCAACTGATCAAGTATTTCTCAATTCGACAAATTACTGATAAATTACCGAATATTGATAGTTGGATCAAAATTCGAGCAACTGAGCAAGTATTTCTCAATTCGACGAATTATTTATTAGTGACGTGACCAATAAAATATTAATTAAAATATTGGTAGATTACCGAATATTATATGATTAATCCAGATGTTGATTGCTGAATCAACATAAATTCATTAATGTTTGAATCTTGCTCGGAATGATGATTTGTGGAGCATTTATTTGAAACCCTAATTTTTAATCAATTTTTTCGTCAATTGATGAATCGCTGAAAATTGGTCATGAGTGATAGAGGGACCGACCACATGGGATGATGAAAGAATGATGATTAAATGTCGGTTTCATCATTTATCGAAATAGTGCTTGATTGAGCATTAGGTGATAAAACCTAATTATGGAAAAGTGAGGGACCGACCAAGAGGGCGTGAGATCGGCCCTTGGTGGTTGTGGGACCAGCTGATGGTCGTTTGAGCAAACTCCAAGTTGATTGAAAAGAGTTTGGGCCCAATATGAGCAATTGAGCAAATTAGGTCAAAATTGTTAAGATGTGTGGGACCGGATTTGTGCAAGCCTTAGGGCTGACCCTGGTCAGTCAAGTAAGCATGACCTTGTCACCATAATGTCCGTGTCTCATTCCTGAGAGTTTCAGCATTTTGTGGTCTGCGTTTGAGCAATATGTTGAATTTTCAGAAGAGTTTGATCTTTGAATGAAATTCTTGATTTTTGCTCGAATGAGCATGTGTGCTCATTTGATCAATATTTAGTAAATATTTAAAATAAGGATATTTTAACATTTTAATATTGCCGTGAGGAGCTAGACGGCCGTGTAACCATGTCAGATTTTGTCTTTTCATGATTTGAGCAATATTTGAGAAAATATGAAGAAACCATGATTTTTGCTCAAACTGAGGAGTTTCATGAGATGAGGAAAATAATAATTATGAAAGACTAGGGATTGTAAGGTGTGGGACCGGCCACGACTAAGGAATGGTCGGCCAACCAGGTAGCCTGGTCCCACGACACCTTTCCCGGTTTTATATTATTATTTTTCATGAAACCCTGAAACCATGGAGAAACCATGAGTTTTGTTGAAACGGAGGAGTTTTATGAGATTAGGGAAATAATAATTATGAAAATACAAGGGATTGCAAGGTGTAGGACCAGCCACGGCCGGCCGGCTAGGTTACCCGTAACACCTTTCCCTATTTTATGTTATTATTTCTCATGAAATCGTGAAAATATGGAGAAACCGTGAGTTTTTCTCAAACAAGGAAAGTTGCTAGAATGAAGGAGTTTTCATGGGTTCATGAAAATAAAAAAATAAGGAAAAATAATGGAGGAGGCATGGGACCGGCCACAGATAGGGCACGACCGGCCAAACGGTGGGCCCGACCCATGAGCGCCTCTTTATTATTTTAATGTTATTATTTTCCCTCTCCTGTTTTGTACAGGATTCCTCGTTTGTCCATATTTTTGAATACTCGTTCGTGCATTCGGGTTCTCGGTCGGGCATCATTGTTGAGTGCACTTGCACCATTTTATGTGGCTTACTCAGTGATGGTCCAGATGCCCGATTGTTGAGTATTTATTACTAATTTATAAAATTCAGCGGAGAATGATTCATGAAACTGAGTAATAAAAGTAAATAATTATTTATTATCAATCCATAGGATCAGCCGTGGATTCGACCAAGGATTCAGAATAATAAAGCTGAGTATTACCATTCCATGCGATCGTGGATTCGACCATAAAATCGGAGTAATTAAATATTACCATTCCATGAGATCAACCGTGGATTCGATCATAAAATCGGAGTAACGAGATTATCTATTACCATTCCATGAGATCAGCCGTGGATTCGATCATGAAATCAGAGTAATGAGATAAAATAGATTATCTTCTAGGAATTCAGTGGTGAATGTCACGGTAGAATTAGCTATTACAAAAGGATTAGCCAGTTAAAGTGTCATATCCATTGTGAAGGTGCATAGTCAGGAGATAACGAGTGTTGCCGAAGTCCTGAAGACGTTATTGCTCTCACTCTACGGAGAACCGCCTGGATCTATACACGGTCTCTGTACATAGTCAGGGCACAGTGAGTGTCACCGACATCTTGGAGGCGTTATTGCTCTCAATCTTACGGAGAACCGCCCAATCGTTCTTCTATGTAGAGGTGGGTCTCTCTCATGTAGCCAGGGAACAATGAGTGTCACCGACGTCCTGAAGGCGTTATTTCTCTCAATCTACGGAGAACCTCCCAATTATGTTATTCTACATAGAGGTCATGATGAAATGTGTGGCACCGAACGCTCAGCTAGTGGAGGCCTTTCAGGAAACATATTCATCATGGCTTCGTAAAATATGAATCGTCACATGCTTGAAGCCATATCAGAAACATGCATTACCATGATTTTACGGTTTTGACCTTTGTTGAAAATCCACCATCAACATTAAGTCCCCTTCTTAGTGAGGGACAGTCATGTTCCGTAGTAAGCATTAGATGGTGATTTCAGTCGACGAGATCAGTGGATGAACTCAGTTGTACAAAGGTATTTTGAGAATCCTCGATTTTCTCCAATAGTGTCATGTAAGAGCAAATTTTCAGGTGAGGACCCTGATAGTATGATAGAGTGTCATCCCGTGAATACGGAGAGATGAGGCACTACTGATTTGGACGGCCGGGAGTCCGGTTTTGGTCAGTTCAGTGTTCACGGGCCCGAGCCCAAAAAAGAAATCCTTGTTTTATGAACTGACGTTTGCTTGTTCGTTAGTTTAAGAAACAAACAAAATAGACTTGAGTTTAATGATAAAAAATTTTGTCTATGCGCTTTCACGGAAGCCAATTTTTTTTATTTCTTAAATATGTGAGATTTCACAAAAGGGAATAAACTCTCGTTTCAAAGGTGGATGCTCGTACGAGAGAAAAGTTTTTTTTTTTTTTTTTTTTTGAATAAACGTGCGTCTGTTAGTAATAAAATTTTTGTCTATGAGCTTTCATGAAAAAAATTTATTTTCAATATGTGAGCTTTCATAAATTTTTGAAAATACACTTCTCGTTTCAAAGACGGATGCTCACACAGATGCACTGCAAAGGGAGTGCTTAGATTCGAGAGATCAATCTGTAGGACTCCGGCCTAAACCAGGTCAATGGCCGTTCCAGAGTCAATTCGGTCGCAAAGAGAGAGATGGGTTGACCTGTAGGAGGGAAGCTGAGAATTGTGTGTGATCAATGGTGATCAAGGATGTGTTGAAGGTTTCTGCAAGTTTTCTGTAAAATGATGAGTTCGGATAAATTCTGGTAGATTGATGAATTCTTGAGAGTGATTGCTCGAGAAATTATGTATAGACGAGTGTTGATTGTCTTTCAATAATGGATTCAGTGACTTATTTATATTGTCAGAATAGTGAACACATTGATCCCAGTAAGTGTGACGGTTTCTGGAATGAAAGAGTGGGAAAGTGGGAGATCGTGATAAAGTCAGTTCCATGTTGTGTGGAGACTTGATTAATCGTTCACCCACTTCTTTGCTAACTCCTTCAACTGTTTGCATGACTTACTCACATTTCTCATTGTGGATGAATCCACGTGTCGTAGGCCACCAGACCAAAACCCTAATTGATATCCCCCCATGTGACGTGATTGATGTCTCACGAATCGTGGAGTCTGTGATCGAATTTTATATAGTGGTAAGAAGGTTGTCGTTCTCTCAGACTTTGTTGAATTTATTCTAGGCTTAAGTATAAATATACTAAAAATAAGAAATTATATACAAAATATGTCACGGGATGAAGAATTTATTGGGACTCGGGATTCCACTGCTTTTCATGTTCATGGGGTTCATAAATTAATCCTAGACATTTATATCTCAAAACAAAAGAAACAATGACTCCATTATTTGCCAAAGTAGATTTCATAAAATATTAGTTGTAAGTTGTGAGCATGACGCATCAAAAAGTATAAACTAGCATGCGACATCAAACAAATAACAAATAATTAATAGAAATCAAAAAAATAAATTCTATGCAAAAGTTATAAAAATAATTATTTAATTACCACATGAACGAACACAGCCTCCTCCGTCGTCCCAGTGATGGGTCTAGCTCCGCATGGTGAAACCAACACTCAAAGGAATTTTTCATTTCCAAAAAGGGTTTACAAATGATGGAAAAGGTGAGAAATAATTAAAACCGGGTTGAACAATTATATTTGTTACAAAACCAAACTGTTACAGAGAACGATAAACATGAAGTGTCGCTGGCACGTAGCATACGATTTGTCTCTTTGGTCTAATGTTTTCGTGTCTTCTTCACCAGCAAAACTGTTTCATCTCTGCAACTTGATTTTTCTCCATCCTCAACCCTCTGTTCGCTCCCCTATCACTCCATATCCCCCTTTGCTTCTCTACGTACACCTTAAATAGCCTCCCAGAACCGAAAATAATCCTCCATAACCCCAGCAAATCTTCCATTACTCAGTATTGAAGAAAAATATTCGCGGGAATATTTTCTTCCCCTGTTTCACGAGATTCTGTGTATCTTCCTCTTTGATCGAATTGAAAGCACTTTCCAACCATGTTGTAGTATAACAGGCTGGTATATATCCAAAACAAGAGAAAATCCGACCAAATATCCATGAGTTTAATGGAGAATATCTTCCCATGCACGTACGCCTCTGTCTTCTTCAACACGAGAATCTAGCCAATTTTATCCGACAAAATAAGCCATACCATGTCTGTTAAGACCAGTCACATCATCCCAACAATTCTCAGCCATTGAGTCTCTCTAAATGTCCTCAAATCTCGAACAAAAAATTCTGCAGGTGAGAAACAAGTTTCCCACCAAAATTCAGTTTCAAATGAGGAAGATGATGGTTGCCCCCTATCCAGATTATGGGTGCCTTTAACAGCTGGGGTGCCTGGTGGTGCCCCTATCCAAAATGAGGGTGCCTTTAGTACTTTCCGGGATGCCCCGAGCAACTTTTCGAGCCGAATTTCTCAAAAATACCTACAAACACATAAAACACCATAATAAGTACGAAATCGAGTACCAATAATACAGAACATTGAGGAAAAATTAGACACAAAAATGTGTCTATCAGTCTGCGTGTCAGACGTGTATTAATTAGTCAGTTGTTGACTGATTAGACAGTGAGTCTAGGTTTTGTTGAATTGAGAATGAGTGGCGAATGCTCAGTGATTCATGGATTGAACATGTCTGTTGGGACGTAGTTCTTTGAATGATATTGACATTGCACGTATTAGCAAATATTGTAGATTCGGCTACTGAGCATCGATTCGATGAATTACTGTATACTGATAGTTGGAGCAATATTCAAGCAACTGATCAAGTATTTCTCAATTCGACAAATTACTGATAAATTACCGAATATTGATAGTTGGATCAATATTCGAGCAACTGAGCAAGTATTGCTCAATTCGACGAATTATTTATTGGTGACGTGACCAATAAAATATTAATTAAAATATTGGTAGATTACCGAATATTATATGATTAATCCAGATGTTGAATGCTGAATCAACATAAATTCATTAGTGTTTGAATCTTGCTCGGAATGATGATTTGTGGAGCATTTATTTGAAACCCTAATTTTTAATCAATTTTTTCGTCAATTGATGAATCGCTGAAAATAGGTCATGAGTGAAAGTGGGACCGACCACATGGGATGACGAACGTCCATGTGGCTCCCAAGTGCTCGAGTGAGCATGCACCAGGGTCCTTAGTTGACTGGTTGATGAAAGAATGATGATTAAATGCCGGTTTCATCATTTATCGAAATAGTGCTTGATTGAGCATTAGGTGATAAAACCTAATTATGGAAAAATGAGGGACCGACCAAGAGGGCATGAGATCGGCCCTTGGTGGTTGTGGGACCATCTGATGGTCGTTTGAGCAAAATCCAAGTTGATTGAAAAGAGTTTGGGCCCAATATGAGCAATTGAGCAAATTAGGTCAAAATTGTTAAGATGTGTGGGACCGGATTTGTGCAAGCCTTAGGGATGACCCTGGTCAGTCAAGTAAGCATGACCTTGTCACCATAATGTCCGTGTCTCATTCCTGCGAGTTTCAGCATTTTGTGGTGTGCGTTTGAGCAATATGTTGAATTTTCAGAAGAGTTTGATCTTTGAATGAAATTCTTGATTTTTGCTCGAATGAGCATGTGTGCTCATTTGATCAATATTTAGTAAATATTTAAAATAAGGATATTTTAACATTTTAATATTGTCGTGAGAAGCTAGACGGCCGTGTGACCATGTCAGATTTTGTCTTTTCATGATTTGAGCAATATTTGAGAAAATATGAAGAAACCATGATTTTTGCTCAAACTGAGGAGTTTCATGAGATGAGGAAAATAATAATTATGAAAGACTAGGGATTGTAAGGTGTGGGACCGGCCACGACTAAGGAATGGTCGGCCAACCAGGTAGCCTGGTCCCACGACACCTTTCCCGGTTTTATATTATTATTTTTCATGAAACCCTGAAACCATGGAGAAACCATGAGTTTTGTTGAAACGAAGGAGTTTCATGAGATTAGGGAAATAATAATTATGAAAATACAAGGGATTGCAAGGTGTAGGACCAGCCACGGCCGGCTAGGTTACCCGCAACACCTTTCCCTATTTTATGTTATTATTTCTCATGAAATCGTGAAAATATGGAGAAACCGTGAGTTTTTCTCAAACAAGGAAAGTTGCTAGAATGAAGGAGTTTTCATGGGTTCATGAAAATAAAAAAATAAGGAAAAATAATGGAGGAGGCATGGGACCGGCCACAGATAGGGCACGACCGGCCAAACGGTGGGCCCGACCCATGAGCGCCTTTTTATTATTTTAATGTTATTATTTTCCCTCTCCTGTTTTGTACAGGATTCCTCGTTTGTCCATATTTTTGAATACTCGTTCGTGCATTCGGGTTCTCGGTCGGGCATCATTGTTGAGTGCACTTGCACCATTTTATGTGGCTTACTCAGTGATGGTCCAGATGCCCGATTGTTGAGTATTTATTACTAATTTATAAAATTCAGCGGAGAATGATTCATGAAACTGAGTAATAAAAGTAAATAGTTATTTATTATCAATCCATAGGATCAGCCGTGGATTCGACCAAGGATTCAGAATAATAAAGCTGAGTATTACCATTCCATGCGATCGTGGATTCGACCATAAAATCGGAGTAATTAAATATTACCATTCCATGAGATCAACCGTGGATTCGATCATAAAATCGGAGTAACGAGATTATCTATTACCATTCCATGAGATCAGCTGTGGATTCGATCATGAAATCAGAGTAATGAGATAAAATAGATTATCTTCTAGGAATTCAGTGGTGAATGTCACGGTAGAATTAATCTATTACAAAAGGATTAGCCAGTTAAAGTGTCATATCCATTGTGAAGGTGCATAGTCAGGAGATAACGAGTGTTGCCGAAGTCCTGAAGACGTTATTGCTCTCACTCTACGGAGAACCGCCTGGATCTATACACGGTCTCTGTACATAGTCAGGGCACAGTGAGTGTCACCGACATCTTGGAGGCGTTATTGCTCTCAATCTTACGGAGAACCGCCCAATCGTTCTTCTATGTAGAGGTGGGTCTCTCTCATGTAGCCAGGGAACAATGAGTGTCACCGACGTCCTGAAGGCGTTATTTCTCTCAATCTACGGAGAACCGCCCAATTATGTTATTCTACATAGAGGTCATGATGAAATGCGTGGCACCGAACGCTCAGCTAGTGGAGGCCTTTCAGGAAACATATTCACCATGGCTTCGTAAAACATGAATCGTCACATGCCTGAAGCCATATCAGAAACATGCAGTATCATGATTTTACGGTTTTGACCTTTGTTGAAAATCCACCATCAACATTAAGTCCCCTGCTTAGTGAGGGACAGTCATGTTCCGCAGTAAGCATTAGATGGTGATTTCAGTCGAAGAGATCAGTGGATGAACTCAGTTGTACAAAGGTATTTTAAGAATCCTCGATTTTCTCCAATGGTGTCATGTAAGAGAAAATTTTCAGGTGAGGACCCTGATAGTATGATAGAGTGTCATCCCGTGAATACGGAGAGATGAGGCACTGCTGATTTGGACGGCCGGGAGTCCGGTTTTGGTCAGTTCAGTGTTCACGGTCCCGAGCCCAAAAAATAAATCCTTGTTTTATGAACTGACGTTTGCTCGTTCGTTAGTTTAAGAAACAAACGAAATAGACTTGAGTTTAATGATAAAAATTTTTGTCTATGCGCTTTCACGGAAGCCAATTTTTTTTATTTCTTAAATATGTGAGATTTCACAAAAGGGAATAAACTCTCGTTTCAAAGGTGGATGCTCGTACAAGAGAAAAGTTTTTTTTTTTTTTTTTTGAATAGACGTGCGTCTGTTAGTAATAAAATTTTTGTCTATGAGCTTTCATGAAAAAAATTTATTTTCAATATGTGAGCTTTCATAAATTTTTGAAAATACACTTCTCGTTTCAAAGACGAATGCTCGCGAGAGGGAGCAAAAATATATCTTCAAAGTTACGTGAGTTTCACGTTAAAATGTATATTTTGTAAAATCAATGTTTTGATTTCGAACAACTGTTGAAAGTAGACAATTATTCACGGTGAAATAATGTTTGTATGTGAGTTTACACAATTATAGAACGGACGTTTGTCCAATTTTTGAAAAGCCAGTGAATGTTCACATAGTGAAAATTTATGTAAATTTTTTATTTTCAGCAATTGCTAGAAGTAAACAATTTTTGATAAAATACTGTTTGTATGGATTTTGTGATCTGACAGTGTATGCACAAAACCAATGAGTGTTCACTCGGTGGGAGTCGCTCACACGGTGAAAATAATGCGAATTGTTCACATGATGGAAGTTTCGTGAATTGTTCATAGTTTTATGAAAATCACGTTATGGTTTTGAATAACGAATTTTGTTCGTCTTTGTATGTTTGAAGGAGCGAACAAATTCTCGAGATTGTAATCACTACAGCTAGTGAAATTGTAAATAGTTAAGAGTTGGATGGTTACAATTTTTGTAGACACTGTTGCGAGCACCTTTATTCCATGACTCATTGTTTTGTCGAATCCTGCGCTTTGTATGAACGATGTGCTGAAGTAGCCACTTTGAAAGAATGACTGACTCCCATGATGATACTTCCAAAAATAGTGTTTCCAGAGATGACATCTCTACGGATGCAACTTTAAGAAATTGTACTTCTAGGACCTCTGAGTGATGGTGAGAGATCCTTCATACTGAGTTGTACTCCTGGTTATTTCATTAGCTTTACCACAGGATGATCGTATAGTGAGATCTCGGATCAATGTAGACTCTGCGGAAATGGAAGAAAGTCTACGGGAGCGGAGAACCCAAAAGTAAGAACTACATGATGTTAGCAAATGACGTGCAGTCCCCAGCCGTTTCTTTGGTGAGTTGTTATCGCTCCTTGTGTCATGACTTTTCCCTTCCCGTGCAATTAGGATCACGAGACCAAGGTTTGTTATTTGTTTTCAGACTTTTTCTCCATCGATTGACGCTCTTCAACTTGTTCCCGGGCAAACAATTCAGTAATCCAGGACTGATGAAGAAGTCGATGTAAGCATCTCTTTCGTGCAGGTGATCGTGGCATCTCGTTGAATGAAATAATAATAATTGTTGTTGATGAATCCAGGAAGAAATTATCGTGGATGAACAAGGTATTGATGCTTCTCATTCACCCTTGGACCATGGTGTGACGGAGAATTCCCAAAATCATGAAAGTAATAACGCTTCTAATGATGACTCCGGCAATATTGGTTCTTCGAACGGCTTAGAGATTACTTAAGTAAGTACCCATATTATATTTTCTTCATAGAAGTATAGGATCTCTGATTCATGAATGAATGAATGAAGACCCATATGAATGAATGAAAACATTTACCGAAATACGTCACCAGAAACTTCAGAACTCCGTCTTTTAGCAAAAACGCCATATAATTTTCATCCAATGTAGGATTTCGCGATCTACCCATGTATCCTCATGCCCAGAAGATCTCCGAGCTTTATCAAAGAATGTTTTTGAGATTTGAACATGTTTAGGGGTCGAAATCGATGAAACAGCAAACTTCCAGGAAGTTTTCAGAAAAAATTTCAGCTGGTGCGTAGTCCAAAGTTTTGACCACACTGTTTTGCTCGTTTCTCCAATTGCTGTGAATTTTGGATATGTTGTATAGAACATACACACGAATAGAATGGTATATGACCCATACCTAGTTTCTTCACCAATTGATCCCAGTTCGTCGTCTTATACAGGGCAGCGTAAAATCATCTCAGTTGGGCTTGTTGTAAAACACTCATGTTGTGTCTTTTGACCATTCACTTGTGTCTTGAATGGTTGGTGAAGGATTTCGATGTCATTGATTCATTTGAGATCAGGACCCATTGATTGATACATGAGCATGGTGCTTGCAGTGTCATCTTGTTTATGTCAGTCGTAGAAACATCCTTCTGAAACCCTGGTCACGGGACCATCACTGAGGTTGCTCTCAAGAGGGGGTGATATAATGACCATGATTGCATGTCCCAGTGGTAGCATTTCTTTTATGATAAATGATCAGCACATGAGAGTCTGGTGTCACGAGTCTTGGACTGCGAAACTGATCGCCATGACCAGTGGAACGTCAGTCCCCAATATTTTGTTAAATCTCTCTTTTGGTTTTCCCTTCTTCTGGCAAGACCTAGATAGAGGACCCAGGTAGAAAAATTGATGTAAAGACCTAGGTGGTCGAAGTTGGAGGTACCTTGATGACCTGGTGGACACAGATCGACTATGGAAGTTATGAATCCCGTCTAAGAATTTGCTGCTTGCATGTTGTATGCTCTGGAAACTGTTGGAACCTCATACGACGTCGGAATTCGATGCTTGACCCTAAATTTCGAATCTAAGAGACTGAGTTATCACATGAGAAAAGAATCACTCAATTTAGAGTTGTAGAGGTCAGTCAACGAAGCGTGCACATTTGTAATTTGTAATCCCGTACAAATTTTTCATATTTCGTAGACCTGACGGTAAATGTCATATCTTTCAGCTCGTATGTCCGATTGATGCTCCCTTTTGGTATGTTGTAGCAGAGACATAGACGAGCATATTTTGTTGAGGAAGCGTTGTCCCATTCCTCACCTATTGGTAAGTTTTTGTAAACCCATGGCCTGGATCATGTCGTATCTCATTTGTAGAGGCGATGAGAACATCTTGTAGAAGACTTTGATTTGTGCCCGCCCATCGTGCAAGCTTTTTGGAAGACGCTCACGGTAACATGTTTTCATGTCTATGCATCTTTATATGAATTATTAGGTCTTGAAGAAGTACGATCCATCGAGTAACACTTCAGAGAATGGATAGTTGATGAATCCGGATATTGTGTCGGAGACTGTTATTGATGCTGAGATCATGATTCAATTTTCTCTATAAATTCTTGTTGATGCTGATACCATGAATGGAGTTCCTCCATATATCCTTGTTGATGCCGATATTATAGTTGGAGTTTCTCCAGAGACCGAGAAAGCTAGAACCATGATTATCGACATAGTCTTGCTCCTCCATCCAGTGAGCCGCGAAGTAAATTTGTCAGGGAATTGATGTTGTTGCGGCAGATATCATAGACGGACTTTATTCAATAAGATCAAGTCCCCAGTGTGTTGAAGGAGTTTTTACCGTCGATGAATAATGCTTCATCTGCTCCAGAAGTATTATCATGGGATAGTGAAGACTTATTGATCGTAGCACTTTGATCGTGTCGGTGTTGAATCAATATGTCACCGTCGAGATATTGTGTTGAATCCAGAGGCGCTGCTATTGAAGGTGTAATCTTTGATTGGGAGTACAATTCGAAGGCTTCTTATATGCTTGAGAGTTGAAGCGTCGAATGTCTTAGGCTCGATCGTCTCAGCCCCGTGTATCTTCTGTTGATTCAGCATTCCGTTCGCTGCGATAGTGGGATTCAACACTTGTGCAGACATCAGAGCTTTCTGATTTTGTGGCACTCATGGACAATCCTGCAAGGCTATGGAGAAATTCCCAAAGTGTTCTTTTCCATGCCTCGGTCATCTCCCAGTAATGAATGTCTCGGTGAGATGCTCGAGTCGAAGAGGTGTCATATTCAACCACTTGGTAAAATATTGCTGAGGTGAAATTACCCACTCATAGCGTCTTGCAATAACAGAGATGCTAGCATAATTGAGTCCCCATGCTAGAATAACATGTGACGATATGGGAGTAATGAGACTTGACTGAATGCGAAACCTTTTGATGAATGTCAATTAGGTTGCACCATCTTGAATCCATAATTCCAGTAAATCGATCACTTCTTCAATGAGAAGAGGGAAGTTTGAATCTGTCTGATCATTTCTTCGCTTATTGATGCAGGGTTGAGGTTTGTGCATTTCAGGATTGGTTATCCTTTCTTTGCACTTCCGAAGGATCCTGAGAGATTGGATAAGTATGCTTCTGCTGTGGTGTTAGAGCATTGCTCGGTCTAACTCTCATGCGTCGCTATCTCAAGCATATTTGTCAATATTAGTGATCAAAACTATAAGTCTTGATTTCTAGTCTACTGTAGCTAAGGTCTCGGACTAGGATAGAAAGTGTAGTTGAGCTCAAGGACTCCATGGCAATCATCATACAAGACGAAGGACTACTCAAGGAACTGGTGGATCTTCATTGACTAAAAGGTATGTGGAGACTTGAACTTATCTATCACTCAAAAGTCTATTTATCTCCTATCTTGAGACAAAAGTCGTTTTGCTATATAGACTTAGATTATACACATTTGGTATTTCGAGCCGAGTTTATCTCGCCTATCTATTTCTCGAAATATGTGTTGGTAAGCTTCCGCTTTAGCCAAGTTCATATTTACCTAGTGACGAAAGTCATGTTATGTTTCAATCACTTTGAAAATTGCTCTGGTGAAAAATGGTTTGTGAATAACAACTATATAACGTCCTCTGAGAATGTTTCAATGATTGAAATGAGAGTTTAGATTATATAATCATTGGAGGATATAAGCATTGTTTTGGAAACGCATATATGTATAAGTCCTTATTCCTTGAACCGAAGTTTGCGAAATTTGTTTATCAAGTGAACCGGAGTAGTGCCTGAGCTCAGTCCACGAACCCAGTCCGCGAACTGGCGAAGTTCTCAAACCCTAGAATTTCTGCTGGAGTTTGTAAATTCCTTCCGGGAACTTAAGTCCGCGAACCCAGTCCGCTAACTTGAGTAGGTTATATCTAAAAACGATGTTGGTAAACTTATTCATATTAACTAAGGAATGCAATTGCACACCGTGGCTATATAGCTGATGAACCGAATTAAGTGAATCAAATCGTTTTTGCTTCAATTGTGTCTTGTGTAGTACATAAGATTTCCTTGCAATTGAACAACTCTCTAACTAGTTCATTAAGTCTTTTGAACTAGTTATGGTGAAGAAAAATATGGTTGATATGAAAGTGATCATATGGCTAACCATTTGGTTAACTGTTATTGAACCAACGAATGTACAAGTTTGGGCACGGTTACACAATCCTAGAAACGTGCATTTAATTTGTGTATAACAAGCTATGTTTTTGATCTAACAGTTGATAAATATTAGCTTGAATCTAATCAGTTTTTCATCTAACGGTGAATATTGAATGCTTTGTTACCAAGCTAACATTGATTGCAAACCCTGATTTGAAAGACTATATAGGGAGAACTCTAGCAACTGGAAACCTAATCCCCACACATTCTATGTGATACTAGTTGTGCTAATCTATAGTCGATTCTCCTTTAACCTTTGGTTTCTTCTTCTAAACCAGGTTAACGACTTAGGGACTTCATTGGGATTGTGAAGCCAAACCGATACTACTTTATCATAGTTGTGTGATATGATCTTGTTGTTTCTATCGTACGAGTACAATTGTAATAATTGGCTTGAGATTTCTATCTCCGATAGGCAAGATAAAAAGTAATCACAAACATCTTCGTCTCATCGTTTGTGATTCCACGATATCTTTTTTTGCTGCGTCGATTAAGATTATTGTGAGGTGATTGATAATACTAGGCTGTTCTTCGGGAATATAAGTCCGGTTTATCAATTGGTTCCTGTTCACCTTGATTTATCAAAAGAAGGAACAAAACTCTTGGGTATATTCATGGGAGACGGATTAATTTATTACCATAGACTTTTCTGTGTGATACAGATTTGTTTATTTAAGTCTTCGACTATGGGTCGTAACAACTCTTAGTTGTGGGTGAGATCATCTAATGGAATCAAGTACGTAGTATCCTGTTGAGATCAGAGACATAGGAGCATAATTGTACCTTGGATCAGTGTGAGATTGGTTGGGGTTCAACTACGGTCCAGACCGAAGTTAGTTTGGAGTAGGCTAGTGTCTGTAGCGGCTTAATACAGTGTGTGTTCAATCTGGACTAGGTCCTGGGGTTTTTCTGCATTTGCGGTTTCCTCGTTAACAAAATTCTGGTGTCTGTGTTATTTCTTTTCCGCATTATATTTTTTTATATAATTGAAATATCACAGGTTGTGTGTTGTTCAATCAATTATAATATCCGACCTTTTGGTTTTTGATTTAAATTGATTGACACTTAGATATTGGTCTTTGGTACCATCCAAGTTATCTCTCTAGTGTTTTATAAAGACTCGCAGATTTCTATTTGCTTGAGTATATATCAAATCGAGAGATTGATATATAAAATCTTTGATATACTTTTTATCTAGATTGAGTCTGACTGTCTAGTTGATTCTCTAGAAAGTATACTGGAGTTTGTCTTTACAGATTTCTAAGCGAAATATTGGGTGTGGTTGTTAGACATTTAAGACCTGATAAGTCTGTGTTTGTGGCTGAGTCTGAGGACAAAATCTCTCTTACGCATACCCAGATGTCTCCTGAAGCTTTAAATTACGCCAAGTGTCTTGGAAACACCTCAAAGGGTCACTCCTTAGTTGATTCTTCTGAATCCCGAGGTAGAAAGATTGTTCCATCAGATGTTGACATGTCTTCCTCTCATGAGGCATGTGACACTCTGGCAAAAGCTGAGGAGCTCACCATAATCTCAAAAAACTCTGCTGAAATTATTGATTTTTAGAATCATGATCAGCTTATTGATGAATTTGAGATTGAGAACATGATCTCTATAGCATCATTGAGTCCTTCTCTAAGAATATTGAAAAACTTCTCCAAGAAACTACTATACAGCGTGAAAAGATTAGTGTTCTTGAGGATATTGTTAAGGAAGACTCAATTAGATAAAAATGGTTGATCGAGACGCATTCATCAAATCTTAACAGACTTCGTTTCGAAAAAGAGAAACTAAGTGCATCTCATACTCTGGTCCATGAACAGTGCAGATCCTTGGAAAAGGAAAACTCTCTCTTAAGGGGAAATTCATCTGTACAAACTAATTCTCATGAATTACAGTACATGAAGAAATGTTCTCCAGAAGAAGATTGTGTCAAGAAAAGTTTACATAACTTACAATCTTCTCATATGGATGTGAAGTTAAAACAGGTGCCAATTATTTCTTCTCCTCCACGAACATGTACTTTATATGGGAAAAAGAATCACTATGTTATCCATTGCTTTGCCAGGAGGAAACAAATTTCTAAACTTCGTAATTTGCTTTTTTCCACTATAAATGGAATAAATAGTCAGTCGACTACTGCAGTGAATCGCATGCCTACAGAAAATCAGAAATCTTATAAAAATGATCTCTATTCTGGAAGTCATCACAGGGAACAAGTTCATCTCAATGGTATAAACTCTTGTGACACTAATGAACACATTCCTTGTGTTTATAAGAATAAGTCTGGTGGACCCGGGAAAGCGTATAAAATTTAAGTGAAATGAAAACGGGCCTACAGTAATACCGCAAGTGCACGGTCGTCAGTTGTAGCTCGTGCAAGTACGGGTCGATCCACAGAGACTGGGGGTGTTTGGAGTTTCTAGCTATTTGGGCTCTAAATTGCTATTGGGCTTCTAATTGTGCTTTGGGCTTAGTGGGTTTTTGTAACAATGAAATGGTTTTGGGATCAGTGGGCTTTTGGTCTTTTGATGTGAACTGGGCTTGGTAACAGTGAACTGGGCCTTAGGTTTTTGGAATGAACTGAGCCTTGGGCTCAGTTGGCTGGGCCTTTAGATTAGCTAGGCTTCTGAGCTATGAACTAGGCTTTAGGCCTTAACCTGGACTTTGAACCTGGGCTTTTAGCCTTTGGTTCTAAGCTAACTGTTTGGAGCAGCAGCAGACAAGGCTGGGCTGGAGAAGAAGCAGCAGCAGCAGTGGTGGCTTCAGCAGCAGCAGAAGCAGTGCACAGCAGCAGCAAAAGCAGTAGCAAGTAGTAGCAGCTGGAGGAGAACAAGGCAGCAGAGCACTAGGCAGTGAATACAGTAACAAGAACAGGAGAAACAAAAGAGAAGAAAGAGCAAATAGTGGCAGTGAAACTGTGATATTTACAAAGCAATGAAGATGGTAGTGAAATAATGAGACAATGGAAATGAAGCAAAGAGAAAGACCAAGGCAGTGAAGTAAATGTGACAGTGAAGCAAAGGTAACAGTGGCAGTTAACAGGAAACAAAGCCAAATAAACCAAGGCTGTTAGCCAAGGGCAGGGAGGAGTTTGCAGCTGTGGCTAAGCTAAGGCTTAGAATCCACCTTGTGTCCTAGCTAAACAATGCAATTCTAGATTTAAAAACTTAAGCATCCAACTAGAATGGGAAGAGAATCAGCTTGCTCACTGATTTGCCCCTAGCATTGACTGTCTTTTGACAGAACAATCAATCACAGGCATATCAGAGCACCAACTTCTTCCCATTACTCAAGCAAAACAGGCCTTCCTAGCAATTCATCATTCAATAGAACTAAGGTTTCATCTGAGCCTCAGCAGTGACTCAGAACATAATTAACACACTAACACTAACATACATCATACAAGATAATTGAAACATGAATTCAAAAATTGAACATAAACAGAACATGAACATTACACAGTGAATACCAAGAATAGAACATAAACAGAACAACAAAGTTCTGGACACTGGCTAGTCCAGCATAAGCCTTTACATCACACCCACAGTCATATTTATACCCAATTACAAGTTAGGGTTCTTCCCAAAAAATCCCTAAAATCAAACAGAAATTAGGTAAATTATTTCTACCTAATTTGACAGTACAAATCAGACCCATATCTTCTATAGTGCTCCTCCATGCTTCTCCCTAACAGTAATTAGAGTTTACTCGAAAATCCCCAAATTAACTGAAATTAGGGTTTGGGTTTTTTTTTTCTTACCTTGATGTGACAAATCTCTTCAATTAGCATCGACCCATGTCTTCTCTGCTTCTCCTGGTGCCTTTCCCATACCTTGATTTCTTCTCTAGGTCACCTACTTCATCAACCTCTCACGCTTAGGGTTTCAGGGAAGAAACGTGAGAGATTGAGGGAATAGGGGGCTAGATAGTTAGGGGGTGATGATGGGTTGGTAGTTTAGGGATGATGTGAGACAGGTAGAGGTGGTGGCGTGGCAGTGGAGTGGGTAGTGGTGATGATGGAGAAGGTGGTTCTGTTGCAGAGAGGGGGGGGGGGAAGAGAAGAAGTCGATGGAGAAGAAGGAGGGGGCGTTTTGTTAGGGTATAGGTATAGGATACTAGTGTGTTGAGCAGGTGTAGAGGATTTTGATGTTTCGCGAAGCTGGACTGTAGGATTATAGGATGATGGAATGATCCAACGGCGCGATGGAAATGGATGAGGGGAGACCGTAGGATGACGAGATACATCAAAACTGACGGCGAAGATCGAGGTTAGGTGTTGTAGTGTTAAGCGGAAGTATCGAGATTTGATGCGCAGGCAAAGAATCGACCGTAGGATCTAAATGTGATCTAATCTGAAGGCTTGGAATTTAGGTACTATGGTGTTTTGCAGGGACTTTAGATTTTGATGAACGATGAAGAAGCGACCATTGGATGATGAGATGGATCCGATCTAACGGCTGAGAATGGAGGCGGGTATGGATATAGAAAATGGGTTTGGGTAAGGGTTTTGGGCCTTGGGTATGCCAAGACCATATCTTCTTTAAGAACAATTCTTCCTTCTTGAGCCCATTCCTAGCTTTTTGGACGTGCGCTCTATTCTTTGCGGCTTCCTTGCGTAATTTCTTCCGGCTTTTCACCACTCTTCAGCTCTTTTCCGCTCCGCAAGTCATCCGACTTTATTTATTACCTAAAAATATAAAATTAAGTAAGAAAAATATTTATTCTTGAAAACAATGGAAATACAGAATATGGGATAAAATGTAGAATTAATGCACAAAGGATGAGTTAAATGCCAACAAAAAGGGATAAATATATGCACTTTTTAGCACTCATCAAATACCCCCAAACCTGAATTTTACTTGTCCTCAAGTAAAACAAAACTAAGGAAATCCTACCTATACCACTGTCGCTGGTCTCTCGAATGCATTTAGCGTATGCACTAAGCCTTTTAAACCACTAAGTGTCCCTAGTGGACGAGTTGAAGTCTCGTGAAGGTTTGCTTAGAACGTACCTACAAAGTTCTAGGTCAAAATATAAGCTCAGATTCCATCAAATGTGACATGTGCAAGTCAGTTTAAGCTCACAGCAAAATGGAGATGTCAATCTAGCTATCAAGGCACAATCCTAGCACTGATAACAAATAAAGACATGTGATAAGAGTGTAAAGTGTATCTACACATGTGTAAAGAAAGATCGGATGTTATGACTACTAATCACCAAGAGATAGTTTCTCAGGCTAAGAACCAAGGTCGAAATCTAGCTAGCTGTCCGGACTTTACGAGAATTGTGAATGAGTTGGAGGTATTTCACAATTACTCGCGTTGTACATCAATGGCATACACCCTTCCTTGCTTATTACAATGAAACACAAAAGATGACTCTTTACATGACTCTTATTTACATTGACTACTCTCTTTTATTTTTGGAACAAGAGAGATGGAATTGAAATACTTGATTTTTTTTTTTTTTTTTTTTTTTTTTCTGAATATATACATCGTTTTTTTTTTTTTTTTAAAGAAACACTTTTGATACATATACAAAAGGAAACAAAAGATTACATGACACTTTGCAAGAGGTAGCCCTTTTTGATGCACCCAGTTAAATTCGATGGTTGTCTTTCTTAATGTAACCTCCACCTTCTATCCCAACCAACCAAAGAACAAGCTAGTCAAGTTTCGTTCAGTATTCTAAAGTGATTGGCAATCGTGACTTCCTATCAAACACCTTGAAGATCGAGGCTATACATGTATTGGTAGATCGTGCGCGTGCAAATTTCTTATCACTATGTGAATTGTGCTAGAATCAGGGTGCCTAAATATCTAGACTAAGACTCCTAATAATTACATATTTGCACAAGAGTCAACATTTCAAGGTAAATGAGCTCCATTTTTATGTTTTTTTTTCAATTTTTTTTTTATTTTTATTTTTTTTTTTTTTTTTCAAAAAGAAGGAGTTCTTGTTTTCAATTATGGCATATTATCAAAGTATCTACTTTTCACCCCCAAACCTAAACTAAACATTGTCCTCAATGTTTCAAAATATGAACAAAATTATAATACAACATATGAAGAGGATCATGTTGAGTAGAGAAAAAGGAAAGAGAATACCCGATTTCGGCGAAAGCAATATTAGAACTCCGTTATTCAAGGCAAGAATCCAACATATGTCAGCCGAGATCATATTGGATTAGCAAAATATATACAAAAGGAACAAAAAGGTTTTAAGAAATTTTATCTACTGGATTATATACAAAAATTCACCATACACTAACAATCTAAAGAGTTGAGGATCAACCCAAAAGACAAAGTGTAGAGGTTTCAACAGCTTCACACAATAATAGGAAAGAAACGCAAGTGAACTGTGAAACAAAATGAGCTACCCCCAAACCTGGATTTTTCAACGGATATAATTTTGGAAACAAAATCTCGCAGTTTTGGGGGTTCATCATGCACAAGGTCTAGCTCGAAATGAACTGTGCTAGGGACGGGCAAACATGCTAATTCCAACTGTGGTTCCTCAAATGTATTATACTTAGAAGCAAAATAGTCCAAGAGGACTTGGGAAGCACACAGTTCCAAACCTAGATTAGGGCTCTCAGAAAATCGGTTTGACAATATGGTACAAACCAAATCTAGGTTGGGTGGAAGGCCATCAGATTGTGACTTATGTAGGACGATAGGCACATCATTATTAATCACATCAACATCTCCTAAGTCTTCTACAAGTGTCACAACATGCTCACAATCATCAAACAAATTGGCAAGATCACAATCAGAGTCATCAACATCATCAACAATTCATTCTCATGCATCGGCAAATCAGGAGAAATATCACAATGTGACCTAGGTAGAGAATCAGACACATCAAATATATTTTCATGCATATTAGTGTCTACAGAAGATTCAACTATTCCTATGTCATGCTCATCTTCACAGAATAATTGTACGAATCCCATGTCAATATCAAAATCATATGAATTACAATGAGTATTAGAAAGAACAACATGCATGAAGGTCGAGGGCGAGAAGCCATATGTTTTTGAACCAACAGGTTCCACAATATTTTCATGTTCTTCTAACATATCATCATAATCATCATCATGGTAGCATGCATATTGGTCCTCATTAACAGTGGTGGTGTCATTAGTCGATTCATGTTCCTCTAAATTAGGTTCATATTCAACATTATTTACATGAATGGGACTAGACACTTCATTAGGGACAACATACATTTCCTCATGAATTTCCTCCTTTTGTAGGTGAAGCAAAATCTGATCTAAATATGCATGAATTCGTGATGTAGATCTATCATAGTCTTGCTTGCAGAGTCTTAAAGCTTCTGTGGTGGAGTCTAAATTCATGGGAGTACCAAATTCTTCATGTTCAAATTGTGGTGAATGGTACATGTGTGCATGGTCATTAGGGTTTACAAAATATTGATCGCAACCCTCAAAGGATTGATTATGGTCCCAATGACTACCATTCTCACAATTTATGGGCATTTCATACCTTGGATTTTCTCTAGATTGCCTAAAATTATGCAAAATATGACAATTCTCAACAGGGTGGTCTAAACTACCACATGCGGGACATGCATAGATTTCAGGTTGCCTAAGAAAATTAGATGTGACAGATTCCTCATGTGATTGCATTTCTAAAGCTGTGATTCGAGCTTCTATTTGATCCATAAGTGATGATTGTGTGAGTGAGGCTCTAGCAAATGTTCATTTTCACGTTGCGATGAATGATGCATGTATGAATAGTCATTAGGGTTCATGTATTGCGGCTCGGGACTTTGAAAATGTCCATAATAATTCCTATGACTATTGACATCATGGTCCGTGGAAGGTTCATAACGTGAAGTTTGTCCATATGCAAGTTCTCTAAGGGATTTGTTGTACTCCCCAACTGTAGAAAAAGATCTATTCATGATTGGCTCAAAAGCTAAGTAAAGATGTACAAAGCTCAGAATTTGGTTTTTAAAGGGTTTGGATTTTTGGGAAAAATTTGGTTTTGGTGGGAGACATTTTTTTTTTTTTTTTTTAAAGGAAAATAAAATTTGGTTTTTGAATGGGAGCAAGCCCACTGTTGGTTTTGTGTTTGCTTTGGCTCAGCTGGTTTGAAAACGTTTGGTGAAACTGAGTCCAAAATCTCGGCCTAGAATTTGGGTACTCGGCCCACTAACGAGTTAACCTAGCGTGATCGGTTACAAGCTCAGCTGGGTTTAAAAACCCAGAATACAAAATACCAGTCCAAATTAAACAAGCTCACAAAAATTAAATACAAGCCCACAAATTAAACAAACAAGCCCACAAAAATTAATTACAAACCCAATAGAAAATAAAAAGCCCAAAAATTGGCTTTAATATTACAAGCCCGCAATTAAAAATTGGAAGCCCACAATTCGGGTTCTCTTAAATGGGTTACCTTTTAAGCACAGCCCAGCTGCTCTGATATTGTTGCAAAAACCCAGTTGGGCTTTGGTTCTTTTCCTTGGTGGCGTCCCAGCAGAGGAAAAACAGGTTCAGAACAGCAGGTCCAACAGCAAATGAAGTGAAGCAGATGAAGATGCAAAATGCTATGCAGTGAAATGCAAAAATAGCTAATAAAACTACAAGAAAAACAAACCGAGTCCCCGGCAGCGGCGCCAAAAACTTGGTGGACCCGGGAAAGCGTATAAAATTGAAGTGAAATGAAAACGGGCCTACAGTAATACCGCAAGTGCACGGTCGTCAGTTGTAGCTCGTGCAAGTACGGGTCGATCCACAGAGACTGGGGGTGTTTGGAGTTTCTAGCTATTTGGGCTCTAAATTGCTATTGGGCTTCTAATTGTGCTTTGGGCTTAGTGGGTTTTTGTAACAATGAAATGGTTTTGGGCTCAGTGGGCTTTTGGTCTTTTGATGTGAACTGGGCTTGGTAACAGTGAACTGGGCCTTAGGTTTTTGGAATGAACTGAGCCTTGGGCTCAGTTGGCTGGGCCTTTAGATTAGCTAGGCTTCTGAGCTATGAACTAGGCTTTAGGCCTTAACCTGGACTTTGAACCTGGGCTTTTAGCCTTTGGTTCTAAGCTAACTGTTTGGAGCAGCAGCAGACAAGGCTGGGCTGGAGAAGAAGCAGCAGCAGCAGTGGTGGCTTCAGCAGCAGCAGAAGCAGTGCACAGCAACAGCAAAAGCAGTAGCAAGTAGTAGCAGCTGGGGGAGAACAAGGCAGCAGAGCACTAGGCAGTAAATGCAGTAACAAGAACAGGAGAAACAAAAGAGAAGAAAGAGCAAATAGTGGCAGTGAAACTGTGATATTTACAAAGCAATGAAGATGGTAGTGAAATAATGAGACAATGGAAATGAAGCAAAGAGAAAGACCAAGGCAGTGAAGTAAATGTGACAGTGAAGCAAAGGTAACAGTGGCAGTTAACAGGAAACAAAGCCAAATAAACCAAGGGTGTTAGCCAAGGGCAGGGAGGAGTTTGCAGCTGTGGCTAAGCTAAGGCTTATAATCCACCTTGTTTCCTAGCTAAACAATGCAATTCTAGATTTAAAAACTTAAGCATCCAACTAGAATGGGAAGAGAATGAGCTTGCTCACTGATTTGCCCCTAGCATTGACTGTCTTTTGAAAGAACAATCAATCACAGGCATATCAGAGCACCAACTTCTTCCCATTACTCAAGCAAAACAGGCCTTCCTAGCAATTCATCATTCAATAGAACTAAGGTTTCATCTGAGCCTCAGCAGTGACTTAGAACATAATTAACACACTAACACTAACATACATCATACAAGATAATTGAAACATGAATTCAAAAATTGAACATAAACAGAACATGAACATTACACAGTGAATACCAAGAATAGAACATAAACAGAACCGCAAAGTTCTGGACACTGGCTAGTCCAGCATAAGCCTTTACATCACACCCACAGTCATATTTATACCCAATTACAAGTTAGGGTTCTTCCCAAAAAATCCCTAAAATCAAACAGAAATTAGGTAAATTATTTCTACCTAATTTGACAGTACAAATCAGACCCATATCTTCTATACTGCTCCTCCATGCTTCTCCCTAACAGTAATTAGAGTTTACTCGAAAATCCCCAAATTAACTGAAATTAGGGCTTGGGTTTTTTTTCTTACCTTGATGTGACAAATCTCCTCAATTAGCATCGACCCATGTCTTCTCTGCTTCTCCTGGTGCCTTTCCGATACCTTGATTTCTTCTCTAGGTCACCTACTTCATCAACCTCTCACGCTTAGGGTTTCAGGGAAGAAACGTGAGAGATTGAGGGAATAGGGGGCTAGATAGTTAGGGGGTGATGATGGGTTGGTAGTTTAGGGATGATGTGAGACAGGTAGAGGTGGTGGCGTGGCAGTGGAGTGGGTAGTGGTGATGATGGAGAAGGTGGTTCTGTTGCAGAGAGGGGGGGGAAGAGAAGAAGTCGATGGAGAAGAAGGAGGGGGCGTTTGGTTAGGGTATAGGTATAGGATACTAGTGTGTTGAGCAGGTGTAGAGGATTTTGATGTTTCGCGAAGCTGGACCGTAGGATTATAGGATGATGGAATGATCCAACGGCGCGATGGAAATGGATGAGGGGAGACCGTAGGATGACGAGATACATCAAAACTGACGGCGAAGATCGAGGTTAGGTGTTGTAGTGTTAAGCGGAAGTATCGAGATTTGATGCGCAGGCAAAGAATGGACCGTAGGATCTAAATGTGATCTAATCTGAAGGCTTGGAATTTAGGTACTATGGTGTTTTGCAGGGACTTCAGATTTTGATGAACGATGAAGAAGCGACCATTGGATGATGAGATGGATCCGATCTAACGGCTGAGAATGGAGGCGGGTATGGATATAGAAAATGGGTTTGGGTAAGGGTTTTGGGCCTTGGATATGACAAGCCCATATCTTCTTTAAGAACAATTCTTCCTTCTTGAGCCCATTCCTAGCTTTTTGGACGTGCGCTCCATTCTTTGCGGCTTCCTTGCGTAATTTCTTCCGGCTTTTCACCACTCTTCAGCTCTTTTCCGCTCCGCAAGTCATCCGACTTTATTTATTACCTAAAAATATAAAATTAAGTAAGAAAAATATTTATTCTTGAAAACAATGAAAATACAGAATATGGGATAAAATGTAGAATTAATGCACAAAGGATGAGTTAAATGCCAACAAAAAGGGATAAATATATGCACTTTTTAGCACTCATCAAAGTCTAATAACTCTAAGTCTAGAAAATGGATCCCTATCTATTCTGATCCTCTTGTGCCAATTGCAAAATGTCCTAGATTTAGTCCTCGGAGAATGCCTTCAGACAGATATGCCAAACAAGCAGTGGCTTACTTCTCTGGGATGAGCGCTTGTCAACGAAATAAGGATAGACAAAAACAACGTTCATTTAATGAGATAAAAGCTCATACTTGTGTAAATTAATCACAAGGTTGATATCTCACAAACAAAAACCTAGTTGTGAGAGAATTGAATAGGTATACTCTTGACAAAGTGACTCTAATTATCTAGCTAATTTCTTATCGTTCTTAGATGGATAGTTGGTCAAACACTTACATGAGTATTTCTTTATCCTTCCTTTTTATTAGTTTTTATTCCTTGCCAGTATACTTTTTGAAAAGTAAAAGCATGGACTTTTTCGTGCAGTGCTTTGTGAACCCTCTTCTTACTGGTACACGTACGGTTTTGGGGTCTCTCATAAACCTATCTTGTAAACCCCAAGTCTCTCGAACTTTATTTATATACCTATCCTATTGAGTTGAACTCTTTACTCTAGGTTTCATCTTATCAATGGCCTCTTCTTCCTGCTCATGGGATTTATCTGAAGACTTTGTTGATAATGCGGTATATTTCGAATTCGATAAAGAGAAGGGAACCTTTGTTGAAGTAGAAGGATCTTTTCCTCAATCTCCTGATTCCTACTCGGACATCGAGGATATTGAAGAGATTTCGGCTGAAGTGGTTCACGAATTTCTCAAAAACATTGAGGATGCAAAACATCAACTTGTTGATGCTATGAAGTGTCTTGATATGGTAAGAACTGAGTTGAAAAAGGTTAATTATGACCTTGTTCTCATGAAAACTCATGTCGAAGAACTTCTCAATAAGGATATCCACTCTAAAGATGTTGTGGATGATGTCAATCACAAGCTCAAAGACCTCAAGACTCATGAGGATCCTAAACCGTCTTTTTGACTTCTGTTCGTGTCCGGCTTTGACATAAGAGTCTGTTTTTTCTTAGCTTGTTGATTTTTGTTTTCCTAGTAAATCTTCCTTTTCTTGTTTTATTTAGAAGAATAACTAGAGATTGGAATAGCAATTATTGTGATTACACATAGCTATGTCCAACATTTTCGTCTTCATGTTTTTAGGTTTATTTTTTTAAATTCTAAAATCGTTTGGAAGATAATTTTTGCAGTATTAATCTTTATGGTTTTATATATTGCAATATTTCTATGGGATATGTGTGTTTACGTCCGTGAACTTGATTGTACCATACTTTGTCAAAAGTAAAGTCGTTCATAAGTTGATATGCATGTATTGCTGAAAGAATGAATTGACTTTTGAGAAATACAAAAGTTAAGCCTATTATGTCAATTTTTAATGGAAGATAGGTTAAAATATTTTGTGTTCAAGGATTATGTCTATTGAATGTCATTGTGCAAATGGTGATGGAAAATAGAATGAGTCCTTGCTTATTCCACGGTACAAGGTCGATCTCCGATCCACAATTTTTGTGTACATACTGTGTTGTTCCATAAGGTGTCTTATGTTGAGCTCCATCGACTGAGTCATTGTTTTGACATAGTTATTGTTTCATGGGATAATTTGTGTCGAGCATGACCAATTAAATTGATTACTTTTGTGATTAATTTAGTTGTGTATTCAATTAGATTAATTATGGGTTTTCTTGTGATTAATCTAATTGAGTGTTTTTAAGTCTCCGTAAGTTTACTTATGTTGAGCCTGTTTGATTAAATTAATCATGAGTTCTCTTATGATTAATTTAATTGAATATTTTGGATTCAAATTCATAATCATATGTGATTTGTTATGTCCAAAGAAATCCTTCTTTTCTTTTTGAAATTAAGGTCACTCTTGTTGTTCTTTCGGGAATGACATTTTATGGGGGAGAGTTCTTAATTGAACTTGTGCTTAATTGTAGTGAACTCACTACAATTTGGATTATCAGGAACAGTTTGAGTCTCTAAGGATAGAGATGATTTGGGATAGATAGGGGGAAATAGAGGATTATGAGAAGAATTAGATGAATTAGGGGAATAAGAAGAAGAAGAAGACATTGTTACACAGAGAAGTTGCAGAAGCAATTAGAGAAGAAGATAAGTTTTACATTATTATTAGGTAATTTTACAAATGGTACCAGTACTGCATATAAAGGAAATACTCGATGTGGAAGGGAAGATACTCGTGAAAAGGATATCTACACCTAACAAGGGGGTGCCCCAATTGGGTGGCACATAACCAGACATACTAGTCATGAGGGACATGACAAATACCCACCCCTCCAAATTATCCTTGTCCTTAAGGATGAAGGATAAGAAACACTCTCGATCAATGAAGATCCAGCTACTGCCACTACAATAAGAATTTGACTTCGTCCCCACTTCAAAATTGGCACGAAAACTGATTGTACAAGCACTTTGAATAATGATGCAGTAATCCAGTACTCGAGTTTAAGTAATTCCCCTTTGTCATATATAAGAAGGTATTGTACTCGCAGAGCCCATCTTGTAAAGTTGATGCCGTTAGTACTTGTGTAAGTAAAATCGAGCCCTCGAAAACCTCTATGGGACAACAACTCGACCAATATTAGGCTGTCTTGAGATGCATAGTATCCCTTCCTCTCTGCAGTGACAACCTCAATTTCAGAAATGGTGTAACAAGCCAATTCCATGTTGGTGCCAATTAATTTAATGGATGAGTACTTTGGCTTCAAAATCAACTTCCCGTAATCACCCTTGTAGGCGGCTGACAAAACCTTGACTAATAAGCATTCCACCTGGTCATTGTGTGAGATGAATAAATTTATTTCTTCCCTTGAACCAGTTGTACAGTTTTGGTGACTTGTACTAACTCGTAGAGAAGTATCTGTTGTGGTGAATATCTCAATCCAAAGTCTTCTAAGAATTGTACATTCATGGATGTAGAGACTGTATAACAAAAATCTATGTAATGTCATCAGAAGAAGTAGACTTACTCATTCAAATCTATGTATAATAATCCTGGTGATGCGAGACTTAGCTGAATCAGGAGTTGAAAATGCGATATGCAGTGATAGCTCCCAGGAAGCAATTTCAATTTCCCATATGGATTTGAGTATATAAGAGAAAAAGACTGGTCATATCAGTATCACAGTAGATAAAGAATTCACAATATCATGCACAATCTCATTTAACTGAATTGTGTTTTCTGATGTGCTCACACTAAGTAGAACACCGCAAACAAGTTTAATATCCTCTAATAAACTGCATATTTGAATAATCAATATGGCAGTTAACTTTAAAACTGCAACTCCTAGCTGAGTACGAGAACAACCAACTCCCATGAGCATTTCTTCCAACCATTCATGTCCACTGATTTCACCAGCACTAGCCTTTGCGAGCATTCCCCTGATTTCCCTTCTTGTTGCATAGCGTTTCACTCCTCTATAACCTATCTTGAGCCAAAAAAATCTCCTAGTATCCTCAAAGGTGTTGAAAACAAACAAGCCAGGAATAATAGTTTCCTTCATAGATTTCCTTCGGGTATTATGGTTATCATTCATAGTATATGTATGCAAGAAACTGGGAAAGAAGAAACTCATCCACTGAAGAATACTTCTAGGCCTTCCTGTAGAGAACTCATCACAGGTGTAGCTACAGTATTTAGTGAGAGAATTCCAATGTTGCCGCCTAAATTCTGTACAAGAATCTTCGATAAATCACCTTTCTCTACTGTGTTACTATTAGTCTTCATCGAACTAACATTCAGGACCTTATTACCAATAGCTAATCCATGTGAAGGCCTCCAAAGTAAGGATAATTCAATATATAATAAGAAAATCCATAGGTTCAGCTGTGCAAAGTTTAACATCTTCACTAGTAGCATAGTGTTATTGGTTGAGAGTTGCCCCGTGAACTTCTTACAAGCCTCTTCCATCTGTGTAGAACGACTGTCATATTTAACAAGCACTTGACTGAACCTTTCTGGTGCATTTCTGTACTCACATACCCTTGTCACTTGAAGTGTCGAACGATTCAAAACTGTCCAAACAATACTGCCATGTTGCGGCTTTTCATAATCCAGCTTGCTAGCATCACGACAATCCCCACTTAACAAACAAAACACATTCAGATACTTGAATAAGAAATCACAACAGAGCCTGATGTGATTTCAAATTGAGTTGTAGTAATAGGTTCGTTGAGACTTGTGAAAGCAATAGATTTTAGATTTAATTTTTAAGACTAAAGATATGGCAAACTTAAATAAAACTGATATGAAAAATATGGAGAAGACTGGAGCTATGGAATCCACTATTTACCAATATCAAAGTGATTTATATTCTCTAATTATAATCATGCAAATCATGCATTCAAATTGATTCCTAATGTGCAATAGTTGATTTTTTAGAAATAACAATTGTATATCAAAAGTATGGGACATCAAAACCCTAGGCTAGCATGCTCCATCAATTGAAATGACAATTGTTTAACAAAAACCATTTTATCAATTTATTTATCTAGGCAAATAATCATATAATAATTGCATAAATTAGAGATTACTACTTTTCATTGGTGAAATAGCTTCCTCCTTCGCCCCAAAGGATGGGTTTAGTTCATCATTGTGTAAACACGCTCAAAATATTTGTTCATTGCTTCAAAAATTGTTTACAAAGATGAAATGGAGAGAAAATATTAAAACCGGGTTTGCAACAGTTACAAGTGTTACAAACTGAAAAGAACGATAGAACAGAGTACTGTCGCTGATTCTCGACCCTCGCCTGTGTGTCGTTATCATTGTTGATAAACGACTGTCTCTGTGCGTCTAAAGTTCTTCGTGTTCTTCAGTGCACCAGCAGAAAACAGTTTTCCTGCAACTTGATTTTCAGCTCTCTAATCTCCCCAAACTCTCCGTCCCCCACAATGATTCCGTTACAACCTTTATATAGTCACGGAACCAAGAATATCTTTGTAATAACTCTCAAATCTTCTAGCTGTCAAACCACAAACTCGGGAATATTTTCTTCCGTGATTTATCTTCCCATGCACCCGATTGATGCTAACACACTCCAAACACGCAGAAAACTCTTATAAGACTGATTCCAACTCGTCTAAGGCATAAACTTGCAGAAGCACTTGCAGAAGCACAACTCAGAGAATCCCGTGACTTCTCACAACTCTGTTTCCCTTACTTGCACGCATTCATCCCATTTTGTCGAAACTAAGCCCATTACCAATCCTGTCTTGGTCAAACAGGTAGGTACCAACTGATTCCCGTGAAGCTCTCTAACCGAATCTCGTGAAAAATCATCGCAGGAGAAAAATATTCTTTCTCGCTAAAAACCCTGTTTTTTTCCATTGGAAAATCTAGCCAAATTTAATCGAAACCACCAATCATACCACGCCCGTTACGCTCAATCAAGTCTTCCCATGAAAGTTTATCCATTGAATCACACTATAATCCCTCCAAATCACGAATTGAAAACTGTCAGTAGAGTGAATATTTTTCCCGCCATTTTTATTTTTGAAATGTTGAAGATGAAGTGCCCCTATCCTTTTCTGGGGTGCGAATAACAGATGGGTGCTGAGGACAAATTTGGGTGCTGAGGATGAATTTGGGCTACACATAACCTTGGGTGCCCCTTAGCCAAATCTGGGGTCCGTATAGCAAATGTCCTTCAGGGATTCAAATAACACTTTTGAGCAACTTTATCCACACAAGTGTATTTCTCCAAAAACACCTACACAAACATAAAAACACCATAATAAGTACAAAATCAAGCACTAGCAATAGAGACACTTAGGACAATTCAGACACAAAAATGTGTCTATCAGAGCCCAAGTTCCATAGCTAGCTCATATAATGAATACCCACTTATAAGTACGTAAAATTCTTTACCACGATCAAATAATGTTCGAGCAAAGTCAAGGCTACAGCCAACCCACTTTACACTTGACAATTTGTTGTTGGTGACAGTGAACACCTTTGAGTTGTTAAGCTGCTCATAAACAAAATTCCAAGTATACTCATTCATCCGGGTTGACCCCATAAGAAAAAACTCACCAGAAGTAAGAGTATTCAAGCAGAATTTAGAACTATTCCCAATCGATTTCAGCAGCCTTCCTTGATCAAATACCCTTCCAACAATCAATGTATCACCATCTTCATTATATCCTTGAGATGTTTTCACAAGCACTTCAGCCACACCAATTACATAACTATTTGCATTCAAATAATCCAGCTCATAATCATTGTTGCTCATGTAATTAAGTAATGTATGAAATATTTCTGAACTTGCTGCCACTAGCACCTCTAAATAAGAATTCCACAATTTGGTCTGATGCATTCTACATTGATCAAACAACAAACGACCACAGGCATAACTGGTGATGCAATCTCTGTCGGACATTCTTGCAAACAGATTCTCACCATTATAACAGTCACTATCTTTTACCAATACAAACACAACTGAATTCATAGATATGAAATCCAATTGGCACCCATGCTGAAGAATAATCTCATAATAGGATTCCTCATCATATTTCTCCATTGGTATAATTAAACAAGAAGCAAGTATCTCAAGACAGAATTTCAAATTTCTCCTAGCACAATAAGAATACATCTCACAGACTACAAACTCTTTACCGATCAAAAAGCATAAGGACAGAATCAGAACTAGATATAATTTGCAGTCTGGAAAATACCTTGAGAATTTGGAATATGTAAGAAGTAAATTGATTAAGGTTATCATCTGTAATTAACTTTTGATCTTCAAACTGCTGAGATTCAGCATTGGCATTTTGATGTAACAAGTTGAAATCCTTTACCTCAGCATTTATAACCCTTCTAACTTGAGAATCCAAAACAATATTAAGAGAATTATGTTGAGAAACGAAGGGTTTACCTTCTTGATAATATAGAAACTTAAATTGCTCCCTGTATTCCCGAACTTCAGCACTAGATCCATTGGTTACATAGAAAACATATTTAAAATTAGATTGAAAATTACCTTCATCTGTTGTACCCGGAGTTGAAGAATTTTGAAATGATTCTCTTACTGAACTTAAATCATCTGCAAAGTCAAGTGAAATTGATTTCAAATTAACATCAACTTCGTCCTCGGTCAGCTTCGACTCAATAAACTCGGATTCAATTAAACCGATGTTTTCAAATCTAGATTTCACGATTCTTGTATCAGTACCCAATTAAGAATCAACACCGGTACCGACGATGACCTTAGTATCCTGATCGGAGCTTGTATCATTTTGGTTTTGATTTTTTCTCAGAATAGCTAAGAAGAGATCATTAAAAGCCTTTTCAAACTCCGGTGAAGATTCGTCGTGATTTTCTCTCCTTAATCTACGAAAATAATCTCGTTTCTTTGAAATTTCTTCTTCTAGTTGTGAAGATTAATCTACTGTAGCCTTGTTAACCATGGTAGCAGTCTCAGAATCGACTGCTCTGATACCACTTGTAGTGAACTCACTACAATTTGGATTATCAGGAACAGTTTGAGTCTCTAAGGATAAAGATGATTTGGGATAGATAGAGGGAAATAGAGGACTAGGAGAATAATTAGATGAATTAGGGGAATAAGAAGAAGAATAAGACATTGTTACACAGAGAAGTTGCAGAAGCAATTAGAGAAGAAGATAAGTTTTACATTATTATTAGCTAATTTTACAAATGGTACCAGTACTACATATAAAGGAAATACTCGATGTGGAAGGGAAGATACTCGTAACAAGGATATCTACACCTAACAAGGGGGTGCCCCATAACCAGACATACTAGTCATGAGGGACATGACATTAATTGCCAAATCTTTGTGGGGAGTGCGGCTGTGGAATATCATAGGGGTTATCTTGTATCTTTATAGACTCCTTGATGAATGCATTTAGCTTCGGCTTTATGATTGCATCTAAATAAGATGATATATGCTTTCTTTTGGTCATGAAATGTCTCTTTCAGAAATTTCATTAGGATCCCGTTCTTGTACCTTTGCCAATTTTATTGACAAAAAGGGGAAGAATTAATATGTACTTCACACTACAAATACATATGGTTTTCGGATCATTATGTAGGGAGGAGTGGTTTCCATGTGAGATAGAGTATTGACTAAGGGGGAGTGACATATCAGCATAGTATTGTTGTTAAAGTTGTGATACAATTGAACTTTGACGCTGTGTAATGATACTGAGACACTGTATAATAATGATTGAGAACTTTTATTTTCTCGTTGTTATAGATACGGATTTTAAACAACGATGATGCTAAACTTACAACCTTTTGGATCATTAGAGTACTTGGAAGTGACGAAGATTTCGAGTAATGTTGAAGATTAGGCATGTGGAATAGGAGCTACAAAATTTTATTAATATATTTTTTTTGTATTCCATATGTATTGATAGTTTTGTCACTAAAGTTGACAAAGGGGGAGATTGTTAGAGCATTGCTCGGCCGAACTCGCATGCGTTGCTATCTCAAGCATGTTTGTCAATGTTAGTGATCAAAACTATAAGTCTTGATTTCTAGTCTACTATAGCTAAGGTCTCGGACTAGGATAAAAAGTGTAGTTGAGCTCAAGAACACCAAGGCAATCATCATACAAGAAGAAGGACTACTCAAGGAACTAGTGGATCTTCATCGACTAAAAGGTATGTGGAGACTTGAACTTATCTATCACTCAAAAGTCTATTTATCTCCTATCTTGAGACAAAAGTCGTTTTGCTACATAGACTTAGACTATACACATTTGGTATTTCGAGCCGAGTTTATCTCGCCTATCTATTTATCGAAATATGTGTTGGTAAGCTTTCGCTTTAGCCAAGTTCATCTTTACCTAGTGACGAAAGTCATGTTATGTTTCAATCACTTTGAAAATTGCTCTGACGAAAAATGGTTTGTGAATAACAATTATATAACATCCTCTGAGAATGTTTCAATGATTGAAATCAGAGTTGAGATTATATAACCATTAGAGGATATAAGCATTGTTGTGGAAACACATATATGTATAAGTCCTTATTCCTTGAACCGAAGTTTGTGAACTTTGTTGATCAAGTAAACCGGAGTAGTGCGTGAGCTCAGTCCGCGAACTGGCGAAATTCTCAAACCCGAGAATTTCTGCTGGAGTTTGTAACTCTATCCGGGAACTTAAGTCTGCGAACTTGAGTAGGTTATATCTAAAAACGATGTTGCCGAACTTATTCATATTAACTAAGGAATGCAATTGCAAACTGTGGCTATATAGTTCATGAACCGATTCAAGTGAATCTAATCGTTTTTGCTTCAATTGTGTCTTGTGTAGTACATAAGATTTCCTTGCAATTGAACAACTCTCTAACTAGTTCATTTGAGTCATTTTAACTAGTTATGGTGAAGAAGCATATGGTTGATATGAAAGTGCTCATATGGATAACCATTTGGTTAACTATTGTTGAACCAACAAATGTACATGTTTGGGTACGGTTACACAAACCTAGAAACGTGCATTTCATTTGTATGTAACGATCTAGGTTTTCGATCTAACGGTTGAAAGATATTAGCTTGAATCTAATCAGGTTTTCATCTAACGTGAATATTGAATGCTTTGTTACCAAGCTAACATTAATTCCAAACACTGATTTGAAAAAGTATATAAGGGAGAACTCTAGTAACTGGAAAACCTAATCCACACACCTTACGTGTGATACTAGTTGTGTAATCTAGAGTCGATTCTCCTTTAACCTTGGGTTTCTTCTTCTAAACCAGGTTAACGACTTAAATACTTCATTGGGATTGTGAAACCAGACCGATACTCCTTTCTCATAGTTGTGTGATCTGATCTTGTTGTTTCTATCGTACGAGTACAATCGTAAAGATCGGCTTGAGATTGATATCTCTGATAGGCAAGATATACAAGTAGTCACAAACATATTCGTCTCATCGTTTGTGATTCCACAATATCTTCTTTCGTCGCGTCGATTAAGATTATTGTGAGGTGATTGATAATACTAGGATGTTCTTAGGGAATATAAGTCCCGGTTATCAATTGGTTCATGTTCACCTTGATTTATCAAAATACGGAACAAAACTCGTAGGTATATCTGTGGGAGACGGATTTATCTATTACCGTAGACTTTTTTTTGTGATAAAGATTTGTTTATTTAAGTCTTCGACTTTGGGTCGTAGTAACTCTTAGTTGTGGGTGAGATCATCTAGGGGAATCAAGTATGTAGTATCTTGCTGGGATCATAAACGTAGGAGTATAACTGTACCTTGGATCAGTATGAGATTGGTCGGGATTCAACTACAGTACAGACCGAAGTTAATTTGGAGTAGGCTAGTGTCTGTAGCGGCTTAATACAGTCTGTGTTCAATCTGGACTAGATCCCGGGGTTTTTCTGCATTTGTGGTTTCCTCATTAACAAAATTCTGGTGTCTGTGTTATTTCTTTTCCGCATTATATTTTGCTATATAATTGAAATATCACAGGTCGTGCGTTGTTCAATCAATTAGAATATACGACCTTTTGGTTGTTGATTTAAATTGATTAACACTTGGATATTGGTATTTGGTACCATCCAAGTTATCTCTCTTGTATTTGATAAAGACTCGCAGATTTACATTTGCTTGAGTATATATCAAATCGAGAAACTGAGATATAAACTCTTTGATATAATTTTTATCTAGATTGAGTCTGACTGTCTAGTTGATTCTCTAGAAAGTATATTGGAGTTTGTCCATACAGATTCCTAAGCGAAATATTGGGTGTGGTTAGACCCCCGCTTTTTCATGTGGTGTTTCGGCTTTCCTTTTGCTTCCTTCAGCAATAACGTTCATGGAAGGTTGGAGGTTGTATTTTCTATTGAAGATATGCTGAGTATCACGAGGTTCTCAGTCTAGGTCTTTCTCTTTCCAGTAAAGCATGCGCGGTAGTTGCTGATCGCTTGGCTGCTTTATGAAGTTCTGAGAAAGTCTGGAATCGCAGATTCTCCAGCAAGGCTCTGTAGATTGGGATCGCTCCGTTTTGTTCATGATCTCCTAGTGCCTCCATGAATCGACAGACGTGTTATCGACCATTCCCTGTTCCGTTGTACAGTGTGGACCGTGGGGAAGTGTAGCCCTTCGGGAGAGGAATTCTTTGCATAGCAGCAGGATATGTAGGTTGACGATGGTGAACATATGATGCTTTTTCTTTTCCTCGATCCTCCATGAAGAGTTTCATGTGATCACGAGTGATGAAGCCTGCAGGTTCCTTTGTTGGTGGGTTATCTGCAGACTTGTGGACTTCATCATCATCTACTACGTGGATCGGAGTGACTTCAGGATCAACAACCAAAAATATTTCTTTGGTTTTTCCTTTCTCCCGAGTTTTATCTGACATCTTGTCAGCGAGAGTTTTGAGATAACTTCACAGCTCTTTCTGTGTTATATCCATGTCAATCTGATTTTTGGCAAGAGTCTCTTGCACCTTCATGAGTTCGGCTATGGTAGGCGAATTTTCTCTGATTTATTCGGGAGACCGGACGAAGATGGGATTGTCTCCAATGTTGGTTTGTGGAGGAGTGGTGTCACCATCGCCGATGTTGGAAGCAGGAGTAGTTTCTGGAGTACCACCATTGTTGCTAGTGCTAGCGTTATTTATGTTAGGATTTTTAACTGATCCTGACCTAAGATCAACCATTTTGTGAAAGTTTGAGATTGCAACCGAGAGATTAATCTCCCACTGCGGTCGCCAATCTATGGATGGGGAAAAACGATTCGCTAGTTTTTCAGGGAATTGAAGAGACGATCGTGTTGTCGAGACTCCTCAACCGAGCAAACTGTTCAACCTCACGCAGATGCACTGCAAATGGAGTACTTAGATTCGAGAGATCAATCTGTAAGACTCCGGCCTAAACCAAGTCAATGGCCGTTCCAGAGTCAATTCGGTCGCAAAGAGGGAGATGGGTTGATCTGTATGAGGGAAGCTGAGAATTATGTGAGATCAATGGTGATCAAGGATTGTGGATGTGTTGAAGGTTTCTGCAAGTTTTCTATGAACTGATGAGTTCGTATAAGTTCTAGTAGATTGATGAATTCTTGAGAGTAATTGCTCGAAAATTCTGTGTATACGAGTGTTGATTGTCTTTCAATCATGGATTCAGTGACTTATTTATAATTGTCATAATAGTGAACACATTGACCCCAGTAAGTGTGGCGGTTTCTGGAATGAAATAGTGGGGAAGTGGGAGATCGCGATAAATTCAGTTCCATGTTGTGTGGAGACTTGAATGATCGTGCAACCACTTCTTTGCTAACTCCTTAAACCGTTTGCATGACTTACTCACATTTCTCATTATGGACGAATCCACGTGCCGTAGGCCGCCAAACCAAAACCCTAATTGATACCCCCCCATGTGACATGATTGGTGTCTCACAAATCGTGGAGTCTGCATGACAGACGTGTATTAATTAGTCAGTTGTTTACTAATTAGACAATGAGTCTAGGTTTTGTTGAATTGAGCATGAGTGACGAATGCTCAATGACTCATGGATTGAACATGTATGGTGAGACGTAGTTCTTTGAATGATGATGACATTGCGCGTATTAGCAAAGATTGTAGATTCGGAGACTGGGCATCGATTCGATGAATTACTGAATATTGATAGTTGGAGCAATATTCAAGCAACTGAGCAAGTATTGCTCAATTCGACAAATTACTGAATATTGATAGTTGGATCAATATTCGAGCAACTGAGCAAGTATTGCTCAATTCGACGAATTATTTATTGGTGACGTGACCAAATAAAATATTAATTAAAATATTGGTAGATTACCGAAAGTTATATGATTAATCCAGATGTTGATTGATGAATCGACATAAATTCATTAGTGTTTGAATCTTGCTCGGAATGATTATTTGTGGAGCGTTTATTCGAAACCCTAATTTTTAATCAATTGTTCGTCAATTGATGAATCGCTGAAAATAGGTCATGAGTGATAGAGGGACCGACCACATGGGATGATGAACGTCCATGTGGCGCCCAAGTGCTCGAGTAAGCATGCACCAGGGTCCTTAGTTGACTGGTTGATGAAAGAATGATGATTAAATGTCGGTTTCATCATTTATTGAAATAGTGCTTGATTGAGCATTAGGTGATAAAACCTAATTATGGAAAAGTGAGGGACCGACCAAGAGGGCATGATATCGGCCCTTGGTGGTCATGGGACCAGTTGATGGTCATTTGAGCAAACTCTAAGTTGATTGAAAAGAGTTTGGGCCCAATATGAGCAATTGAGCAAATTAAGTCAAAATTGTTAAGATGTGTGGGACCGGATTTGTGCAAGCCTTAGGGCCGACCCTCGTCGGTCAAGGAAGCATACCCATGTCACCATAATGTCTGTGTCTCACTCCTGAGAGTTTCAGCATTTTCTGGTGTGCGTTTGAGCAATATGTTGAATTTTCAAAAGAGTTTGATCTTTGACTGAAATTCTTGATTTTTGCTCGAATGAGCATGTGTGCTTATTTGATCAATATTTAGTAAATATTAAAATAAGGATATTTTAACATTTAATATTGCCGTGAGAAGCTAGCCGGCCGTGTGACCATGTCAGCTTTTGGCTTTTCATGATTTGAGCAATATTTGAGAAAATATGAAGAAACCATTATATTTGCTCAAACTGAGGAGTTTCATGAGATGAGGAAAATAATAATTATGAAATACTAGGGATTGTAAGGTGTGGGACCGGCCACGACTAGGGAATCGCCGGCCATCCAGGTAGCCCAGTCCCACGACACCTTTCTCGGTTTTATATTATTATTTTTCATGAAACCATGAAACTATGGAGAAACCATGAGTTTTGTTGAAACGGAGGAGTTTCATGAGACTAGGGAAATAATAATTATGAAAAGACAAGGAATGGCAAGGTGTGGGACCGTATACGGCCATGGCATGGCCGGCCGGCTAGGTTGCCCGCAACACCTTTCCCTATTTTATGTTATTATTTCTCATGAAATAGTGAAAATATGGAGAAACCATGAGTTTTACTCAAACAAGGAAAGTTTCTAAAATGAAGGAGTTTTCAAGAGTTCATGAAAATAACAAAATGAGGAAAAATAATGGAGGAGGCATGGGACCGGGCGCGGCTAGGGCACGGCCGGCCAACCGGTGGTTCCGGCCCATGAGAGCCTCTTTATTATTTTGATGTTATTATTTTTCCTCTCCCGTTTTGTGCAGGATTCCTCGTTTGTCCATATTTTTGAATGCTCGTTCGTGCATTCAGGTGCTCGGTCGTGCATCATTGTCGAGTGCACTTGCACCATTTTATGGGGCTTACTCGGTGATGGTCCAGATGCCCGATTGTTGAGTATTTATTACTAATTTGTGAAATTCAGCGTAGAATGATTCATGAAACTGAGTAATAAAAGTAAATAGTTATTTATTATCAATCCATAGGATCATCCGTGGATTCGACCATGGATTCAGAATAAAGCTGAGTATTACCATTCCATGGGATCGTGGATTCGACCATAGAATCGGAGTAATTAAATATTACCATTCCATGAGATCAGTAGTGGATTCGATCATGAAATCGGAGTAACGAGATTATCTATTACCATTCCATGAGATCAGTTGTGGATTCGATCATGAAATCATAGTAATGAGATAAAATAGATTATGTTCTAGGAATTCAGTGGTGAATGTCACGGTAGTATTAATCTATTATAGAAGGGGTATTAACCAGTTAAAGCGTCATATCCATTCTGAAGGTGCATAGTCAGGAGACAGCGAGTGTTGTCGAAGTCTTGAAGACGTTATTTCTCTCAATCTACAGAGAACCGCCTGGATCTATACATGGTATCTCTATATAGTCAGGGAACAGTGAGTGTCACCGACATCCTGAAGGCGTTATTTCTCTCAATCTTACGGAGAACCGCCCAATCGTTCTTCTATGTAGAGGTGGGTCTCTCTCATGTAGTCAGGGAACAGTGAGTGTCACCGACGTCCTGAAGGTGTTATTGCTCTCAATCTACGGAGAACCGCCCAATTATGTTATTCTATATAGAGGTCATAATGAAATGCGTGGCACCGAATACTCAGATAGTGGAGGCCTTTCAGGAAACATATTCATCATGGCTTCGTAAAATATGAGTTGTCACATGCCTGAAGTCATATCAGAAACATGAAATATCATGAGTTTATGGTTTTGAACTTTGTTGAAAATACACCATCAAAAAAAACCTAATTATGGAGAGATGAGGACCGGCCAAGCGGTATAGAGGCAGCCTTGGTGGTCGTGGGACCAACTGATGGTCGATTAATTAAATTCCAAGTTATTTGGAAAGATTTTGAACCCAATATGAATTATAGACAATTGATAAGGTTAAAATCATAAAAGGGTGTGGGACCGACTTTTGCAATCCAAAAGGCCGACCTTGGTCGGTCAAGGTAGCATGCCCGTATCATATCGCTTGTGACTCAATTCTAAGAATTTTGATATTTTCTGGTGCGCGTTCGAGCAATATTTTGGATTTTCAGAAGAGTTTAATCTTGAATGAAACTCTCGATTTTGCTTGAATGACCAAGTAGAACTTTGCTCGAGCGACCAATATTTTGAGAATATTAAAATAATGATATTTTATTATTTGTTGTGAGATGCCCGGATGGTCGTGTGACCATTTGGCTTTTTGGTGGTTTGAGAAATATGGAAAAACCAGGTTTTTGCTCAAGCGAGGGAGTTTTATGAGATGAGAGAAGAAATAATAATAATAATAATAATAATAATAATAATAATAAAACGGGCCCTAGCTCAGCTGGTCAACCCCGTTCTCCAAAGGTGATGCGTTCCAGGAGGTCCCAGGTTCGAGTCTTCGATGGCGTAACATTGCAGGAATTAACATGGAAGGTGTTGTTAGCTTGCCCCCCTTGTGCCACAATATCGCCCCCCAGTCCGCCGTTTCGGCTCCCCTTGGCAAGGTTACCCATGAGGCTCGCTGGTAGATTAGCACAACAACCTGTTCAATTAATGTAATAGTATGTCGTTGGAGCTTAGCTTGTTAGGCTTCCAACTAGTTTCATGTAATAATATTCATCCAATAATATAATAAAATTTAAAATAAAATAATAATAATAATAATAATAATAATGGGAGTTTTTGCTCAATCTAACCGTATGAAACATGCACAAGACTTCCTTTTGGCGGTACCTATTAGTGGGCTTCAACAGAGTATTGGGCCAAGGCATTTTAGAGTTGTTTTGTGTTATCGACTCGGTATCCCCCTCTTTCCAAAGGCGGCTTGTGTTCATGTTGTAAGCGAGATATGGATATTTTTGGTGATCAAGCAATTCATTGTGCCAGTGAGATTGGGCTTAAGTATCGTCATGATCTCGTTAGAGATGTTGTTGCTGACATGTGTTATAAAGCTGGTGTGCATGCTAGGATAGAAGTGTCTTTGGGGCTTATTTCGAACGGCAAAGCCATGAAGCCTGCGGACATCCTTGTATACGGTTGGGAGAACGAGAAGGATGTGTGTTTTGATGTTACTGTTGTTTCACCTTTCACTACCGCAGTCGGGAATGCTTTCGTACTGGGCCAAGCCATTTCCAATGCAGTTTCTCGTAAATGGTCCAAATAATTGGATGTATGCACTTCTTCTGGTTACAGTTTGGGAGTTTTGTTTTTCACTTCTTTAAGGGAACTTGGTGAGGATTTTGTAGTTCTTTTAAAAAGGCATAAGAACTGCTTGGCTAACTTGGATGCTAGTACTAGTCATGGTAGTTTCCTTTTTCATAGATTAAGTTTGGTTATTCAGAAACGTATTGGTGCCCAGCTTGTAGCTAGGCTACCAACCACTCAATTGTAATATTTTTATTCCTTTTTATTCTTAATAATTTTCCCCTGGTGGCTCTTCCCCATAATAATAATAATAATAATAATATAAGGAATTAGGGAGGTGTGGGACTGACCATGCACCCAATATTTGATTAGAAATCCGTATGGACTAACTCCAATATACTTTCAAGAGAATAAACTAGACTCAATCTTAATAAAGTATATCAAAGAGTTATATCTCTCTTTCTCGATTCAATTCTTACTCAAGCAAATAGAAATCCGCGAGTCTAATTGAATACAAGAGAAATCACTTGAGTGGTACCAAAGACCAATGTTCAAGTATCAATCAATTTCAATCAACAACCAAAGGTCGGATTTCCAATTTATTGATTCTAACGCACAACCTGTGATATTTCAATTATATAAAAAAATATAATGCGGAAAAGAAATAACACAGACACCAGAATTTTGTTAATGAGGAAACCGCAAATGCAGAAAAACCCGGGACCTAGTCCAGATTGAACACACACTGTATTAAGCCGATACAGACACTAGCCTACTACAAACTAACTTCGGTTTGGACTGTAGTTGAACCCCAATCAATCTCACACTGATCCAAGGTACAGTTGCGCTCCTTACGTTTCTGATCCCAGCAGGATACTACGCACTTGATTCCCTTAGCTGATCTCACCCACAACTAAGAGTTGCTACGACCCAAAGTCGAAGACTTTAATAAACAAATCTGTATCACACATAAAAGTCTACGATGATAGATAAATTTGTCTCCCACAAAAATACCTACAAGTTTTTGATCCGTCTTTTGGTAAATCAAGGTGAACAGGAACCAATTGATAACCCGGACTTATATTCCCGAAGAACATCCTATTTTTATTTACACCTCACAATAATCTTAATCGACGCGGCGAAAGAAGATATTGTGGAATCACAAACGATGAGACGAAGATGTTTGTGACTACTTTTATATCTTGCCTATCGGAGATATTAATCTCAAGCCAATCGTTGTGATTGTACTCAACACTATAGAATATGCAAGATCAGATCACACAACTTCGAGAATCGACTCTAGCTAATACAACTAGTATCACACAGGATGTGTGGGGATTAAGTTTCCCAGTTGCTAGAGTTCTCCCTTATATAGTCTTTCAAATTAGGGTTTGCAATCAATGTTAGCTTAGTAACAAAGCATTCAATATTCACCGTTAGATGAAAACCTGATTAGATTCAAGCTAATATCTTTCAACCGTTAGATCGAAAACTTAGTTTATATAAATATAAGTTCACAAATAATCGTCTTTAGATATAACCAACTCAAATTCGCAGACTTAGTTCGCGAACTTAAGTTCCCGGAAGGATTTCACAAACTCCAGCAGATATTCTCGGGATGAGAAACTCCGCCATTTCGCGGACTGGGTACGCGGACTGAGTTCACTGCTCTTGTTCCGGTTTTCCTGATCAACAAAGTACGCATACTTTGGTTCAAGGAATAAGGACTTATACATATATGTGTTACCACACAATGCTTATATCCAACATGGTTTCATAATCTAAACTCTCATTTCAATCATTGAAACATTCTTAGAGGATGTTATATAGTTTTTATTCACAAACTATTTTTCGTCAAACCCATTTTCAAAGTGATTGAAACATAACATGACTTTCTTCACTAGGTAAAGATGAGCTTGGCCAAAGCGAAAGCTTACCAACATATATTTCGAGAAATAGATAAGCCAGATAAACTCGGCTAGAAATAGCAAATGTGTATAATCAAAGTCTATATAGCAAAACAACTTTTGTCTCAAGATATGAGATACAGTAGATAGACTTTTGAGTGATAGATAAGTTCAAGTCTCCACATACCTTTTAGTCGATGAAGTTCCACCAGTTTCTTGAGTAGTTCTTCGTCTTGTATGATGATCGCCATGGAGTTCTTGAGCTCAACTACACTTTTTATCCTAGTCCTAGACTTAGCTATAGTAGGCTAGAAACCAAGACTTATAGTTTTGATCACTAACATTGACAAACATGCCTGAGATAGCAACACATGCGAGTTCGACCGAGCAGTGATCTAACAATCTCCCATACAAAAATAAATAAATAAACTTTTGTAGCTCCTATTCCACATGCCTAATCTTCAACATTACTCTAAATCTTCGTCACTTCCACGTAATCTAATGATCCCAAAGGTTGTAAGTTCAGCATCATCGTTGTTGAAAATCCGTAGTTATAACAATGGGAAAACAAGTATTGTCAATCGTTGTTATACAGTGTCATAGTATCATTACACAACATCAAAGTTCAATTGTATCAAAACTTCAACAACAATACTATGGTGATATGTATAACTCCCCCTTAGTCAATACTCCATCTCACATGGAAACCACTCCCCCTTACATAATGATACGAAAACCATATATATTTGTAGTGTGAACTACATATTAATTTTCTCCCTTTTTGTCAATAAAATTGGCAAAGGTACGAAAACGGGATCCTATTAAAATTTCCAAAAGAGACATTTCATGAACAAAAGAAAGCACATATAAACTTGTTTAGATGCAATCATAAATCCGAATCTAAATGCTTTCATCAAGGAGTTCATAAAGATACAAGATAACTCCTATAATATTCCACAGTCGCACTCCCCACAAAGATTTGGCAATTAAGCACAAGTTTAATTAAGAACTCTCCCCCATAATATGTTATTCTCGAAAGAACAACAAGAGCGACCTTAATTTCAAAAGAAAAGAAGGATTTATTTGGATACAACATACTAAAAAGAACCTGACAGAAAAAATCAGCCTACGGAAACAAATGCAGAATTGAAGTAAACACTCACTGGAGTTCCAAACTCAATTGCCCAAAAGATCGAGATAAGCACAGGGGCAAGAGTCATGGATACAACTAATGAACCAAAACAACACCAATAGACTATCGTAAGTGTTGAAATGTAGCAGTGTCTAAAGGTTTGGTGAGAATGTCAGCCAACTGTTGTTCGAAAGGCACAAATTCCATATTTATGATACCATTCTCATAGAGATCTTGAATAAAATAGTACCTTATATCAATGTGCTTCGTTCTTGAGTGCTCAACGAGATTCTCTGTGATTCGAATCGCACTAGAGTTATCACAAAAGATCTTCATTATTCCAGTATCAATTCCATAATCAGCCAGCATTTGTTTCATCCATAGAAGTTGAGTGAAACATGACCCAGCAGCAATATACTCTGCTTCACATGTAGATAGGGATTGTGAATTCTGTTTCTTTCTATGCCAAGCCACAAGATTCAGTCCTACATAGTAGAATCCCCCTGATGTACTTTTTCTGTCTTCTACACATCCTGCCTAATCAGCATCTGAATAAGCAGAAAGGTTAGTGTTAGTATCAAAAGCGTAAGATAGACCATACCCGACAGTGTGATTGGCATATCGTATGATCCTTTTTGCAGCTGCAAGATGAGATTTTTTGGATTAGCCTGAAATATATCACAACAACCAACACTAAAAGAAATATCAGGTCTAGTGGTTGTAAGATATAAAAGGCTACCAATAATAGATCGATATAATTTTTGATCCACTTTTGCTCCTTTCTCATCTCTGTGCAGTTTACCAATAGTGGGCATATGTGTCAGTTTTGGAGTTGACTTATCCAGACCGAATCGTGAGACAAGGTCCTTTGCATATTTTTATTGGGATAAGTAAATTCCATCCTTATGTTGTTGAATCTGTAATCCTAAGAAGAACTTCAATTCACCAACATTGCTCATTTCAAAGTCTTAAGCAAGTGAAACTTGGAAATACGTTGTAAGCTTCTCAGAAGTTGAACCATAGATGATATCATCTACATAGACTTGAGAAATGACAACATCTTTCCCACTCCACTTGGTAAACAAAGTTTTATCAGCTCCGCCTCTTGAAAAACCTTTGCTAATAAGAGAAATGGTAAGTTTTTCAAACCAGGATCTAGGGTCTTGTTTTAACCCATGTAATGCCTTTTTGATCTTAAGAGCATGATCTGGGAAATCAAGGTTTTCAAATCCTTTAGGTTGAGCGACATAGACTTCCTCCTTTAAAATTCCATTTAGGAATGCGGATTTTATATCCATTTGGAACAGCTTAACCTTAAGAAAACAAGCATGAGCTAATAAAAGTCTAATAGACTCAAGGCGTGCCACATGAGAAAAGGTTTCGTCAAAGTCGATACCTTCAATCTGTGAATATCCTTGAGCGACAAGTCTGGCTTCGTTTCTGACAATTGTGCCAAATTCATCAGACTTATTCTTGAATATCCATTTCGTACCAATAATATTAATATTGGAGGGACAAGGTACAAGTTCCCACACCTCTTGTCTTTGAAATTGATTTAGCTCTTCATGCATTGCATTCACCCAAAAGGGATCGCTAAGAGCCTTATCAATATTTCTTGGTTCTACTTGTGACAGATAACAACCAAAATTGCAAATATTTTGAAGTTGTCCCCTAGTCTTAGATGTAGAATCTGTTCTCCAATAATACTGTTAGAATCATGATTCCTTTGAACCAAGAGATGTCGTGGAGGGACACGTTCTTTTTCTTCAGGAGTATCCTGATCAGTGCTTTTCTCCTCGTCACTAGAAATATCAGGATCAGTAACAGTTGGGATGACTTCAACTGATTCTGGTATTTCTTTGACTTTCTCAATTGTCTCAGTTGGAGGCAGTTCAGCAGGAGGATTATCGTGATGAAAATTACTAATATCATCGATGATAACATTGGCATATTCTATCATGACCTGGGTTCTGAGATTAAACACTCGAAAACCACGACTATCAGAAGCATAGCCAAGGAAGATACCTTCATCACTTTTGGTATCAAATTTCCCTCTCTGTTCTCGATCCTTTAGAATGCAACACTTACTACCGAACACTCTGAGATAGTGCAAGTTGGGTTTTCTACCATACCACAACTCATAAGGAGTGTTTAGGTTTTTAGACCGTAGGTAGACACGGTTGATCAAATAGCATGCTGTGAAGACAACTTCTCCCCAAAACCTTAAAGGTAAGTTTTTGTTATGGAGCATTACCCTGGCCATTTCCTGAATGTTTCTGTTTTTTGTTTCTGCAACTCCATTACCGTGAGGAGTAATGGGTGGAGAATATTGTTGAATAATTCTCAGTTCGTCAAAAAATTCAAACACCTTAGTGTCCTTGAATTCAGTTCCACGGTCGCTTCTAATTTTCTTTAGTTTGCGACCTTATTCGTTCTGGATTATCTTAACAATAATCTTGAATTCATCAAGGGTTTCATTCTTATGAGATAGAAACACAACCCAAGTGAACCTGGTGTAATCATCTACCATAATCAAAGCATACTTCTTACCAGCAACAATAGGTTGTTGAATTGGTCCGAAGAGATCCATATGAATTAAATCAAGTGGAGTTTTAGTGAGAATATCTTGGGATGATTTATGGTGAACTTTCGTTTTTTTACCCTTTAGACAGGCACCACATACACCTTCAATCTTTGCATTGATTTTGGGAACGCCTCTAACAAGTTCTTTGTTAATGATCTTAGTTAAAAGACGATAGTTGATGTGACCAAAACGTTCATGCCAAAGATGTGTAGATTCCACCTTAGTCAAATTGCAACAATTGCTGAACTGAGTATCCAGAAGATAACAGTAGTTTTTACTACGAGTTCCCTGAAAAATTACTTTCCCAGTTTTGTCTACAATGTCACATCCATTTGCATTGAAGACAACTCGATGACCTTTGTCACAAATTTGACTAATAGAAAGAAGATTTGCATTCATACCTTTTACGTATACTACATCATGGATTTCAGGTACGCCGGGTAGTTTGATCGTCCCCTTCTTGCTTATGTAGCAACAACTCCCATCTCCAAATGTTACTGGTTCTCCTTCATAGTCGTTTGAAGAAACAAGCCATGTGAGATCACCTGCCATATGTCTACTACATCCACTGTTAAGAAACCATTGAAAGAGTGATGTTGATTTTAAAGCAAAAGCTCCCGTACTATTAGTACTTTCCTGTTTAGGGTTTCCTGATAGTTTAGTACATCCTTTTAGGGAAGAAAAAAGTTGTTTAGTTTTCTTATGAAGATTACTTGCAACTTTCAGGGTCTTTTGGAAGGACATACAAATATTTTGAAAGTGATTGGAGGAATCAAAAAACAAACATGGGCCAACACTTTTAAGTTCGTCTGAGAAGTTCTGAGTCATATCAGTTTTCACAACATCTAAACGTTGTTTATCATCTGACTTACGATTGTTCTTCAGAGAGGAATAACTGGAGTTATTCAGATCCATCAAAGTTCATTTGATAGATTTCAAATCCTTAAGTATTGCAATTTCTGCAACAAGATCAGAGTTGATCCGAATTTGTTCATCCAACCTTTTCTGGAGAATGCCCAGTTTATTAGAACCTCTTCTACGATTGGTTTTTAAACCTAGTGAAGCGTTTTTAGAGACTTTACTGTCCATAGAGTCAGATCGCTAAAAACACAGACTTGTAAGGTCTTTAAACGTGTTTGCCTGCTCTGATACCAATTGAAAAAGCGGGGGTACAACAAGCACACCCAATATTTCGATTAACAATCTGTATGGAATAAATCCAATATACTTTCAAGAGAATTAACTAGACTCAATCTTAATAAAGTATATCAAAGAGTTCTAGTATCTCTATTTCACAATGTAATCAGCAAATCGAACAGATAGAAATCCATGAGCCTGATTATTATGTGAAATAACTTGAACGGTACCAAAGACCAATGTTCAAGTGTCAATCAATGTAAATCAACAACCAAAGGTTGGATATTCTAATATATTGATCTTAACGCACAACCTGTGATATTCAATTATATAACAAAATATAATGTGGAAAAGAAATAACACAGACACCAAAATTTTTCTAACGAGGAAATCGCACATGCAGAAAAACCCCGGGACCTAGTCCAGATTAAACACACACTGTATTAAGCCGCTACTGAAAAAGCGGGGGTACAACAACCACACAAAATATTTCGATTAGCAATCTGTATGGACTAACTCCAATATACTTTCAAGAGAATCAACTTGACTCAATCTTAATATATTATATCAAAGAGTTATATCTCTCATTCTCGATTCAATTCTTACTCAAGCAAAGAGAAATCTGTGAGTCTAATTGAATACAAGAGAAATCACTTGAACGGTACCAAAGACCAATGTTCAAGTATCAATCAATTTCAATCAACAACCAAAGGCCGGATTTCCAATTGATTGATTCTAACGCACAACCTGTAATATTTCAATTATATAACAAAATATAATGCGGAAAATAAATAACACAGACACCAGAATTTTGTTAACGAGGAAACCGCAAATGCAGAAAAACCCCGGGACCTAGTCCAGATTGAACACACACTGTATTAAGCCGCTACTGAAAAAGCGGGGGTACAACAACCACACCAAATATTTCTATTAGCAATCTGTATGGACTAACTCCAATATACTTTCAAGATAATCAACTAGACTCAATCTTAATAAAGTATATCAAAGAGTTATATCTCTCTTTCTCGATTCAATTCCTACTCAAGCAAATAGAAATCTGTGAGTCTAATTGAATACAAGAGAAATCACTTGAACGGTACCAAAGACCAATGTTCAAGTATCAATCAATTTCAATTAACAACCAAAGGTCGTATTTACAATTTATTGATTCTAACGCACAGCCTGTGATATTTCAATTATATAATAAAATATAATGCGGAAAAGAAATAACACAGACACCAGAATTTTGTTAACGAGGAAACCGCAAATGCAGAAAAACCCCGGGACTTAGTCCAGATTGAACACAAACTGTATTAAGCCGCTACCGACACTAGCCTACTACAAACTAACTTCAGTCTGGACTGTAGTTGAAATCCAATCAATCTCACAGTGATCCAAGGTACATTTACGCTCCTTACGTCTCTGATCCCAGCAGGATACTAAGCACTTGATTCCCTTAGATGATCTCACCCACAACTAAGAGTTGTTACGAACCAAAGTCGAAGACTTTAATAAATAAATCTGTATCACACAAAAAAGTCTACGATAATAGATAAATTTGTCTCCCACAGAAATACCTACAAGTTTTTGTTTCATCTTTTGATAAATCAAGGTGAACAGGAACCAATTGATAACCCAGACTTATATTCCCGAAGAACAGCCTAGTATTATCAATCACCTCACAATAATCTTAATCGACGCGGCGAAAGAATATATTTTGGGATCACAAACGATGATACGAAGATGTTTGTGACTACTTTTATATCTTGCCTATCGGAGATAACAATCTCAAGCCAATCGTTATGATTGTACTCAACACGATTGAATATGCAATATCAGATCACACAACTACGAGAAAGTAGTATCGGTCTGGCTTCACAATCCCAATGAAGTCTTTAAGTCGTTAACCTGGTTTACAAGAAGAAACCTAAGGTTAAAGGAGAATACACTCTAGCTAATACAACTAGTATCACACAGAAGGTGTGGGGATTAGGTTTCCCAGTTGCCAGAGTTCTCCCTTATATAGTCTTTCAAATCAGGGTTTGGAATCAATGTTAGCTTAGTAACAAAGCATTCAATATTCACCGTTAGATGAAAAGCTGATTAGATTCAAGCTAATACCTTTCAATTTTTGGATCGAAAACTTAGCTTGTTACACACAAATTAAATGCACGTTTTTAGGTTTGTGTAACCGTACCCACACATGTACATTTGTTGGTTCAACGGTAGTAGTTAACCAAATGGTTAGCCATATGATCACTTTCATATCAACCATATTCTTCTTCACCATAACTAGTTCAAATGAATCAAATGAACTAGTTAGAGAGTTGTTCAATTATAAAAATATTATATAACTATACAAAACACAATCGAAGCAAAAACGATATGATTCACTCGAATCGATTCATGAACTTTATAACCACGGTTTGCAATTTGCATTCCTTAGTTTATATAAATATAAGTTCAAAGATAATCGTATTTAGATATAACCAACTCAAGTTCGCATACTTAGTTCGCGGACTTAAGTTCCCAGAAGGAGTTCACAAACCCCAGCAGATATTCTCGAGATGAGAACCTCCGCCAGTTTGCGGACTGGGTTCGCGGACTGAGTTCACAACTCTTGTTCCGGTTTTCCCGATCAATAAAGTACGCATAATTTGGTTCAAGGAATAAGGACTTATACATATATATGTTGACAAACAATGCTTATATCCAACATGGTTATATAATCTAAACTCTCATTTCAATCATTGAAACATTCTTAGAGGACGTTATATAGTTGTTATTCACAAACCATTTTTTGTCAAAGCCCTTTTCAAAGTGATTGAAACATAACATGACTTTCATCATTAGGTAAAGATGAACTTAGCCAAAGTAAAAGCTTACCAACACATATTTCTAGAAATAGATAGGCGAGATAAACTCGGCTCGAAATAGCACATGTGTATAATCAAAGTCTATATAGCAAAACGACTTTTGACTCAAGATAAGAGATAAAGTAGATATACTTTTGAGCGATAGATAAATTCAAGTCTCCACATACCTTTTAGTCGATGAAGTTCCACCAGTTCCTTGAGTAGTTCTTCGTCTTGTATGATGATCTCCATGGAGTTCTTGAGCTCAACTACACTTTCTATCCTAGTCCGAAACTTAGCTATAGTAGACTAGAAATCAAGACTTATAGTTTTGATCACTAACATTGACAAACATGCTTGAGATAACAATGCATGCGAGTTCGACCGAGTAGTGCTCTAACATCTACATACACTAGCCTACTACAAACTAACTTCGGTCTAGACTGTTGTTGAACCGCAATCAATCTCACACTTATCCAAGGTATAGTTTCGCTCTTTACGTCTCTGATCCCAGCAGGATACTACACACTTGATTCCCTTAGCTGATCTCACCCACAACTAAGAGTTGCTACGACCCAAATTCGAAGACTTTAATAAATAAATATGTATCACACAGAAATTTCTACGGTAATAGATAAATCGGTCTCCCATAGAAATACCTACAAGTTTCGTTCCATCTTTTGATAAATCAAGGTGAACAGGATCCAATTGATAATCCGGACTTATATTCCCGAAGAACAACCTAGTATTATCAATCACCTCACAATTGTGACTACTTTCATATCTTGCTTATCGGAGATAATAATCTCTAGACAATCGTTACGATTGTACTCAACACGATAGAATCAGCAAGATCAGATCACACAACTACAAGAAAGTAATATCGGTCTGGCTTCACAATCCCAATGAAGTCTTCAAATCGTTAACCTACATTTTCTCGAGAAGAAACCTAAGGTTAAAGGAGAATCGACTCTATCTTATACAACTAGTATCACACGGGAGGTGTGGGGATTAGTTTCCCAGTTGATAGTGTTCTCCCTTATATAGTCTTTCAAATCAGGGTTTGCAATCAATGTTAGATTAGTAACAAAGCATTCAATATTCACCGTTAGATGAAAACTTGATTAGATTCAAGCTAATATTTTTCAACCGTTAAATCGAAAACTTAGCTTGTTACACACAAATGAAATGCATCATTTTAGGTTTGTGTAACCGTGCCCAAACATGTACATTTGTTGGTTCAACAGTAGTTAACCAAATGGTTAGCCATATGAGCAATTTCATATCAGCCATACTCTTCTTCACCATAACTAGTTCAAATGACTCAAATGAACTAGTTAGAGAGTTGTTCAATTGTATAAATCTTATATAATTATACAAGACACAATCTAAGAAAAAACAATTTGATTCACTCGAATCGATTCATGAACTTTATAGCCACGGTATCAATTTGCATTCCTTAATTAATATAAATATAAGTTCACAAATAATCGTCTTTAGATATAACCAACTCAAGTACGCGTACTTAGTTCGCGGACTTAAGTTCCCGGAAGGAGTTCACAAACTCTAGCAGATATTCTCGAGATGAGAACCTCCGCCAGTTCGCGGACTGGGTTCGCGGACTGAGTTCACATCTCTTGTTCCGGTTTTCCTGATCAACAAAGTGCGCATACTTTGGTTCAAGGAATAAGGAATTATACATATATGTGTTGCCACACAATGCTTATATCTAACAATGGTTATATAATCTAAACTCTCATTTCAATCATTGAAACAATTTTAGAGGACGTTCTATAGTTGTTATTCACAAACTATTTTTCGTCAAAGCCATTTTCAAAGTGGTTAAAACATAACATGACTTTTGTCACTAGGTAAAGATGAACTTGGCCAAAGAGAAAGCTTACCAACACATATTTCGAGAAATAAATAAGCGAGATAAACTCATTCTGAAATAGCAAATGTGTATAATCAAAGTCTATATAGCAAAACGACTTTTATCTCAAGATAGGAGATAGAGTAGATAGACTTTTAAGTGATAGATAAGTTCAAGTCTCCACATACCTTTTAGTCGATGAAGTTCCACCAATTCCTTGAGTATTTCTTCGTCTTATATGATTATCGCCATGGAGTTCTTGAGCTCAACTACACTTTCAAATCCTAGTCCGAGACTTAGCTATAATAGACTAGAAATCTAGACTTATAGTTTTGATCACTAAGATTGACAAACATGCTGAGATAGAAACGTATGCGAGTTCAACCGAGCAGTGCTCTAACAACTATGACATTGTGTTACAATGATTGATAATTCTTGTTTTCTCATTGTTATAGCTACGGATTTTTAACAAAGATGATACTAAACTTATAACCTTTGGAATCATTGGAGCACTTGAAAGTGACGAAGATTTCGAATAATGTTGAAGAACCAAGGAGATCAGGCATGTGGAAGAGAAGCTACAAAAGTTTATTTATTTATTTTTGTATTCCATATGTATTGATAGTTTTGTTACTAAAATTAGACAAAGAGGGAGATTGTTAGAGCACTGCTCAGTCGAACTCGCATGTGTTCTATCTCAAGCATGTTTGTCAATGTTAGTGATCAAAACTATAAGTCTTGATTTCTAGTCTACTTATAGATAAGTCTCGGACTATGATAGAAAGTGTAGTTGAGATCTAGAATCCATGGAGATCATCATACAAAGACGAAGAACTACTCAAGGAACTGGTGGAACTTCATCGACTAAAAGGTATATGGAGACTTGAACTTATCTATCACTCAAAAGTCTATCTACTCTATCTCATATCTTGAGACAAAATTCGTATTGCTATATAGACTTTGATTATACACATTTGTTATTTTGAGCTGAGTTTATCTCGCTTATATATTTCTCGAAATATGTGTTGGTAAGCTTTCGCTTTGGCCAAGTTCATTTTTACTAGTGACGAAAGTCATAATAAGTTTCAATTACTTGAAAATTGCTTTGACAAAAAATGGTTTGTGAACAACAACTATATAACATCCTCTAAGAATGTTTCAATGATTGAAATGAGAGTTTATAATATAACCTTGAAAGGATATAAACATTGTGTGATAACTCGTACGTGTGTAAGTCATTATTCCTTGAACCAAAGTATGCGCACTTTGCTGCTCAGGAAAATCGGAAACTAAAGTCCACATACCAGTACGCGCACTATCAGAAGTTAACGTCCCGTGAAAATCTGCTGGAGTTTGTGAACTGAAAAAAAACTTATTCCGGGTACTTAATTCCGTATACCAGTATGCGTACTTAAGTTGGTTATTTTCTAAAAACGATTATTCGTGAACCTAAAGTTATATAAACTAAGGAATGCATATTTTCAAACCGTGGATATAAATTCATGAATCGATTCGAGTGAATCAAATCGTTTTGCTTCGATTGTGTCTTGTATACTTCTATAAGATCTAAGAAATTGAACAACTCTCTAACTAGTTCATTTGAGCTATTTGAACTAGTTATGGTAAAGAAGAATATGGTTGATATGAAAGTGCTCATATGGCTAACCATTTGGTTAACTACTGTCGAACCAACTAAGTATACGTGTTTGGGTACGGTTACACAAACCTAAATAAACGTGCATTTCATTTGTGTATAACAAGCTAAGTTTTGATCTAACGGTTGAAAGATATTAGCTTGAATCTAATCAGGTTTTCATCTAACGGTGAATATTGAATGCTTGTTTACCAACGTAACTTAGATTGCGAACCCTGATTTGAAAGACTATATAAAGGAGAAATCTAGCAACTGGGAAACCTAATCCCCACACCTGTTGTGTGATACTAGTTGTATAAGCTAGAGTCGATTCTCCTTTAACCTTAGGTTTATACCGAGACCCTGTAGGTTAACGACTTGAAGACTTCATTGGGATTGTGAAGCCAGACCCAACTATTTTCTTTGTAGTTGCGTGATCTGATCTTGTTGTTTCTATCGTACTAAGTACAATCGTAAGATTGGCTTGAGACTGAGTTCTTCGATAGGCAAGATTAAAAGAAGTCACAAACATCTTCGTCTCATCATTTGTGATTCCAAAATATCTTCTTTCGCTAGTCGATTAAGATTATTGTGAGGTGATTTATAATTCTAGACTGTTCTTCGGGATTATAAGTCAGTGTTATCAATTGGTTCCTGTTCACCTTGATTTATCAAAAGATGAAACAAAAACTTGTAGGTATTTCTGTGGGAGACAGATTTGTCTATTATCGTAGACTTTTTTGTGTGATACAGATTTGTTTATTAAAGTCTTCGACTTTGGTTCGTAACAACTCTTAGTTATGGGTGAGATCATCTAAGGGAATCAAGTGTTTAGTATCCTGCTGGGATCAGAGACGTAAGGAGCGTAACTGTACCTTGGATCACTGTGAGATTGATTGGAGTTCAACTACAGTCCAGACCGAAGTTAGTTTGTAGTAGGCTAGTGTCGGTAGCGGCTTAATACAGTTTGTGTTCAATCTGGACTAAGTCCCGGGGTTTTTCTGCATTTGCGGTTTCCTCGTTAACAAAATTCTGGTGTCTGTGTTATTTCTTTTCCGCATTATATTTTATTATATAATTGAAATATCACAGGTTGTGCGTTAGAATCAATAAATTGTAAATACGACCTTTGGTTGTTAATTGAAATTGATTGATACTTGAACATTGGTCTTTGGTACCGTTCAAGTGATTTCTCTTGTATTCAATTAGACTCCCAGATTTCTATTTGCTTGAGTAAGTATTGAATCGAGAAAGTGAGATATAACTCTTTGATATACTTTTATTAAGATTGAGTCTTACTGACTAGTTGATTCTCTTAAAATTATATTGGAGTTTGTCCATAAAGATTGCTAAATGAAATATTGGGTGTGGTTGTTAGACCCCCACTTTTTCACTTGGGAGCAGACATGTCTTTGTTGAATATGCTTTGCCGTCTTTAGCACCAAATCTCCTACTTGGAATGTTCTAGGTCTTACCATTTTGTTGTATGCTCTGGAAATCATTTGTTTGTAAGCTTCCACATATTTTTACACCTTGGCTCTCCTTGACTCGAGCATGTCTAATTCAGCAATCCTTAAATTAGACACTTCATCTTCATCCCATTGTACCCCACTGGTTGTTGAAATCCTTGTTGAATGGATTTTTATCTTGGCTGGGAGAATAACATCAGCACTATAAACGAGGGATTATGGTGAAGTTCCAATCGATCTCCTTGGTGTAGTCCGATAGGCTCACAAATCTATGGGAAGTTGTTCATGCCACATTCGAGGGTTATCATGAACCGTGCGACTGAGAATCCGGATCAAAGTTTTGTTTGTACTCTCCGATTGTTCGTTTCCTTGGGGATAATACGGTGTAGAGAAAATTTGATTGATACAAATTCTTCATGAAATTCTTTCACATATTTTTTGGCAAAAGGAGTTCTATTATCTATGATAAGATGTTTAGGAACTCTAAATCTACATATGATATATTCTTTGATGAAAGTTGTAATCGTGAATCCAGTGGTGCTTCGAAGAGGGATAGCTTCAACCTATTTGGTGAAATACTCAGTTGTTGTGATGATGTATTCATGTTGCTTCGAAGACGCTGGATTGATTTTTCCAATAATGTCCAGTCCCCGGCTGTAGAAAGGACATGGACTGCTTACAAAATGTAATGGGAGACAAGGAGTGTGAATGAGGTTACCGTGGACTTGGCATTGATGACATTTTTAACGTAGGAAGCTGCATCATCTTCCATGGTCGACCAATAATATTTCAAATGGATCTAGAGAACTACTTTCCTTTTTCCTTGATGTTCTCCTTCGTGCATTTCTTTCAAGATTGTTGGGATTTCATGCTCGGCTAGGCATCTTAAAAATTTCGCACCAAAGCTTTTGCGATATAAAATCCCTTCCAGATAGACAAACCCCTTAGCCCTTTGGGCGAGTTTGATTGCTTCTTTCTTCTATGATGGAAAATCATTGTCGCGAAGGTATTTGACGTAAGGTTCTCTCCAGTCCCCAGTATGATGGATCATCAGAGATTCTAAATGATGAGGTGGTGTTTGAAAATTAGGACAAGATACTTGCAACATTCTTGACTGAGCCTCCATGGAGGGATAATATTACCCGAGCCTTTGGAGCCTCTTGTAAGGCGTAACCACCAAAGTTTGTCCGTATATTTTCTCATATATGCGTTTGAGTTTCTTGATCACTTCTTCGTCTCCAAGGCATCGTGACAGATATCTATCAGGGTTGCGATAATATAATGCTCCATATAGCAGAAAAAAATTATTTAATTCTTTGAGGTTAATTTTCCCTTTTGTAAGAGAACTACAATGATAGGTGCCCGCCAGTCGCTTGCTTGAGCGTCTTTAACTTGAGTGAGCCAGGTGGATGACACATAACGTCTTTGTACAGTGATGTACTTCTCTGACCCTTCAAATTTCAACTTGGAAGCAAGAGTCGCCAAACAGTCAGCATGCATGTTATTGGTACAACCGGTATGGACGATTGTTGCATCGGCTAAATGGGTTAATAGTCGTTGTGCTTCAGTTCTGAATGGAGCAAGTGTTACTTCTTTGAAAAAGTATACAACATTCATCTGATTAACTAATAGCTTTGAGTCTCCTCTTATCACCAGGTGCATTGCTCCTGCTTGCTTGGCCAAGGAAAATCCTAACAAGAAAGCCTCTTATTCTGCTGAATTGTTGGTGCAGTGGAAATCCAACTTGAATTAATGTGAGAAGACTTCACCAAACGGGGTACTAACACCATGCCCGCTCCACCAGTATCATTGCTAAGAGTGGAAGACCCATCAAAGTATAACAACCATGTTTTTTCTTTAATGACTGAAATTTCTGGAAACTCACCCGACACATCTTCATGCAGCATTGTGATGTCTTCTCTTGGAAAGGCAGCGAGTAAGTCTACAACTGCTTGGACCTTGATCACTTTGGGTAAGAAACATGCTACAGTAGAACCTCCATATAAGAATACTCTATAAAGGAATAAACTTCGTATAAGAATAAAAAATAATGGTCCCAACTTGGCTTAATCAGTGTAAAAATTACCTCTATATAAGAATACCCTCTATATAAGAATATTTTTTATGGTCCCAAGAGTATTCTTATATATAGGTTTTATTGTATGTCGAACTCTGACATCTGAAGTAACCATTTTGCATGTCTCCCTATCAAGGATGGTTTTGATAGTAGGAATTTTAAAGGATCACCTTTAGCAACAAGCACTACTCTGTTCGACAGCAAATAATGTCTGAACTTCTGGATCGCATGAACCAATGCTAAGCATGCTCTTTCAGCTTTAGGGTACCGGAGTTCGGCATCTCTCATTGTACAGCTAAAGTAGTAGATCAGACGTTCGACACCCTCTTTGTCCTCTTGAGCAATAAGAGCCCCAACAACAACATCACTAGAAGCTATGTAGAGTATCAACGGTCGCCATTACACCGGGGATTTCATGACAGTGGGTGATAATAGTATCTGTTGGATCGTTTGAAAAGCATCTTGTTGGACAGTCCATATAAAATTTGCTCTCTTCTTCAGCAGAAGAGTGGATAAAGCAATAAGTTGGGCTAATCCTGGAATGAAACGTCGGATGTAATTTACCTTGCCCATAAATCTTTGAAGCTCTTTCACATTATATGGAGGAGGCATAATGGTAATAGCTTTGGTCTTGTGTGGGTCGACTTTGATCCCTTATGCTGTGACTTGAACCCTAGAAACTTCCCAGAAGAAGCACAAAATGCACATTTCATGGGGCTCATCTTCAATTTATATTCTCTGCATCTTTCGAAGACTTGTCTCAAAACATCTAGGTGGGATGATCGAGTTTTTGATTTGACAATCACATCGTCGACATAGTCCTATACTTGTTTATGGATCAAGTCATGAAAAATAGTAGTCATTTCTCATTGATATGTAGCACATGTATTATTCAATCTGAAAGTCATCACAGTGTAGTGAAAATTTCCGATGGGTGTTCCGAACGCAGTTTTGCTAGCAGCGTGCTCATAAATGAGAACATGCCATGACCACTGGTTGCATCAACGAGCATGTCAGTGTTGAGTAAGGTAAAGTCATCCTTCATGCAACATTTGTTCAGGTTTCTGAAATCTACACATCATCGGATCTGACCATATTTCTTCTTGATCGGGACAACATTCGCCAGCCATGTCAGGTGATGAATGGGTTTGATGAATCCTGCTGCTAATAGTTTCTGAACTTCATATTTAATTTGTTCTTCAACTTCATGCCTAAAATTCCTAGGCGGTTGTTTGACGGGTTTGAAGTCGATAGTTATGTGCAAGTGATGCATGACCAATTTGTCGTCCATATCGAGCATTTCTTCGTACGTTCAAGAAAAAATATCTTGATACTCCTTCAGCAGGCTTATTAATCCAGTTCGTTCCTCTGGTGACAGTGCAGAACTGATCAAGATTGGTCTTGGATCTTCCTCCATTCCGATGTTGATTGTTTCAAGATCATCAGTAATGGAATCAGTGTCATCTTGCAATTGTCATGGAGCATCTTGAATTGCTTTATCAGGCGATTGTTCGCTCTGACATGACACTTCAGGGCGGGGATACTTTTCATCGACCTCCCATGTTGACTGTTAATCTATGCGTCAGAGGTAAATGATCCTTCCTTCTGCATCGTAGCTGGTTATAAAGTTAGATTCCTTCTTAGTATGATCGTGAGTTGAGACTTGATCCTGGTGACGCTTGAGCGGTGTGGCAGGTGACTTGGAGGATCTAACATTATCCATTGAAGATGATGGTTTGTCGATAGCTTTATCGATGGACTCCCATCTTGGGAGTCGAGTGTTGTATATCTTGCTTGGAGGTTCAGGGATGCTTTTTTGAGGTTCAAGGTACTCAGCATCATAAACCGGAGCATAAGGAGATGATGAAGCTGCAATGCGAACGATCTTGTTGTTGAGCAGAGCCTTCATACATTAATGATATGTCGAGGGAGAAACCTTGTTCTCATGGAGCCACAGTCGTCCGAGTATCATATGATAGACATGCTCTTTCTCAATCACGTGAAATTTGACCGTTGATTGAATATGTCCTACTTTCAGATCCACATAGGCGTACCCATATGTGTGGCCTGTGATTAATGATTTTTCGTGGGTTGTAGTAATGAAGGTTCGAACTCTAAGACTTGTGAAGGTGAAGGATTTTTAGATTTAACAAAAATATATACAAAAATATTGACAAATTGGTAGAGATGTACTGGGACTAGGATTCCGCCAAATTCATTTCTTAAGGTTCAAATAATAATTCTTTTATCAATAATAGCTCGAAAAATATATTAAATATATCGACTCTAATTTATTGCCAAGATAGATTCTCAAAATATTAGGTGTAAATGTTAAGCATGGGACATCAAATCATCTAAGCTAAGCATGACCCATCAAATCAAATCACAACTAATTAATTTAAATCATAATTTCAATTAAAATTAATGCAAAAGTTATGAAAAGAATTAATAAAATTATCCATGTATGAAGCTCGGCCTCCTCCGTCGTCCCAGTGTTGGGGTTTAACTCATCATAGTAGAAATGCTCTCAAAATAATTTATTATGGCTCAAAAACGGTTTACAAATGATGAGAATATGAGAAATACAATAAAACCATAGACCTACGACCCTCAGTGACAAAATAAGACTGCCGCCGCTGTGTCGCAAACGCTGTGGAAAATAAAACTGCCTGATGTACGACCCACAGGTGTGAGTCGTTATTACTGTAGAGAAACTACTGATGTTGCAGGTCTGTTCTTGGTGTTCTTCATCAGCAGCAGCAGCAGCAACAGAGTTTCATCAACTCTTGATTTCTGCTTCTCTGGACCTCCTCTCGACCCCAAACTCTCGACACCGCTTCTACATCACCCTAAGAGACTATTTATACCCATATCACGCATTGAATCTCGTCATAACTCCAAATAATCTTCATTGAACACAAATATTTTCCACGGGCAATAATTTCTATATTTTCTTTCTCCACGCGTTTCTGAGATGTTTCGATCATTCCAATATCTTCTAAATATGTATATGAATCCTCAGAATTATTTTTCTTGCCTTTAGTCTCCTTTAATTTCCATAAATCAACTTGAAACCCTATTTTCCTTTTTTAACTGTTGTGAAAAATATCCGGCGATTGGGCCCAACTCAGGCCATTCCAACACTCAAAATATATTCATATACCCATAAGGAGTCTATCCCTTGAATTTCAACTCTTTAGTCTACTCATAACCCTTTCAAATCATGCCCGTAAAATCTGCCAGTGTATGAAATAGTTTTCCCGCCAAAAATATTTTGAAATTCTGGGAAGAAAGTGACCTCCCCCTAATCCATTCCTGGGGTCCCTTTAGCAATTGGGGCGGAAATAGTAATTTTTGGGGCTGAAACAGTAATTTTTCCGGGGTTCCTCTAGGACATTTCTGGGGTTCTTCCGGTGCATTTCTGGAGTGTCTTTAGTACTTTATCCTAGGGTGTAAAACACCACTTTTTGAGCCAATTTTTGCCGCAAGAGCTTATTTCTCTAAAAATACCTATAAAGACATAAAATAACAAAATAAATAGAAAATCGAGTACTAACAATGCATACAATTGAGACATATTAGACACATAAATGTGTCTATCAACACCCCCAAACTTATTATTTGCTAGTCCTCGAGCAAAACTAATATTGAAAATAAAATCCTAACTCACTAGGTGTCCCTAGTGACCGAGTTAATCTCGGGAGGGTTTACCAGAGGTGTACCCACAAAACCAATACTCCAGACCCTAGCTATCTACAACGAACCTTGGAAGGAACTAAAGAATCTCCTTGGTTGGCATACTTATTGACTACAAGAGGAAGTACCCTGATGGGAAATTCCAATTGATGTACACGAGTTTGCACTCAAGCATACTAAAATTCATATATAAGTGACAGAGCTCTACTCAGATAGTTGCACTATGGACATCATATTCGGAGTCAAACTAATCACATGGAAAGATTAAGAGATGGATATAGAAAAACATAGATGGTTTTGATGTTTACTAAGTGAACGGCGTTTCCCATATCTGTCTGAAGGCCTCCGCCAAAATGAACCTATCCTAATGGATTGAGATACTAGTCTGACTAATATCAACACACTGACATATACAAGGGTACCAGTGGTCGATAACCTAACTCTAGGTCAACACAACTGGCATATACAAGGGTACCAGTGGTCGACTTTATTGAATTTTCCTTTTGGTCGAATGGTCTGGTCTCAATTTTTATTTTATTTTTTCAACTTTTTTTTTCAACTTTTTTTTTTCAACTTTTTTTTTTTAACTTTTTTTTTTTTTTTTTTGTAACTCAATCACTCTAATTCATCCTAGCATTGGTAACAACTTGAATCGTGGGCCCCACCTATCACTTAGAGAAACATGGTTTAAAAAAAAAATAAAATAAAAATCGAAGTGAAAAGGACTCAACGAGATATGGTGAAACTATCATGTTATTTCTAACACCTGAGCTCTATGGATAGACTCTTTAGATGTTTTCATCTATTCAGATTGGTTCCTCAACTCCTACAACCAAAATGCTTCCATCCACTTAGATTGGTTAGTGCCATCCTAAATTCGCATAAATTTCTAGGCTCTGGAGTTTATTTATTCATACTGCAACTAAAAAGTTTCTCCCATACCCCCAAACTTAAATCTAACATTGTCCTCAATGTTCTAAAGATGAAATTAAAAGCATGAACAAGGAGAAATTGTTACCATTTGAAGCAAAAGAGATAAGGAAAGATATTACCGTGTTGCATGAGATTGGGTTACCTCCCAAGAAGTGTTAAGTTTAAAGTCTTCAGCCAGACATCGGAAGGAATTAGTCACCTCATAGAATCAAAAAGTAACAGCCGAAATAACTGTGGGTATTCAAAACCAAAAAGAGCTGACGAAAGGAAACTACAATAACCCAAGAAAGTGAACAAGGATAACATGCCCTTATCTAGTTTCCTGATTTAGATATTTATATCTAATTGTGGTTCAGGTTCTAAGAAAGGGTTTAAATAAAATATTTTCATTGGCTGCGTTTCTTCATAGATGGGATCCGAATCACTAGGTCTTAGAGTCTGTAAAAACTCAAATACGAACTTAGAATCACGAAGTAATAACCTAAATAATTGCGGATCCTCTAAGTCAATCAGATATGACTTACATAGTTGACCACAGTGAGAGTAGTGGTCATTCTTAGGAAAATGTGTCGATTCTATTAACCTAAAGTACTTAGGCTTAGTCTCAGAACTTAATATTCGACTCATTTGAAACGTTCCCACAGTTGGAATAAAACTATTTGGTGGGAAAACAAAGTCAATCTGGGTATCATAGCCTGGGCAAACCACATCAACCAGAGGATAGGTTTCTAATAATTGAACTCCTTCATGGACATCATTAGGCTCGGGAAAACGAGTATGAAGGTAATCTTGTAAAATGGTCGAGGCACAGATATCAAGTTCTAAGTGTGGGGACTTTCTGAGAGTTAAAGGTAAGGCACTAGGGAAGTGATAATCACCCCCAAACTTAGAGTTTTCAGTGTCTCTAGATAGACCTCTAATTATTTCTTGAATTTCCGTATCTTCAGAGTCCTTAAAATATTCAAGAGATTCTTCTAAGTTATTATCAGGTAGTGCATATTTACTCATCTCTACGGGTCTATCTTCTTCTTCCAAGACTATTGTTTCTAAGTCGCTAGACTCTAAAACAGTATTTTCTAAATGAACCCGTTCCTCTAAACCACTATCGGCTTCGTAATCAAAAGGAAAAACTACATCGTCTGAAACGGTGGTATCCCTAATCAAATCCTCGTCCTTTTGAATAGGTGAATAATCATAAAAATTATTTGTATTTGAACTAGAAATAATATAATCACTATACAGCTCAATTGGATTACTAGACTCCTGATCACTATGCCTACATATTTCGGATTCTTCATTACTGCTATCCTCATCATCATAGTACAAAGATGATTGAACCTTATCTAAATAAGTAGTGTCTTTTATTCTAACCTCGTCCTCTAAATTAGGCAAATATTCATTATTTACATCAAGGGTAAAATTGGAAACATTATTTTGGAAATTTAGATCTTTTAGAGAAGTTCTATTCTGGGTCTCTAACAAAAGCTTTTGGGCCGACTCACATGAATTCCTGACGTAATCTAGGAAATCAGGTAAAGAAAGTTCACTCATTGCATTATTTTCGTCCATAACTAAGTTATTCATTTCGGCGAACTTACGTGCTGTCTCAGCTAACTTACGTGTCGACTCAAGTAAAGAGGAATTAGCAGAATTTTTCTCGTATGACTGATGGTTGTGAGGATAGTGATTGGCCTCACCATGGTATGAACCATAACCTTGAAAAGTTTGGCGTTCCCAACCACTATTCCCACCATGGTAATAAAACTGATGATGTCCATATTCAAATTCAGGTCGATATTCATTGTATTGGCTTCTATCATACCAGCTCTACATTCTTAATTGCAAGGGAATTCTACACAATCACAAACAAGGCCGACTCGACTCCACCAAAACAAACCTAAAGATTTCTAGCAAACAAAAAGCATGATGGCTCCACTTAGATTGTTTCTAGACCAGCTTCTATCTTTCGAAAGGGAATTCGTTGCAATTTGAGCAAACCCCTCTGGAATCAATCCGAGTCAAAGTAAGTTGAATTGAGGCGAGGGAAGCTCAGTGGAGCTTTGATACCCAAGGCCTCACCGCTATCACAAGGCGGCGCATTCACGCATTCAACTCACATAAACCATCATGAACTTTGGAGTGTGCTTAAAGAGCAACCAATATTTTTAGAACGAGTTTCATATTAAGCTCGTTACCCTATCAGTCTCGTTCTATTCCAAATTTTAAGCTTGGGTTCGCGTTAGGTTTCGTTTTCCAAAGGCGGGCAAGAAGGGAGCGGTGATGAAATCCGAACCCTTATCTTGTATTGGTCAGGCCTTGCCCTTTACTAGGAATTTAAAAACAGTCCAAATTCGTCCTCAATCAATGAATCACCTTAAGGAATACAGTAAACCCGTTGACAGGAGATTCGCGAGTGTTTCGATGGACTTACCTCCTGTACCAGACGGGGGATGAACCGTTGAAGTCGACTCGGGCCACGACTCCTATGTCATGTACGAACCCGATGGGCCGAGACGATATAGTAATCGTCGTCCTTCCCTGCACATAGTTTATATAATTTTTTTTTTAATAATAATACCCTTCCGTAGGGTTATGATGAGTGCCAAATATTGTATATATTTATCCCTTTCTGTTGGCATTTTAACTCATCTTTTGTGCATTAATTCTACATTTTATCCCATATTCTGTATTTTCATTGTTTTCAAGAATAAATATTTTTATTACTTAATTTTGCATTTTTAGGTAATAAATAAAGTTCGGATGAGTCGCGGAGCGAAAAGAGCAGAAAAGTAGTGAAAAGCCGGGAGAAATCACGCAAGGAAGCCGCGAAGAATGGTGCGCACAACCTCATTTTCTACACACAAAAACGCCTCCGTTCTCAGCCATCAGATCAGCTCTCAGAAGCATCCGATGGTCGCTCCTTCATAGATCATCAAAATCTGAAGTCTCTGCCAAGCACCACAGCGCTGAAATTCCAAGCCTTCAGATTAGATGGTAGTTGAATCCAACGGTCGCTCCTTTGCTGTTCATCAATGTTTGATATCCCCGCCTTACACTACAACACCTAACCCCATCTAGAGCCGTTAACTTCGTTGTATCAGAAAATCTGACGGTCTCTACCAACCTCTTCAGGAGGAACCATCCGATCCACCTACCATCTTCGCATCTCGCAGCTCAGAGTCACAGAACATCAAGACTCGATGTATCCGCCTCACACACTAGCAACCTATACCTATACCCTAAACTCGACCCATTCTTCTCCTCTTTCTTTCCTCTTCCCCCCCTCACCTCTGCAGAGACACCATGTCCTGCCACCACCAAACACCATCTCCTGCCTCCACCGTACCAGCCTTCACTTCACCCCCATTTCCACTGCCAAACCACCCACTTCCCCGACATCACAGACGCCACCATCTCTCCTAACTGTCAAGTTAGTTCATCCATTTCACGCCTCTCACTGATGGCATGTGAACTCGAGGAACTAGGTTGATAGCTAGAAATTGACGCAATTGGAGGCAGAGAAGGACCGAGAGGGAAGAAAAGAGGCATGGGTCACCACCAATTCAGCGAATTTGGTGAGAAATTTCGGAATTGAAAAATACCTAATTTCTAATTTTAGGGTTTGAAAAATTTGGGTAATTGTATGCTATAAATAGAGAGTGTGTAGAGAAATTTGAGGGTGTTCTTGGGCTAGCCGAGATTCCCCCAAAATTGGGTTAGTTTAGGTTTAATTTTTAACTTCAATTTCAACTGTTTAATTTTAGGGTTTCAATTTTAATTCCCTGTTATGTTTCAATTCTAATTTCACTACATATGTTAAATTTGTTATTCTCCTGTTAATATGCTTGGAGTAGCCAACATCCAGGACTTTCATGTCCTGTTAATTTTCAATTACAGCTCAATTTCAGTTCATGTTATGCTTATGTTGTCTCCTGTTAATTGTTTGTCTCCTGTTAATGTGTTAGATGTTTGTGTGTGTTCATTGTTAATTTCAGTTGGTTATGTTCATAATGTTTGTGCAATGTCCTTTTCATGTCCTGTTAATTGTTTGTCTCCTGTTAACATTTGTTGTTGCTCACTGTCAGTTACATGTCTACTGTTATGTGTAATTTGCTGTCACAATTGATGGAATGCTAGGCTAGATATCTTAGAAGCTTTGTGCTGATTGTGCAATGGAAGAAATCAGTGCTTAAAGCAAGCTGATTTTCTTGCCATTCCTTGTGTATGCTTAGGTTGCACTTTGATTGAGCATTGGGAGAAACTAGTGCTCATAGCAAGCTAGTTTTCTTCCCATTCTATTTGTTTGCCTGTATTCTGCCTTAGCCTTGCTCCATTGCAGTTTCTCCACATCCTTGCCCTTGGCCTTAGGCCTTGGTTCATCTTGTTTTGTTCTTTGCTTTTGCCATGTGTTGCCCTGTTTGTGTTTCCTTTTGTTTATTTTGTTAGCCATCTTCTTTATTGCATTATCTTTGCTTCACTGCCATCTTTGCTTCCACTGCCCTGCTACTCTTTTGCTTCTTTAGTTCACTGCCCTGCTGTTTAGTTTTTGCTTGCACTGCTCTGTGGCTTAGGTCTTTGCCACTGTGTTGTTTTCCTTTGGCTTGTTCTGCTGCAGTTGCTGTTGCTGTTTCTTTTGTGCTGCAGTCTTCTTTCTTTGCACTGCTGCAGCTGTTCTTGCTGCTACTTGCATTGCCTTGTGCTGCAGTACTGCTTTCTTTTCTTGGCCCTGTGTACAGCTGCTGCATTGCCTTCTCCGCCACTTCTGCTGCAGCTGCTGTTGCTGTTGCCCTCTCTGTGTTGCCCCTGCCAAGCTGCTGCTGCTGTGCAGCACTTGTGCTGCTGCTACTTTCTTCTGCTGTTGTTTTCCTTCCCCTGCAGCTGCTGCTGCTGCCCTTCTGCTGTGCAGTCTTGCTACTGCTGCTGCCTTCCAAAGCTAGCTGAGCCCAATTCAACCAACCTGTGGGCTTAATCCATAAGCCTAAACTCAAAAGCCCAAGACCAAACCAACTGAGTCCAAGGCTCAGTTCACTTCACAGGCCCAAGGCCTAAAGTATTTCATTGTTAAAAAAAACAAACCCATTAAGCCCAACAGTTCCAAAGGGTATTCAAAGCCCAATAATAGCAAATTTAGAAACCAAAATAGCTAGAAACATTTCCAAAACACACCCGATCTCTGTGGATCGACCCGTACTTGCACGAGCTACAACCGACGACCGTGCACTTGCGGTATTACTGTAGGCCCGCGTTTCATTGCGCATAATTTCTATACCCTTTCGAGGCCTGCCAAGTTTTTGGATAGCAACTAGAACCCAAAATAGCTAGAAACACTCCAAACACACCCGATCTCTGTGGATCGACCCGTACTTGCACGAGCTACAACTGACGACCGTGCACTTGCGGTATTACTGTAGGCCCCCGTTTTTATTGCGCTTAATTTTATATACATATCTCCGGGTCCACCAAGTTTTTGGCCGGGGATAATTTTTACACCTTTTCAAAGCCTACCAAGTTTTTGGCGCCGCTGCCGGGGATTGGTGCTGTGTTTTATCTGTGTTTTTCTTAGCTATTTTTGCATTTCACTGCATAGCATTTGCATCTGCATCTGCTTCACTTCATTTGTTGTTGGACCTGCTGTTCTGAACCTGTTTTTCCTCTGCTGGGACGCCACCAAGGAAAAGAACCAAAACCCAACTGGGTTTTTGCAACAATATCAGAGCAGCTGGGCTGTGCTAAAAAGGTAAGCCTAAACCCATTTCATTGAGAGAACCCAACCTGTGGGCTTCCAAAATTATTTAATTGTGGGCTTGTAATAATTAACCCAATTTTTTTGGGCTTTTTATTTTCCTATTTTGGGTTTGTAATAATTATTTTTGGGCTTGTTGTGGGCTTGTATTTATTTTGTGTGGGCTTGTTTAAATTCTTTCATTGGACTTGTATTTTAGACTCTGGGTTTAAACCCAGCTGAGCTTATAACTGATTGTGGACTTGTAAGTGGACCTCGAAACCAAAGTTTTAAAACAAACGTCGGGCCTTAACCAACTGGGCCAAATTAAACTTTCAAAATTAAAACTTGGATTTTCGTAGGCCGCAGCCTTCATTTCATTAGAGGCTTGCACAGTGGGCTTGCTCCCATTTCAAAAACCAAATTTTTATTTTCTTCTTTTTATTATTTAAAAAAAAAAAAAAAAAAAAAAAAATTACTTGCTCCCAGATTTTAAAAACCAAATTTTATTCTGCTCCCACATTAAAAACCAAAATTTTTCTTTTTCCCATTAAAACCAAATGTCTCCCGCCAAAACCAAATTTTTCCCAACAAAACCAAATTTTTCCAAAAAGTCCAATCCCTTAAAAACCAAATTTTGAGCTTAGAGCCCAATCATGTATAGATCTTTTTCTACTGTTGGGGAATACAACGAATCCCTTAGAGAACTTGCGTATGGACAAACTTCACGTTATGAACCTCCCACAGACCATGATGTCAATAGTTATAGGAATTATTATGGACATTTTCAAAGTCCCGAGCCGCAATACATGAACCCTAATGACTATTCATACATGCATCATTTATCGCAACGTGAAAATGAACATTTTGCTAGTGCCTCACTCACACAATCATCTCTGATGGATCAATTAGAAGCTCGAATCGCAGCTTTAGAAATGCAATCACATGAGGAATCTGTCACATCTAATTTTCTTAGGCAACCTGAAATCTATGCATGTCCCGCATGTGGTAGTTTAGACCACCCTGTTGAGCATTGTCATATTTTGCATAATTTTAGGCCATCAAGAGAAAATCCAATGTATGAAATGCCCATGAATTGTGAGAATGGTAGTCATTGGGACCATAATCAATCCTTTGAGGGTTGCGATCAATATTTTGTAGACCCTAATGACCATGCATACATGTACCATTCACCACAATTTGAACATGAAGAATTTTGTACTCCCATGAATTTAGACTCCACCACAGAAGCTTTAAGACTTAGTGAGCAAAACTTCGATAGATCTACATCACGAATTCAGGCATATTTAGATCAGATTTTGCTTCACCTACAAAAGGAGGAAATTCATGAGGAAATGTATGTTGTCCCTAATGAAGTGTCTAGTCCCATTCATGTAAATGATGTTGAATATGAACCTAATTTAGAGGAACATGAATTGACTAACGACACCACCACTGTTAATGAGGACCAATATGCATGCTACCATGATGATGATTATGATGATTATGATGATATGTTAGAAGAACATGAAAATATTGTGGAACCTGTTGGTTCAAAAACATATGGCTTCTCGCCCTCGACCTTCATGAATGTTGTTTTTTCTAATACTCATTGTAATTCATATGATTTTGATATTGACATGGGATTCGTACAATTATTCTGTGAAGATGAACATGACATAGGAATAGTTGAATCTTCTGTAGACACTAATATGCATGAAAATATATTTGATGTGTCTGATTCTCTACCTAGGTCACATTGTGATATTTCTCCTGATTTGCCAATGCATGAGAATGAATTTATTGATGATGTTGATGATTCTGAGTGTGAACTTGCTAAACTGTTTGATGATTGTGAGCATGTTGTGACACTTGTAGAAGACTTAGGAGATGTTGATGTGATTAGTAATGATGTGCCTATTCTCCTACATGAGTCACAATCTGATGGCCTTCCACCCAACCTAGATTTGGTTTGTACCAATATTGTAAAACCAATTTTTCTGAGAATGCCTAATCTAGGTTTGGAACTGTGTGCTTCCCAAGTCCTCTTGGACTATTTTGCTTCTAAGTATAATACATTTGAGGAACCACAGTTGGAAATTGCATGTTTGCCCGTCCCTAGCACATTTCACTTTGAGCTAGACCTTTTGCATGATGAACCCCCGAAACTGCGCGATTTTGTTTTCAAAATTATATCTTCTGTAAAATCCAGGTTTGGGGGTAGCTCATTTTGTTTCACAGTTTCACTTGCGTTTCTTTCCTGTTATATATGTGTGAAGCTGTTGAAATGTCTACACTTGTTCTTTTGGGTTGATCCTCAACTCTTTAGATTGTTAGTGTATGGTGAATTTTTTGTATATAATCAAGTAGATAAATTTTAAAAACCCTTTTGTTCCTTTTGTATATATTTCGCTAATCCAATATGATCTCGGCTGAAATATGTTGGATTTTTGCCTTGAACAACGGAGTTTTAATTCTGCTTTCGCCGAAATCGGGTATTCTCTCTCCTTTTACTCTACTCAGCATGTCCCTTTCCATATGTTGCATTTTAATTCTTTCCATATTTTGAAACATTGAGGACAATGTTTAGTTTAGGTTTGGGGGTATAGAGTAGATACCATGATAATTTGCCATAATTGAAAACGAACTCCTTCTTCTTTTTGAAAAAATCAAAATTCAAAAAAAAATTGAAAAAATCAAAATTGAAAAAAATTAAAAAATGAAAAATCATAAAAAAATGGAGCTCATTTACCTTGAAATGTTGACTCTTGTGCAAATATGTATAATTATTAGGAGTCTTAGTCTAGATATTTAGGCACCCTGATTCTAGCACAATTCACATAGTGATAAGAAATTTGCACGCGCACGATCTACCAATACATGTATGGCCTCGATCTTCAAGGTGTTTGATAGGAAGTTACGATTGCCAATCACTTTAGAATACTGAACGAAACTTGACTAGCTTGTTCTTTGGTTGGTTGGGATAGAAGGTGGAGGTTACATTAAGAAAAACAACCATCGAATTTAACTGGGTGCATCAAAAAGGGCTACCTCTTGCAAAGTGTCATGTAATCTTTTGTTTCCTTTTGTATTTGTATCAAAGTGTTTCCTTCTTAAAAAAAAAAAAAAAAAAAAAAACTTAAAAAAAAAAAAAAAACGATGTATATATTCAAAAAAAAAAAAAAAAATCAGAAAAATACAAAAAAAAAATCAAATCAAGTATTTATCAATTCCATCATCTCTTGTTCCAAAAATAAAAGAGAATAGTCAATGTAATAAGAGTCATGTAAATAGTCATCTTTTGTGTTTTTGTGTTGTAAGCAAGGAGGGTGTATGCCATTGATGTACAACGCGAGTAATTGTGAAATACCTCCAACTCATTCACAATTCTCGTAAAGTCCGGACAGCTAGCTAGATTTCGACCTCAGTTCTTAGCCTGAGAAACTATCTCTTGGTGATTAGTAGTCATAACTTCAAATCTTTCTTTACACATGTGTAGATACACTTTACACTCTTATCACATGTCTTTTTTGTTATCAGTGCTAGGATTGTGCCTTCGATAGCTAGATTGACATCTCCATTTTGCTGTGAGCTTAACTGTTTTGCACATGTCACATTTGATGGAATCTGAGCTTATATTTTGTCCTTAGGTTTTGTAGGCACACCTCTGGTAAACCTTCACGAGACTTCAACTCGTCCACTAGGGACACTTAGTGGTTTAAAAGGCTTAGTGCATACGCTAAATGCATTCGAGAGACCAGCGACAGTGGTATAGTTAGGATTTCCTTAGTTTTGTTTTACTTGAGGACAAGTAAAATTCAGGTTTGGGGGTATTTGATGAGTGCCAAATTGTATATATTTATCCCTTTTGTTGGCATTTTAACTCATCTTTTGTGCATTAATTCTACATTTTATCCCATATTCTGTATTTTCATTGTTTTCAAGAATAAATATTTTTATTATTAATTTTGCATTTTTAGGTAATAAATAAAGTTCGGATGAGTCGCGGAGCGAAAAGAGCAGAAAAGTAGTGAAAAGCCGGGAGAAATTACGCAAGGAAGCCGCGAAGAATGGTGCGCACAACCTCATTTTCTACACACAAAAGCGCCTCCGTTCTCAGCCATCAGATCAGTTCTCAGAAGCATCCGACGGTCGCTCCTTCATAGATCATCAAAATCTGAAGTCTCTGCCAAGCACCACAGCGCTGAAATTCCAAGCCTTCAGATTAGATGGTAGTTGAATCCAACGGTCGCTCCTTGCTGTTCATCAATGTTTGATATCCCGCCTTACACTACAACACCTAACCCCATCTAGAGCCGTTAACTTCGTTGTATCAAAAATCTGACGGTCGCTACCAACCTCTCAGGAGGACCATCCGATCCACCTACCTACCATCTTCGCATCTCGCAGCTCAGAGTCACAGAACATCAAGACTCGATGTATCCGCCTCACACACTAGCAACCTATACCTATACCCTAAACTCGACCCATTCTTCTCCTCTTTCTTTCTCCTCTTCCCCCCCTCACCTCTGCAGAGACACCATGTCCTGCCACCACCAAACACCATCTCCTGCCTCCACCGTACCAGCCTTCACTTCACCCCCATTTCCACTGCCAAACCACCCACTTCCCCGACATCACAGACGCCACCATCTCTCCTAACTGTCAAGTTAGTTCATCCATTTCACGCCTCTCACTGATGGCATGTGAACTCGAGGAACTAGGTTGATAGCTAGAAATTGACGCAATTGGAGGCAGAGAAGGACCGAGAGGGAAGAAAAGAGGCATGGGTCACCACCAATTCAGCGAATTTGGTGAGAAATTTCGGAATTGAAAAATACCTAATTTCTAATTTTAGGGTTTGAAAAATTTGGGTAATTGTATGCTATAAATAGAGAGTGTGTAGAGAAATTTGAGGGTGTTCTTGGGCTAGCCGAGATTCCCCCAAAATTGGGTTAGTTTAGGTTTAATTTTTAACTTCAATTTCAACTGTTTAATTTTAGGGTTTCAATTTTAATTCCCTGTTATGTTTCAATTCTAATTTCACTACATATGTTAAATTTGTTATTCTCCTGTTAATATGCTTGGAGTAGCCAACATCCAGGACTTTCATGTCCTGTTAATTTTCAATTACAGCTCAATTTCAGTTCATGTTATGCTTATGTTGTCTCCTGTTAATTGTTTGTCTCCTGTTAATGTGTTAGATGTTTGTGTGTGTTCATTGTTAATTTCAGTTGGTTATGTTCATAATGTTTGTGCAATGTCCTTTTCATGTCCTGTTAATTGTTTGTCTCCTGTTAACATTTGTTGTTGCTCACTGTCAGTTACATGTCTACTGTTATGTGTAATTTGCTGTCACAATTGATGGAATGCTAGGCTAGATATCTTAGAAGCTTTGTGCTGATTGTGCAATGGAAGAAATCAGTGCTTAAAGCAAGCTGATTTTCTTGCCATTCCTTGTGTATGCTTAGGTTGCACTTTGATTGAGCATTGGGAGAAACTAGTGCTCATAGCAAGCTAGTTTTCTTCCCATTCTATTTGTTTGCCTGTATTCTGCCTTAGCCTTGCTCCATTGCAGTTTCTCCACATCCTTGCCCTTGGCCTTAGGCCTTGGTTCATCTTGTTTTGTTCTTTGCTTTTGCCATGTGTTGCCCTGTTTGTGTTTCCTTTTGTTTATTTTGTTAGCCATCTTCTTTATTGCATTATCTTTGCTTCACTGCCATCTTTGCTTCCACTGCCCTGCTACTCTTTTGCTTCTTTAGTTCACTGCCCTGCTGTTTAGTTTTTGCTTGCACTGCTCTGTGGCTTAGGTCTTTGCCACTGTGTTGTTTTCCTTTGGCTTGTTCTGCTGCAGTTGCTGTTGCTGTTTCTTTTGTGCTGCAGTCTTCTTTCTTTGCACTGCTGCAGCTGTTCTTGCTGCTACTTGCATTGCCTTGTGCTGCAGTACTGCTTTCTTTTCTTGGCCCTGTGTACAGCTGCTGCATTGCCTTCTCCGCCACTTCTGCTGCAGCTGCTGTTGCTGTTGCCCTCTCTGTGTTGCCCCTGCCAAGCTGCTGCTGCTGCTGTGCAGCACTTGTGCTGCTGCTACTTCTTCTGCTGTTGTTTTCCTTCCCCTGCAGCTGCTGCTGCTGCCCTTCTGCTGTGCAGTCTTGCTACTGCTGCTGCCTTCCAAAGCTAGCTGAGCCCAATTCAACCAACCTGTGGGCTTAATCCATAAGCCTAAACTCAAAAGCCCAAGACCAAACCAACTGAGTCCAAGGCTCAGTTCACTTCACAGGCCCAAGGCCTAAAGTATTTCATTGTTAAAAAAAACAAACCCATTAAGCCCAACAGTTCCAAAGGGTATTCAAAGCCCAATAATAGCAAATTTAGAAACCAAAATAGCTAGAAACATTTCCAAAACACACCCGATCTCTGTGGATCGACCCGTACTTGCACGAGCTACAACCGACGACCGTGCACTTGCGGTATTACTGTAGGCCCGCGTTTCATTGCGCATAATTTCTATACCCTTTCGAGGCCTGCCAAGTTTTTGGATAGCAACTAGAACCCAAAATAGCTAGAAACACTCCAAACACACCCGATCTCTGTGGATCGACCCGTACTTGCACGAGCTACAACTGACGACCGTGCACTTGCGGTATTACTGTAGGCCCCCGTTTTTATTGCGCTTAATTTTATATACATATCTCCGGGTCCACCAAGTTTTTGGCCGGGGATAATTTTTACACCTTTTCAAAGCCTACCAGGTTAAAAAAAAGAATAAAGTCCAATTGTCCAGAATAAAGTCCAAATAAAAAGTCCAAAAATTACAAAAATTATGAAAAATAAAGCCTATTTACAAATCCTAAAAAAAAAATTATGTCTTTTTTTTCTTCTCTTTTAGCTTTTAGCTTTAAGATTTTTGTTCCCAAGTCCTTAGTATTCCACTTCGAACCTGTAAATCAAAGACACAAAAAGAAACGTAAAAAGGAACAAATAATAGTAAAAATAATAATAAAAACCTAAAAATTCTACCTAAGCACAAATCCGCGTCGGCGGCGCCAAAATGGTTAATGATTTTTCGTGGGTTGTAGTAATGAAGGTTCGAACTCTAAGACTTGTGAAGGTGAAGGATTTTTAGATTTAATAAAAATATATACAAAAATATTGAAAAATTGGTTGAGAGGTACTGGGACTAGGATTCCGCCAAATTCATTTCTTAAGGTTCAAATAATAATTCTTTTATCAATAATAGCTCGAAAAATATATTAAATATATCGACTCTAATTTATTGCCAAGATAGATTCTCAAAATATTAGGTATAAATGTTAAGCATGGGACATCAAATCATCTAAGCTAAGCATGACCCATCAAATCAAATCACAACTAATTAATTTAAATCATAATTTCAATTAAAATTAATGCAAAAGTCATGAAAAGAATTAATAAAATTACCCATGTATGAAGCTCGGCCTCCTCCGTCGTCCCAGTGTTGGGGTTTAACTCATCATAGTAGAAATGCTCTCAAAATAATTTATTATGGCTCAAAAACGGTTTACAAATGATGAGAATATGAGAAATACAATAAAACCAGAGACCTACGACCCTCAGTGACAAAATAAAACTGTCGCCGCTGTGTCGCAAACGCTGTGGAAAATAAGACTGCCTGATGTACGACCGACAGGTGTGAGTCGTTATTACTGTAGAGAAACGACTGCTGTTGCAGGTCCGTTCTTCGTGTTCTTGGTGTTCTTCATCAGCAGCAGCAGCAGCAACAGAGTTTCATCAACTCTTGATTTCTGCTTCTCTGGACCTCCTCTCGACCCCAAACTCTCGACACCGCTTCTACATCACCCTAAGAGACTATTTATACCCATATCACGCATTGAATCTCGTCATAACTCCAAATAATCTTCATTGAACACAAATATTTTCCACGGGCAATAATTTCTATATTTTCTTTCTCCACGCGTTTCTGAGATGTTTCGATCATTCCAATATCTTCTAAATATGTATATGAATCCTCAGAATTATTTTTCTTGCCTTTAGTCTCCTTTAATTTCCATAAATCAACTTGAAAACCTATTTTCCTTTTTTAACTGTTGTGAAAAATATCCGGCGATTGGGCCCAACTCAGGCCATTCCAACACTCAAAATATATTCATATACCCATAAGGAGTCTATCCCTTGAATTTCAGCTCTTTAGTCTACTCATAACCCTTTCAAATCATGCCCGTAAAATCTTCCAGTGTATGAAATAGTTTCCCGCCAAAAATATTTTGAAATTCTGGGAAGAAAGTGACCTCCCCCTAATCCATTCCTGGGGTCCCTTTAGCAATTGGGGCGGAAATAGTAATTTTTGGGGCTGAAACAGTAATTTTTCCGGGGTTCCTCCGGGACATTTCTGGGGTTCTTCCGGTGCATTTCTGGACTGTCTTTAGGACATTATCCTAGGGTGTAAAACACCACTTTTTGAGCCAATTTTTGTCGTAAGAGCTTATTTCTCTAAAAATACCTATAAAGACATAAAATAACAAAATAAATAGAAAATCGAGTACTAACAATACATACAATTGATACATATTAGACACATAAATGTGTCTATCAGCCTGGCTTTCTTCAAACCCCGTCATCAATATGGGATGATGAACGGTTTTGATTTGGACTTTGGACCCCCTGAGAGTCTTCATAGAAATAAGTTTGGTAGAAGCGCCTGTATCAACGAGAGCTCTCATGAATTCAGAGTCTTTGATAAAAGCAGTTACGTACAAGGCTCGATTATGTAATTCTTTTACTATTCGGTCTTCTTCAGTGAAGGTAATATTGTTTATCGAATGTTCGAACACCATGGATACTTCTTCAACTGCTAGAGACGACAAACCTATTTGCACATCAGATGATATTTGGTTGAGTGCAACAAATGTGTTTGTACGCTGATCTCCGGAGAAGTGCATGAGTTCACATAAATTTTCGATTAAATGTGTGACTTCCTGATCCACCGGCTTCTCATAAATAGTGAAACTGCTGACTTGTGAAAAAGCGGAGGTCTAACAACCACACCCAATATTTCGCTTAGCAATCTGTATGGACTAACTCCAATATACTCTTAAGAGAATCAACTAGACATTCAGACTCAATCTTAATAAAAAGTATATCACGGAGTTATATCTCAATTTCTCGATTCAATACTTACTCAAGCAAATATAAATCTGCGAGTTTAATTGAACACGAGAGAAATTGACTTGAACGGAAAAGACCAATGTTCAAGTATCAATCAATTCCAATCAACAACCAAAGGTTGGATTTACCAATTGATCGATTCAACGCACAACATGTGATATTTCAATTATATAACAAAATATAATGCGGAAAAGAAATAACACAGACACCAGAAGTTTTGTTAACGAGGAAACCACAAATGCAGAAAAACCCCGGGACCTAGTCCAGATTGAGCACATACTGTATTAAGCCGCTACAGATACTAGCCTACTACAAACTAACTTCGGTCTGCACTGTAGTTGAACCAAAATCAATCTCACACTGATCCAAGGTACAGTTGCGCTCCTTACGTCTCTGATCCTAGCAGGATACTACGCACTTGATTTCCTTAGCTGATCTCACCCACAACTAAGAGTTGCTACGACCCAAAGTCGAAGACTTTAATAAACAAATCTCTATCACACAGAAAGTCTACAGGAATAGATAAATTTGTCTCCCACAGAAATACCTACGAGTTTGTTCCGTCTTTTGATAAATCAAGGTGAACCGGAACCAATCAATAACCCGGAGTTATATTCCCGAAGAACAACCTAGAATTATCAATCACCTCACAATAATCTAAACCGTATGATAGCGAAACTAGATATTGTGAAATCACAAACGATGAGACGAAGATGTTTGTGACTACTTTTATATCCTGTCTATCGGAGAAATTAATCTCAAGCCAATCTTTCGATTGTACTCAAATACGATAGAAACAACAAGATCAAATCACGCAACTACAGAGAAAATAGTTGGGTCTGGCTTCACAATTCCAATGAAGTCTTCAAGTCGTTAACCTACAGGGTCTCGGTAGAAACCTAAGGTTAAAGGAGAATCGACTCTATCTTATACAACTAGTATCACATAGGAGGTGTGAGGATTAGGTTTCCCAGTTGCTAGAGTTCTCCTTTATATAGTCTTCAAATCAAGATTTGCAATCAATGCTACTTTGGTAACAAACACTAGTGGAAAAAGTCGTTTTAAGATAGCCGGCAACCGCAAAGTGTCGTACATTCAGTGTCTTTTCCTGGAACGACACTTTCGCGTTGACTCAGATTTACAATGCTTTCTGGTTGTCGCTGCGTACGACACCTTTATTAGGTCGTAGATATAGTTTTATTAAATAAAAAAAAAATTAAATCTGACTGACTGATTGCAGCCATTCTGACTGGGCTGAAATAAGGCTGATTCAAAACTCAAATTACACTGAATTGATAGTCAAATTGCAATGAAATCGTACTGGAATTAAGTTATGATTTCATATACTTGGAAGACATATTTCACCATTCAATCAAACTTTCAAATTCACAATACCAATGTATAAGTTCACATTGGAATTCAGTTTGCACATACACCCAAAAATATCAAAAGAAACTTAGTCAAACATTGAATTCACGCCATTATAAGTTCTAAAAGCATAAGCTTTCTTACAATCAGTGCAGACCAACCCAATAAACACGAACTGCAGCAAAAACTAAAATATGAAATGACCTGCCCAGTTCATAACTTGCAAGTACCTGTAGAAATAATAAGTTTGGGCATTAGAACTGCAGAGGTCATAACTTGGCAATTAACATTAATACATAATCAACCTTAATAAAACCGAATGTAAAATTATTTAGCAGGGCATATATCTGTTGGAAATGGTGTGTCTGCAATGTGGTCAGGTCAATTGAACGGACTTGATAAGCATTGTGCATGATATATCAGGGCTCGATGAAGTCAGTAGTTGCATATAAGGACATAGGCAAAAAATGATCAAGAAACTAGTAAAATTAGGTATTAAGTTTACACAAGGCTCTAGATAAAGATGAAGAGGGTTTTTTAGGCACAGAACTTACCGTTCGTCACTGAGATTTCTTCATATGTAGACTGTTGTCTCTTGTCGCTCCACAACGTCCAAGTGTCTTCTCCTACTTCCATTTTCCTGAGTAAACATAACAAGAGTATACATAGCAAGAGTATATACAATACACGGAACTTGCAGAACTTTAAACTCTACTCATCAAGGACAAGGTTATTACCTCACCCAGTCACATAACAACACACTGCCCATAATGACAGAAATGTTATTCAGGAATTAGAGAACAAGAACTGATAGCTGCTTAGACGATACATAACAGCGGAGCAGCACATTCCATACCTTTTTTGAGGACATAAGAAGATTCAGACTTTCCACAATATCCCGGAGTGCCTGTAATGCAGTGACTGAGTGTCAAAATCAATGTATTAGATTCATAGAAAAAGACGAGACTCTCTTCGTAAGCCAACAACACCTGTAACTTGTACTGGTTTATCGGTAGGCTAATAATTATTATATAACAAATGGTCAGAGAAACACATTGAAGATGACGAAAACTCTATGACCTGAACTTTATTCAAGTATAAAACAATTGAGCCTAACTGTTGGAATATTCCAATTTGTAATTGTAGGTTTAGTCTAGAAAAAGCTAGTTAGTCAGTTAAATAAGTATGAAAAAAAAAGTTATGAAAATTCTAGAGTCAGCTAGAGTTTGCAAACCTTGTTGTATGTGATAAGAAATGACTAGAAAAACCTAAAATGGTCCAAGGTCAGTCATGGTTAGAAACGTAAGAAAATAAAAGTCTATATATCTAAGGTCGGTCTTGTTGAGAGTTTCTTAGAGAAACTACAGTCGGCTGTGTAGTGCCTATAAATATGAATGTTGTATTTAAATTGTAACTAACCAAGATCAGGTACAGATTAATAAGAAGATAAAAGTTTCATAAACTAAGTATTGCTCCATTTACTTGTTCCATGGATTCAGGATATTAATTGTACCTTATGGTTGCTTATGTAGCAGAAGCCATAAGCTACAATCCATAAGCATCAAACTTTTTTTAGTTGTTAAGTCATTTTCTTTGAGCCATGGAACCGTCTTCATGTTTATCAAAGGTTCGCGATTAGTTGCACGACACTACCCCAAAAAACTATCAATCTCATGAATAAAGATAACGGCCGGTTAAAGCTTAGGAGCTAAGGTGATATAACAACTAACTGGAAAATCCATCATAGAAATGTGTTGATCATGAGTTAACATTATTATAATTAACTTGGACCAGAGTGTAGATGGGGCAAAACGACTTGATGGTTTTTAAGGAATTGAGGAGACGACCGCACGGAGGAAACTCCTCGAACCGAGAAAACTGCTTAACCTCACACAGACGCACTGTAAAAAGGGAGTGCTTTGAATTAGAGAGATCAATCTGTAAGACTCCGGCCTAAACCAAGACAATGGCCGTTCCAAGTCAATTCGGTCACAAGATAGGATGGGTCGATCTGTAGGAGGAAAACTGAGAAATGTGTGAGATCAATGGTGATCAAGGATTGTGAATGTGTTTAAGGTTTCTGCAAGTTTGACGAACTGTTGAGTTCGAATAAATTCTGGTTGATTGATCGAATTCTTGAGAGTGAATGCTCAAATAGAATTCTTCTGTTAGACGAATATTGTCCTTCAATCATGGGTTTAGAGACTTATTTATATTGCCATAAGTAGTAGACACATTGATCCCATGAAGTGTGACAGTTGCTGGAGCCAAAGAGTGAAGAAATGGGAAATCGTGTTAAAACCAGTTGTTCATCATACGGAGACTTGGTTGATTGTCCACCCACTACTTTGCTAACTCCTCTAAATATTTGCACGACTTTCTCACATTCTCATCGTGGATGAACACACATGCTGTAGACCTCCAGACCAAAACCCCAGTTGATATCCCTCATGTGACACGATTGATGTCTCGTGATTTTAGTTAGTCAGTTGTTGACTTGATGAGACGATGAGTCTTTGTATTGCTGAGTCGAACATGATGTAAAAATGTTCTATGACTCATGAGTTGAATGCATCTGTTGAGACAGGGGTATAATTGTATAGTTAAGGTGAGCAAATATTGCTCATTTGATGAATTGTTGAATATAGATAGTTAAACCAATATTCCTTAGTCTGAGCAAATATTGATCATCTGAACAAATGTTACTCGTTTGATGAATTATTGGTAGCGGAACCAAATAAAAATATTAATTTAAAATAATTGCAGAAAAGAGTATGGTAATTAAAGTGTTGATTACGGGATCAACATAAAATTATTAGTGTTTGTATCTGGAACTATAAACCTTGGATTCGAAACCCTAATTTTGATCAATTGTTGATTTATTAAAAATCAACCACGGAGTGAAGGAGGGACCGGCTACATGGGATGATGGGTCGACCATGTAGCGCCCAGGTGCTCGAGTGAGCAAATACCAAAGTCTCTTGAAGACCAGTTGGTGAAAGGATGATTAAATGCTGGTTTAATCATTTATTAAAATAGTGCTCGTCTGAGCGTTAGATAATAAAACTTTATTATGAAAAGATGAGGGACCGACCAAGGGGTCGTGGAGCCAGCTCTGTTTGGTCATGGGATTAATTGATGATCGTTTGGTGAAATTCCAAGTTGTTTGGAAGAGTTTAAGTCTAATGTGAACAAATTAGGTCAAAAATGGTGAAAATGTGTGGGACCGACTTCTTGCAAGCTAGAGGGCCAACCTTGGTCGGTCAAGGTAATATGCCCATGTCACCAAAGTGTTCGTGTCTTAGTCCTGAGAATTTTGATATTTTCTGATGCGCGTTTGAGCAACATTTGAGAAAATATGAAGAAATCAAGGTTTTTGCTCAAACTGAGGAACTTCATAAAGATTAAGGAAATAATAAAATAAAAAATGATAAAGTGTGGGACTGGATGTGGCTGAGACATGGTCGGCCGTCCAATAAGCCCGGTCCCATAGCACTTTTCCTAATTTTATATTATTTTCATGATTTGAAGGAAATATCATGTAATCAAGGAGTTTGTTGAAACGAATGAGTTTCTTTAAAGTGAAGGAGTTTCCATGAGATGAAGGAAACAATAATAATAATAATATAATGATGCCTCCCCCAATACATGAAGTCTTTGGCAGCTATCTACTTTGGTGCTATCCGGGAAAAGGTACCCTCTAGCTTCTCTTTATCTACACGTGAGGCTTCTGTTTGGCAATGCAATAGATCTGATCATGCTATGGACTTCCTTAAGGCAATACCTACACCCGGGCTTAACCAGACAGTTGGTTCTAGGCAGTTTAGATCTGTCTTCCAATACCGTTTGGTCATATCCCTTTTGCGGAAGATAGTAAATGTTCATGTTGTGGCAAGATTATGGATATCTTTGGTGACCACGCCATCCACTGTGCTAGCGAGGTTGGGCTTAAATTCAGACAGTATTTAGTAAAATATATTTTGGCAGATATGTGCTATAGAGCCGGTATTGTAGCTAGAAAAGAGGTTTCTTTGGGCGTCATTAACAACAAGGATCTTAGGCCAGCGGACATCATGGTTTATAATTGGGAAGATGGCAAAGATGTTTGTCTTGGTGTCACAAGGGTCTCTCCATTCACTAGTGCTAAAACTCGCAACTTCATACCAGGTCATGCCATTTCTGCGGCAATCACTCGCAAGAACAATAAATACTTAGATGTTTGCACTTCACTCGGTTATGGTTTTGGTGTGTTGGCCTTCTCCACTTTTGGTGAGCTTGGTACGAATTTTCTAATTTTTCTGAAGAGACTAAGAAATTGCATGGCAAGACATGATGCCAATTTTAAGATAGACAATTCTCTTTTTCATAGGTTGTGGATCGTTATTCAGAAAGGTGTTGGTGCCCAGCTTGTTGCTAGGTTACCCACCATCTCTTGTAATATTGATTTTGATTCTCAATAATAATAATACAATAGAAAAATAATAATAATAGAAAAAATAGTTTAAAAATAATAATAATAATAAAATAAGGGGCGTATGGACCGGCCACGGCTAGGGCATGGTCGGCCGGCTAGTGGCCCGGTCCCGTGAACCTTTCCTAATTTTATATTATTTTCATGATTTGAAGGAAATATCATGAAATTGAGGAATTTCATGAGATGGAGGAAATATCATGAAATTGAGGAATTTCATGAGATAAAGGAAATAATAAATAATAAAATAATAAGGAATCATAAGGTGTGGGACCGGCCACAACTAGGGCATAGCCGGCCGGCTAGTAGACCCGGTCCATGACACCTTCCCTAATTTTATATTATTTCCTTGGTGTGAAAGAAACACCATGAAACTGAGGAGTTTTCTTAAAAGAAGGAGTTTTGTTCAAATGAAGAAATTTTCGTGAGATCAAGGAAAAATAATAAAATATGATAAAGAAAAAAGAATCAGGCGTGGGACCGGCCACGGCATGACTGGCCGGCCGGTGGGCCCAGTCCCCTAGCGCCTTAGCTAATATTTTATTATTATTATTATTATTTTTCTTCCTATTTTGCATAGGTTCATCGTTCCTTCGTATTTTTGAATGCTCGTTCGTGCATTCAAGTGCTCGTTAGTGCATTATTACTGAGTACACTTGCACTATTTTGGTCGGGGCTTACTCGATAACGGCTTAGATGCCCGTACGTTGAATATTCATTACTAACTCATGGAATTCTGCTGGGAAGAACCATGAATTGAAGTAATGAAATATTATGAAGAAGGTGGCAAAGATACTTGTTTTGATGTCACCGGTGTATCTCCTTTTACAGGTGGAGGGGTATGTGCTTTCAAACCAGGGTAGGTTATTTCTAACCATGTCTCTTGTAAGCACAACAAGTATTTGGATAAATGCAGCTCACATGGGTACAATTAATGTCCTTGCTTTTTCCACCTTTGGTGATCTAGGTCCGGATATGGTGACCTTTCTTAATAGATTGAAGAATTGCATTGCGCGTCATGATTTTAATTCTAAAGTTGGAAATTATTTGTTTCACAAAATAGGGCTTGTTATTCAAAAAGGTGTTGGTGCTCAGCTTGTGGCAAGGCTACCAACTAACTCTTTGTAATTCTTATTCAATATTAAAATAAAATATAATAATATTTAATTATGAAGAACGTATAACATTTTCTAGGATTCAGTTGATGAATTTAATGACTAGAAATAATTAATTAATGGCTCTATACTAGCAGTCAAGCTGTCTAGGAGCATTAATTATTCAAGAATTGAGCGATATGAGCTAGTTGAAGCGTCATATTTCTTTTATATAGTTAGGGAAAACATTGTTACATCCTGAAAACGTTATCGCTCTATACTAGCAAGCAAGTTGTCTAGGAGCCGTACAATCGTTCGATTTTATATAGAAATGATTACTGAAATTGCTCAGTATTCATGAAATGTGTCGTTGCCTCAGTTGAGAGACTGCATATTCATGTATGCTCTGGGAGACAGTATACTCAGTCAGAGGTTTTCGTGGCATGAGTTTTCATGATTCAATGAGAGACATGAGCCTCAATACTCATCTAATTGCTGGATCAAGAATATGTAGGATTATGGTTTTACGATTTTAACCTTTGCCAAAAATCCACCATCAACATTAAGTCCCCTTCTTAGTGAGGGATAGTCATGTTCTTCAGTCAGTACTGGATGGTGATTTTTTAGACGAAATAAATAATTGAACTTAGTCGTAAGATAGAATGTTACTGGATTCTCGACTGTACGAGCGAACCATGGATTGAACGAAAATCCCAGTAGCATGATAGAGCATCGCCTAACGAGTGTAAATTGGCATAGCACCGCTGATTTGGTGATGGAACCTTGGTCGATTTAGGATTCACGGGTCCGGGCCCAAGAAAGGAAATCCTTGTGGAATTAAGTTTTAGAAATAAAATGGATAAATACCTTTTTTTTTATTTCTCCCATAACCGACCACCACCTTCATCTTCTTCCTCCCTTCACGTCAACAGCAGAGGAAAGCAGGAAAAATCGCCTGAATTCTTGCCGTCGTTCATCGCCGATACCGTCCGACCATATTCCGGCCGGCACTGACCAGGTAAGCAAAAAAAAAAAAATTGTTTCATGAGTTGTTCATTTACTTGTTCATGTTAAAAATTATATATACATGTATAGGCTTGAGTTTTGTAGAAAACCCTTGTTTTAGAAACGTACGTTCGTTCGATCTTTAGTTTAAGAAACTAGCAATAATCCCTGACTTAGGAGAGATTTTTTTACATAAATACCTGTGTCTAGTGATAAAATTTTGTTTATGAGCTTTCATGAAAACCAAAATTTATCTTAAAAGGTGTGAATTTTCACAAAATCGGACTAAACCCTCGTTTCAAAGGCGGACGACCGTACAAAGGAATTTTTGTTTTATTTTTAGTTGCAAAAACCGTGAAATATTCACGATTTTTTTATGTTTACGTGAGTTTTGCTCTCGTCAAAAAAAAATTAAAAAAAAATACGTGAGTAAATCACGCTTTTATATATATATATGTATACATATATTATTTTGTTGAAAATCAAATTTTGATTTTGAGTAATCATTGAAAGCAGAAAATTATTTATGATGAAATATTGCCTTGTTGTGAGTTTTTTCATAACATAGTGGTGAATGTTCACATAGTGAAAATTATGTTCATGATTTTATGAAAATCAGGTTTCGATTTTTTGAAAGTCAACGTTTTGTTTATTCTTTGCAGGTTCGAAGAAACGAGCAAGTTTTGAAGTATTAACTCTTGCATCACAATCACTATTGTTAGTGGAATCATAAACAAGTAAGAGTTAAGAATTACCATTTTGTAGATGCTCGTATGAGCATTTTTATCATCCAATTGCTTTATTTCATCGCTTTGTCGAAGTTTGCATCTAGTATGGACGATATGCTGAAGTAGAGTATTGTGTGGATGTTACAGCTACTTCACAAGGATGTCTGACTCCCAAGATAATGATGTCTCCAGAGATGATACATGTATGGATGAAAATGAAGAAGGGGAAGAAGAATCTCCTGGAATCAAGAATATTCCGGAAATACAGAGGATTCTTTCTTCGTAGTTCATCATAGACCTGAAAGGTGTGTCCAGACCCCGGAATTTCGTCTTCTGATAAATCCCAGATATATTTCTCAGAAGAAGCTGGTAACTCCTCGGGCGGCCATCCGATTCTGTCTTCAGTGAAGACTTTTTTCTGCTTCAGTTATTGAATTTAAGCTTTCTCGACGACCTTTAGAAAAGTTTTCTGGATGGGCAAGGCATATGCTGGGATTTCCTCATGTTCGATCCATGCTGGATAGTGCACGGGTAACAAGGCTATTCAAGCATCCGGAGACTTATTTATCTTTCACGATGTGCGAGGTATAGAAGCTCTGCTTGCTCGCTGGTGCATTCCAACCCATACTTTCATATGCAATTGGGGGGAGTTTACCATCACTTTAGAGGACGTAGTTGCTTTATTACATCTCCTAATCACGGGCAATCTTCCTGAGAGTCTTTCGGCAGAAGAGAGGGAGTTCTCTAACATCTTGAGAGCTGAGATGGAGGAAATTAATAAAGTATCCATAAAATGTTTTTATGCTCATTGGTTAACGTACTGGTGGCCGAGAGATAATGCTCCTGACAGGCCTGTCGACGGCACATTATCTATTGTTGCTTTCTTGTGTTTATGGTGTCCAGAGATGTACTTGAAGATAGTGGAAATTTGTTGAAGCCGTTCGTGATTCCCTTTGCCATTAAGATAGCCAAAGGTGAGCAACTTCTGATAGGTAGCCTATTCTTGGGTTCTTTGTATTCTAACTTAGACTCCTTGGTTATAGACTCTGGTGTCTCAAACAGCTTTATGAAGATTGAATGCTATGTCAATACGATGTTTCTCCAAGCTTTGATGTGGGAACACTTCAAGAATTATGCACCCATTCCTCATACTATCTTACAAGGACCCAATGCTGACGCTCATCATGTTTTCTATGAGAAGGATAATGCCAGGATTATGCGCTGGTCCACAAAACAGCCTCGAGTTAAGGCACATCTCGTCGATGTATTAGACAATGAGTCTGAGTTTAATTTTCGCCCATGGGTGTCAATTCATTCTTATATTTCTCAATTGAGAACTTTCAATGCTGGATAAAGTATTATTTTAAAATCTGGTGCGGATCTGAGTGATGGCGAAAGATCTTTTATGCTGAGTTGCACTCCTGGTCACTTAGTATCAACGATATATGGAGATCTTTCAGTGGAAGAATACAACATTGACAGAGAAGCTCGACAAATGAGTATGGATCAGTGTGTTCCAACTATTCGAAGGAGAACACCATCGGTTGAACAACTCAAGACCCGTTTAAACCGTACACATGTACTGGTTTCCTTGTTCTGAACGAATTACGTATGTAACTCCAGGTTACATAGACTTTTGGAATCAACAATTTGATCGCTTATATGACTTCGAGACGGATGTTCAACCTTTGGTGAAAGATCCTCCCTCTGCTGAGATGATTTTTACTCGACCAAGATTGAAGTATCTCTCCGGCGATAAGCGAAATACATCTCCAGGGTGTTCACAAGTATGTATCCTTCTTATAATCTTCATAAGGAAATAGTAATTGTATCTTGATTATTTCATCAATTTTTTTTACAGAGCGGTCGTATCGTGAGACCTCGAATCGATGTAGACTTCTCGTAAACGGAAGCAATTATTCACGGCGGAGAAGGCAGGAGAAAAAATTATAAGATGTTTCCTAACACCATAAAGTCCCCAGTGGTTTCTTTGGTGCGTTGTCAACATTTCTTTCGTCGTGACTTCTTCTTGTCCGTGTAATTAGGATCACAAAACCAATGTTTGTTAGTCCGTTGCAGAACTTTACCCTGTTAAGTATCGATGGCCTTCAATTCTCAGCTGGGCAAACAGTTTCTGAATCGAGTGTTGAAGAAGAAGCTGATATAATTATCTCTTCGCACATTTAGTCACAACGTTTGTGAATGAAATTCTAATTATTATGAATGCATCCAGGAGGATGATGCCATGGAGGTGGAGAGTACTGGTGATGCTCGTTCATCTTCGGAGGATTGTGATGAAGAAAATTCCCAAAACTCAAGACCGGATGAAATCAATGATGCCCCTGATGCTGATACGGGCAATTATGGTTCTTTGAATGCTTCGGAGACCACCCAAGTAAGTATTTCTCTTGTATTTTATTCGTAGAAGCATAAACTTGTTGATTTGTAAATGAATAAATGAATGATAATCCATGTAAATATACGAAAAGTTTTGCGGAAATACGTCACCAGAAAATCCAGAATTCAGCCCTTTAGTAAAAATGTTGTAGAATATTCGTCCGATGTCCGATTTTTACGGTTTACCCCAGTTTTCTTATGCCCAGGAAATTTCCAAGCTTTACGAAGGAATATTTTTAAGTTTTAAGCATGTTTAGAGGTCGAAATCGACGAAACAGTAAACTTCCAGGAGACTTCCAGAAATTATCAGTTGCCATGTAGTCTAATGTTTTGACCACATCTCTCCGCTCGCTTATCCAATTGTCATGAAATTTTGATATGTTGTGGAGGACATCCATACGAAGAGAATGGTATATAACTAAACCTTAGATTCCTCACCAATTTCTCCCAGTTCGTCGTCTTATACAGGGCAGCGTAAAGTCTCTTTAGACGAGCTTGTTGTAAAACGTGTTTTTATGACTTTCACACTATTTTCTCATGTTGTGAATGCATAATGATAAACTTTGATGATGTTAGACCACTTACATCTTGAATTTATGATTGCCGTTGCTTTTCATGCTTGGAGTTCTCTAATCTCATGTATTCATCATATTAGGTGCCAAATGATGAAGTTGAGAATAACCGAGTTGTTGACGACGGTGCGAGCAGCCTTATGAATCAAATTGATAGCACAAACATTCATATACCTCAAGATCGTGAAGAGGTTGTTGATTAATCTATTAAGGAAAGCGAGGCTCAGATCGTCATTACTCCAAGGATAGAAAAACTGCGCCTCGTATGGAAGAAACTGTGATAAACCAAACTGATCTCGCTCCGTCGATGGTAGTAGAAAAAGCTTCTCCAATGAAAGAAGAAAACGCCCCAGAGATGGAGGAGACTTCTCTGGATATAAACGAGACTGTTCCAATGGTGGAGACTCGCATAGTGGTGCATGAATACCTGAGTGCAGGAGTTGCTTTTGAACCTCCATTTGGCGAATTACTCCCATACCACGAACTAGTTGGTGGATTCAGTGTTCCTACTGGATATGCAGGCTTGTACGAGAATATATGGAAGAAGTTTGGTCACATCATCGTTACCAGAGACCCTAAACGTGTTTATTCTTTAACAATGCAAGTAAGTGTTATCTTTCGTGTTATAAATGACATATGCACTAGGGCTAGAAATACTGTTACTCCAGATGTACTCTTTGATTGGGAGTTCAACTTGGAGAATTCTGAGAGACTCGAATTCAACGTAAAGTGGCTTCGTAAGAAGATAAATTCTATCAAGAACTCATGCGAGAATAACATACCCTTTCCCAATGATGTTGTGATGGAGAAGGAAGATAAGATTGCTAGATTGACTAAAGTGCTGGAAATGGAGAAGGCGGCTTTACAAGTCTTTAAATTGCAGAGGAGCAAAAATCTTATTTTGCTGATTTTCTTTGATTTCCTTTCCATGATCTCTTGAACTTCTGAGAGATGTGAGGTTTTATTTTTGGTTTTGATTTTTGATTGGTTTTGGATAAGTATATGATTGCGGATTTTCTTTTGGATTTGATAGAGATTTTCTTTAAGTAAACTGAACTTTGATAAATTGTTGAATTCAAATTACTGAATGCAAGTATTGCAAATGAAAAAGCGGGGGTACAACAACCACACCCAATATTTCGATTAGCAATCTGTATGGACCAACTCCAATATAATTTCAAGAGAATCAACTAGACTCAATATTAATAAAGTATATCAAAGAGTTATATCTCTCTTTGTCAATTCAATTCTTACTCAAGCAAATAGAAATCTGCGAGTCTAATTGAATACAAGAGAAATCACTTGAACAGTACCAAATACCAATGTTCAAGTATCAATCAATTTCAATCAACAACCAAAGGTCGGATTTCCAATTGATTGATCCTAGCGCACAACCTGTGATATTTCAATTATATAACAAAATATAATGCAGAAACGAAATAACACAGACACCAGAATTTTGTTAACGAGGAAACCGCAAATGCATAAAAACCTCGGGACCTAGTCCAGATTGAACACACATTGTATTAAGCCGCTACAGACACTAGCCTACTACAAACTAACTTCGGTTTGGACTGTAGTTGAACCCCAATCAATCTCACACTGATCCAAGGTACAGTTGCGCTCCTTACATCTCTGATCCCAGCAGGATACTACGTACTTGATACCTTAGCTGATCTCACCCATAACTAAGAGTTGCTACGACCCAAAGTCGAATAATTTAATAAACAAATTTGTATCACACAGAAATTTCTAAGATAATAGATAAATTTGTCTCTCACAGAAATACCTACAAGTTTTTGTTCCGTCTTTTGATAAATAAAGGTGAACAGGAACCAATTGATAACCCGGACTTATATTCCCGAAGAAAAACCTAGTATTATCAATCACCTCACAATAATCTTAATCGACGCGGCGAAAGAAGATATTGTGAAATCACAAACGATGAGACGAAGATGTTTGTGACTACTTTTATATCTTGCCTATCGGAGATATTAATCTCAAGCCAATCGTTGCGATTGTACTCAACACGATAGAATATGCAAGATCAGATCACACAACTACGAGAAAGTAGTATCGGTCTGGATTCACAATCCCAATGAAGTCTTTAAGTCGTTAACCTGGTTTACAAGAAGAAACCTAAGGTTGAAAGAGAATCGACACTAGCTAATAAAACTAGTATCACACAGGAGGTGTGGGGATTAGGTTTTCCAGTTGCTAGAGTTCTCCCTTATATAGTCTTTCAAATCAGGGTTTGCAATCAATGTTAGCTTAGTAACAAAGCATTCAATATTCACCGTTAGATGAAAACCTGATTAGATTCAAGATAATATCTTTCAACCGTTTGATCGAAAACTTAGCTTGTTACACACAAATGAGATGCACGTTTTTAGGTTTGTGTAATCGTACCCAAACAAGTACATTTGTTGGTTCAACAGTAGTTAATTAAATGGTTAGCCATATGAGCACTTTCATATCAACCATATTCTTCTTCACCATAACTAGTTCCAATGACTCAAATGAACTAGTTAGAGAGTTGTTCAATTGTATAAATCTTATATAACTATACAAGACACAATCGAAGCAAAAACGATTTGATTCACTCGAATCGATTCATGAACTTTATAGCCACGGTTTCCAATTTGCATTCCTTAGTTTATATAAATATAAGTTTACAGATAATCGTCTTTAGATATAACCAACTCAAGTTCGCAGACTTAGTTCGCGAACTTAAGTTCCCGGAAGGAGTTCATAAACTCTAGCAGATATTCTTGGGATGAGAACCTCCTCCAGTTCACGGACTGGGTTCACGGACTGAGTTCGCGGACTGAGTTCACAGCTCTTGTTCCGGTTTTCCTGATCAACAAAGTACGCATACTTTGGTTAAAAGAATAAGGACTTATACATATATGTATTGCTACACAATGCTTATATCTAACATGGTTATATAATCTAAACTCTCATTTCAATCATTAGAACATTCTTAGAGGACGTTATATAGTTGTTATTCACAAACTATTTTTCGTCAAAGCCATTTTCAAAGTGATTGAAACATAACATGACTTTCGTCACTAGGTAAAGATGAACTTGGCCAAAGAGAAAGCTTACCAACACATATTTCGAGAAATAGATAAACGAGATAAACTCGGCTCGAAATAGCAAATGTGTAAATCAAAGTCTATATAGCAAAAGGACTTTTATCTCAAGATAAGAGATAGAGTAGATAGACTTTTGAGTGATAGATAAGTTCAAGTCTCTACATACCTTTTAGTCGATGAAGTTCCACTAGTTCCTTGAGTAGTTCTTCGTCTTGTATGATGATCGCCATGGAGTTCTTGAGCTCAACTACACTTTTTATCCTAGTCCTAGACTTAGCTATAGTAGACTAGAAATCAAAACTTATAGTTTTGATCACTGACATTGACAAACATGCTTGAGATAGCAACGCATGCGAGTTTGACCGAGCAGTGATCTAACAATCTCCCCCATTGTCAATTTTAGTGGCAAAACTATCAATACATATGGAATACAAAAATAAATAAATAAACTTTTGTAGCTCTTAATCCACATGCCTAATCTTCAACATTACTCGAAATCTTCGTCACTTCCAAGTACTCTAATGATCCTAAAGGTTGTAAGTTCAGCATCATCGTTGTTGAAAATCCGTAGCTATAACAATGAGACAACAAGTATTCTTAATCATTTTTATACAGTGTCATAGTATCATTATGCAACATCAAAGTTCAATTGTATCACAACTTCGACAATAATACTATGGTGATATGTATCGCTCCCCCTTAGTCAATACTCCATCTCACATGGAAACCACTCCCCCTTACATAATGATCCGAAAACCATATGTATTTGTAGTGTGAACTACATATTAATTCTCCGCCTTTTTGTCAATAAATTTGGCAAAGGTACGAAAACGGGATCCTAATGAAATTTCCAAAAGAGACATTTCATGACCAAAAGAAAGCATATATCAACTTGTTTAGATGCAATCATAAATCCGGAGCTAAATGCATTCATCAAGGAGTTATAAAGATACAAGATAACCCCTATAATATTCCATAGCCGCACTCCCCATAAATATTTGGCAATTAAGCACAAGTTCAATTAAGAACTCTCCCCCGTAAAATGTCATTCCCGAAAGAAAAACAAGAGCGACCTTATTTTCAAAAGAAAAGAAGGATTTCTTTGGACATAACAAATCACATACGAATATGAATTTGAATCCAAAAGTACTCAATCAGATTAATCACAAGAGAACCCATAATTAATCTAATCGAAAATATGCAACCAAATTAACCACAAAAAGTGATGAATTTAATTGATCATGCTCTACATAAGAGAACTTACGGAGCCTCACAGTATATATAAAATATGGATCAGAGAAGATCAATACTGCGGAATATACAAGGATTCATTCTATTTTCCATCACTATTCGCACAATGACTTCATCCTATCTTCCATCAATAATGATATAATAGGCTTCAAACTTTTGTGTTGTCAAAAGTCCATTCATTCTTTTATCAATACATGCATATAGACATATGAAAGACTTTACTTTTGACAAGATATGGGACAATCACAGTTCACGGACGCAAACACACATATCCCATAACAAATTGCAATATATGAAACCATAAAGATTAATACTGCAAAAATCATCTTCCAAACAATTTTAGAATTTAAGAAAATAAACCTAAAAACATGAAGATGAAAACGTTGGACATAGCTATGTGTAATCACAATAATGACTATTCCAAACTCTAGTTATTCTTCTAAACGAAACAAGAAAATAGAAGATTTACTAGACATTAAGACCTTTGAAGAATTCTTTATCGTCCCCGAACTCCTTGTCGTCAACAACCATTGGGACATAAGGTTCATGAAGATAGGAGTTAATATCAATAAACCTTCTTGACTGATATCGAACCAGGGCCTTCTGAATCTCATGAGTCTTAAACACAAAATCCTTTATTTATTGAATCTCCTTTTACATCTTCTTCAACACTTCAAGAACATCAGAAAACTTCTGAGAATTTGAAGGAACAACTCTAGGCCTGCTCACATTCCTTTTTTTTCTTTTCAATGTTGGAGCTAATGGAGATTTCTCTTTTTCCTTCATGATTGATGGCTTGACAATCATATTAACATCTTTTCCATCAGAAGACATGATGCTTGGAGTATCCATAAACGTATGGGTTTGTGAGAGGAAATCACAATTTAAACTCAACAAGTAGTCTTGAGATAAAAAGAGGTTCCAGGGAAGGGAAAAGGAATGTAGGGTTATGCAACCTTTTAACAGGTTCGTGCATGCACAACTCTGAACCCTAAAGAGAGTAGAATTGTCGATAATAACCCTCATTTATTGATAGACACAAAACTAAGAAAAGAAGAAAACCAAACTTTTCTTAAACCTGAGAGGTACACAATCTTGTCTCTTTTGATCAGGCACATGAGACAAGATTTATCAATCAACACAATCAAGTTGTGTTGCGGTGAACAAAAATTTGTCCACCATTTTCTTCTTGAGAAGAATCCACAGACCTCTGTCTACCAAATAGATTTGACCATACTTTCTTCTCTAATGGTCTTTTTTATCCATTGGAAACTAACTTCTTAGACGAAGATAAAATCCTACATACCTCAGCGGTCTTCTGAGCAAAGTTTAAGCTTATTTGCTAATCGATTTGCTATTCGTTGAAGTTTGTTGACATGCCTCAATTGGTGTTTGTAATTGTAACACTTTGATATTTCATGACCCTTTGCAGAAAAATATGAGCACGTCAATCTTGGATAAAAATCAGGCATCTGAGATGTCCAAGCAGCTAGACACATAGTGGTACCTGAACCATCACATACAGAGTTTTCGAGAAAAGGGTCAATTTTTTCTTCCATATTGGTTGAGTTTTCTTCTGAAAGAATATCAAGACTGATGTATGTATTGCTACAATTATCAAAATCGATATTTTCACCAAGAAGTACAACGCTTGATTTCTCATCTTCATTAGAATCATAGCTGTCAGACATTTCATCAAGAGTTGCAGCAAGACCTTTGTTCCTAGTGTATTTCTTCCGATTTGGACACTCATTTGCGAAATGACCAAAACCTTTACACTTAAAGCACTGAGGCATATCCTCGTCATCAGTTTTATTTGTGCCCCTGTTTTTAGGAGGAATACGATTATGAGGTTTAACTGATGACTTATGTTTGTCTCTTGAAAACCGTTTACTTCTATTCAATAGAAGATCTCTAAACTGTCTTGTGATCATAGAGACTGATTTGTCAAGATCTTCATCTGATGAATCAGTCTCAGAAAGATCATCCTCAGAGACATCAACACTTTTACTTTTGTCAAGTAATTTAGTGTTCTTTTGTGCTTTGAAAGCATCATCCTTTCCGATTTTGGATGTATGCTCATGATCAAAGATCATTAGCTTTCCAACCAACGTGTTTCTGGAAAGAGCATCAAGGTTATTTCCTTCAACGATGGCATTCTTCTTAGAATCGTATCTAGATGGCAGTGATCTGAGAATTTTCATCAAAATGTCCTTTTCAGAAATAGTCTTACCCAATGCAAAAGATGCATTAACAATTTCAGACACTTTTTGATTCAACTCATCAAATGAATCTTCATCTTCCATACGAAGGTTTTCCCAAACGGAATTAAGGTTTTGAATCTTGGATTCCTTTTCACTGGTATTACATTCGAATACGGTTTCTAAGATATCCCAAGCATCTTTAGACCTATTGCACGTAGTCACATGGTGCTGAAGATCTAGGGTAATGGCATGTATGATGGCATTCAAACCGTCAGAATTTTGCTTTGCAGCAAGTATCTCGGCAGGATTGTATTCACCAATGTCCTTAGGAACGTTTACATTTCCTACTGCCACAAAGAGAGCATCATAACCATTAACTACATATACCCATGATTGAAACTCACGTGCTTGAAAAAAATCTCGCATAGCAATTTTCCACCATAAGTAATTAGAGTCATCGAAGACTGGTGGTACGTTAATAGAGATAACACCTCTGTCCATAAAGTCAGATCGCTACAAACACAGACTTGTAAGGTCTTTAACGTGTTTGCCTGCTCTGATACCAATTGAAAAGGTGGGGGTACAACAACCACACCCAATATTTCGATTATCAATCTGTATGGACTAACTCCAATATACTTTCAAGAGAATCAACTAGACTCAATCTTAATAAAGTATATCAAAGAGTTATATATCTCTTTCTCGATTCAATTCTTACTCAAGCAAATAGAAATCTGCGAGTCTAATTGAATACAAGAGAAATCACTTGAGCGGTACCAAAGACCAATGTTTAAGTATCAATCAATTTCAATCAACAACAAAAGGTCGGATTTCCAATTGATTGATTCTAACGCACAACCTGTGATATTTTAATTATATAACAAAATATAATGCGGAAAAGAAATAACACAGACACCAGAATTTTGTTAACAGGGAAACCGTAAACATAGAAAAATCCCTGGACCTAGTCCATATTGAACACACATTGTATTAAGCCGCTACAGAAACTAGCCTACTACAAACTAACTTTGGTCTGGACTGTAGTTGAACCCCAATCAATCTCACACTGATCCAAGGTACAGTTGCGCTCCTTACGTCTCTGATCCCAGCAGGATACTACGCACTTGATTCCCTAAGTTGATCTCACCCACAACTAAGAGTTGCTACGACCCAAAGTCGAAGACTTTAATAAACAAATTTGTATCACACACAAAAGTCTATGATAATATATAAATCTGTCTCCCACAGAAATACCTACAAGCTTTTGTTACGTCTTTCGATAAATCAAAGTGAACATGAACAAATTGATAACCCAGACTTATACTCCCGAAGAACATCCTAGTATTATGAATCACCTCACAATAATCTTAATCGACGCGGCGAAAGAAGATATTGTGGAATCACAAACAATGAGACGAAGATGTTTGTGACTACTTTTATATCTTGCCTATCGGAGATATTAATATCAATCCAATCATTACGATTGTACTCAACACGATAGAATATGCAAGATCAGATAGACAACTATGATAAAGTATTATCGGTCTAGCTTCACAATCCCAATGAAGTCTTTAAGTCGTTAACCTGGTTTACAAGAAGAAAACTAAGGTTAAAGGAGAATCGACTCTAGCTAATACAACTAGTATCACACAGGAGGTGTGGGGATTAGGTTTCCTAGTTGCTAGAGTTCTTTCTTATATAGTCTTTCAAATCAGGGTTTGCAATCAATGTTAGCTTAGTAACAAAGCATTAAATATTCACCGTTAGATGAAAACCTGATTAGATTCAAGCTAATATCTTTCAACCTTTAGATCGAAAACTTAGCTTGTTACACACAAATGAAATGCACATTTTTAGGTTTGTGTAACCGTACCCAAACATGTATATTTGTTGGTTCAACATTAATTAACCAAATGGTTAGCCATATGAGCACTTTCATATCAACCATATTCTTCTTCACCATAACTAGTCAAATGACTCAAATGAACTAGTTAGAGAGTTGTTCAATTGTATAAATCTTATATAACTATACAAGACACAATCGAAGAAAAAACGATTTGATTCACTCGAATCGATTCATGAACTTTATAGCCACGGTTTGAATTTGCATTCCCAAACAACACGCGAGTTGTCATAACAAGGACACTGAGTACTGAAAATGGTACTTATGCGAATGTAAAATTCATTAACAGCTATTATTACAGGGAGATACAATAACACTTATCGATTGCGGATTTATTTCTGCACCATTGGGGGACATTCATCTTCAAACGCAGTGATCTTTTTCTTTACGAGTCCACAACCTAAAGATTTTACTATGTTAGTAATTATTGTCCTTAACTAAATCATTCTCAGCAATGCTTAAATTCAAAGGGGAATTAAAAAAAATCACCAATTGATAAATTTCATTCCCCTGGCGGCAAAATCTTTTCTTGACTCTCTTACATCCTCCTCATCTTCTATCTGCAGCAGACACATGACACAAAGGTTGTAAGCTAGCTGCAAAGCTTATTCAGTTGCAAAATTCACTATCATGTCAATGCGATACGTGAATTGTGTGTTAATGGGATCCTATAGAGCATCATCAGATACTTTCCAGTGAGAAATCGATTGCTGGAAAGATGGTCAGATACTCGGATATACTTCTCCTCCTATCATATGGGGGAACACCCTGTAGTAAGAATTTCAAGTTAGAATTCAATCTCTCAATTGTTCAAAGAAATTAAGATTAAGAAAGAAGAAATCTCCATAAATATGAATACGAAATCTTTGAAGATTAAAGTTTCCCACTCCAACTCCGTCACTTGTTTGTTCAATGCTAACCATACAAAATCGCAAAAATCAAAAACTAGATCTCAAAAAACTAATAATCCAAACTTAAAAATATGTAAGAAATGAAGAATCACTCATTTGTTACCACTACAAACCCCAATTTTAAATCCCCAATTATAAAAACCTAGGGTTTCATTCTAATGAAAATCCACAAAATCGATTCCACGAAAAAACTAAATTGGTTGATTCTTCAATTACATCTGAATCCAAAACAACTAAACTCAAAACTAATCATTAAACTTACCTTGCTAATGATTTTTCATCAGTTATTAAGAGCAGTAAGTTAGTTGATTCTTCAATTGTTGGTGAACGTGAATCACTGTGAGAAAGAAAGAAGAATGAGAAGAAGAATAAAAAGAAGAAGAGGTTGTTGTTGGTGGTGGTGAGGTCGTGGTGATGGAGGTGGTGGTGGCGGCTGGAGTGAGCGGAGAGGGAAGAGAGTCTGAGTCTATGAGGAGTAAGAAACTAGATTTAGGGGAAGAAACTAAAGGAAATTAAGTTTTGTTGGTTAGTGGTGATGACTGAAGTGAGTTTCATTGTTTTAAAATTTGCTGATTCCGTGGATGAGAAATAAAGTTGCAGATCTGGTATAGATTTAGGTTCGGTGTGAGGGAATGGTGGGATGAAGTTCTCTTCATCTGTGAAGGTGAGAGAGAAAAAGAGATACTAAAGTGAGAGGAAGAGTGTAATATGTTTTCTCTCTCTGCGTTGAGATAAATAAGGTTGAGGTGATCCAGTTGTTTATCACTTTTGAGAGCAAATCCTGACCGTAGAGGTGGAATATCCTACCAAAGAAACTATACTACATGGGTGACGTTGTCTAAGTCAATAAAAGTCATAAACCAAACAACGGTTTGACTTTAATCAAGGACACTATAACTAGTATTGTTGTCTAAGTCAAAAAAAGTCCAAACACAACGACATTTTGACCTTAGTCAATAACAGTTTAGTATGTGGTTGAATCGCGACATTCCCATTTGTGTCATTTCATTGTGTCTCTGATAGGCCATTTTCCACTAGTGAAAGCATTCAATATTCACCGTTGTTAGAGCACTTCTCGGTCGAACTCGCATGTGTTTCTATCTCAAGCATGTTTGTCGATGTTAGTGATCAAAACTATAAGTCTTGATTTTTATCCTATTTATAGATGTCTCGAACTAGGACATAGTTTGTGTAGTTGAGCTTAGACTTCACGGCGCTTATCACTTGAAGACGAAAAACTACTAAGAAGAGCTTGTGGAACTTCATCGACAAAAGGTATGTGGAGACTTAAACTCATCTATCACTTGGAAAGTCTATTTCTACTTTATCTCCTATATTGACACATAAGTCATGTTACAATATAGTTTTCTCTATAAACATTTGAGATTTCGAGCTGAGTATATCTCGCTTACGTATTTCTCAAAATATGTGTTGGTAAGCTTTCTCTTCGACCAAGTTCATCTTTTATCATGAGAAAATTTCCGAGTAACATCTCACATGGTTTGTGTGATACAATCATTTGGTGTAAAACTTGGAATATTTCGATGATGATTATTTCAATATCTTGAAAATTTCTTTGATGCTAATAGTGTGTGAAAATGGCTATTGTCATTATAGAAGAATGTTTCAATGATTGAAATAAAGAGTTGATATTATGTAACCATCTTTGGATATAAGCATATATAGTGTATTCGCACATTAATGAATAAATCCATAAACCGGGAACCAAGAGTATGCATATGTGTGTATACGAAATTGGTGAAGGAGACATGTTAAGTATGCGTACCCTTACGCATACTGGCAGAAGTTTTCCAACCGAAAAATTCTGCTGAGTTTGGGAATTAACAAGCTCTTAACTAGGCACCTTAAGTATGCGTACCCGTACGCATACTGGCGGAAGTTTTCGAACCGAAAATTTCTGCTGAGTTTGGAAACTAAACCAACTCAAATTCGGTTGCTTAAGTACGCATACCCATACGCATACTTAAGCTGGTTACTTTATCAAATCGTTCAATTCATGAACTTAAACATCTAAATTATAAGGAATGCAATCTTTGCAAATCGTGGATATAATGTTCATGATTGATTCAAGTGAATCAAACCGATTTTGCTTCAATTGTGTTCTTGTATAAATCCATGAGAATATAGCAATTGAACAACTCTTTAACTGGTTTCATTTGAGTCATTTGAACTAGTTATGTTTAAGATGAATAAGGTTGATATGAGAGTAATCATATGGCTAACCTCGATTAACTATTTGTGAACCAACATGGTGTACACATTTAGGTACGGTTAGAGGGTACATTTCATTTGTGTGTGACAATCTAAGTTCGATCTAACGGTTGAAATATATTAGCTTGGTTGAATCAGGTTTTTTATATAACGGTGATTATTGAATGCTTTATTACCAAGGTAACTTGGATTTCAAACCCTGATTTGAAAACTATATAAATGAGAACTCTAGCAACTGGGAAACCTAATCCCCATACCTCTCGTGTGTTACTAGTTGCATAACTAGAGTTGATTCTCCTTTAACCTTAGGTTTCTTCTCGAGACCCTGTAGGTTAACGACTTGAAGACTTCATTGGGATTGTGAAGCCAGACCCAACTATTCTCTTTGTAGTTGTGTGATCTGATCTTTTTGTTTCTATCGTGATTGAGTGCAATTGTAAAATTGGCTTGAGATTTATATCTCTGATAGGCAAGATAGAAAAGTAATCACGAACACCTTTGTATCATCGTTTGTGATTCCATAATAACTTGTTTCGCTAGTCGATTAAGTTTATTGTGAGGTGATTGATAATACTAGGCTGTTCTTCGGGAATATAATCAATTGGTTCATGTTCACGTTGATTTATCAAAAGACAGAACAAAAACTCTTGGGTATTTCTGTGGGAGACAGATTTATTCAATCTTATAGACTTTTCCATGTGAGACAAATTTGTTTATCAAGTCTTCGACTTTGAGTCGTAGCAACTCTTAGTTATGGGTGAGATCATCTAAGGAAATCAAGTGCGTAGTATCCTGCTGGGATCAGAGACGTAAGGAGCGCAACTGCACCCTGAATTAGTGTGAGATTGATTAGGGTTCAACTACAGTCCAGTCCGAAGTTAATTGATAGTAGGCTAGTGTCTGTAGCGGCTTAATACAGTGTGGTGTTCAATATGGACTAGGTCCCGAGGTTTTTCTGCATTTGCGGTTTTCTCGTTAACAAAATTCTGGTGTCAGTGTTATTTCTTTTCCGCATTATATTTTGTTTTATAATTGAAATATCACAGGTTGTGGATTAAGATCAATCAATTATAATATCCAACTTTTGGTTGTTGAATTACATTGATTGACTCTTGAACATTGGTCTTTGGTACTGTTCAAGTAATTCCTCTTATATTCAATCGGGCTCGCAGATTTCTATTTGCTGATTGAGGATTGAATTAAGAGTTAGAGATATTAAACTCTTTGATATACTTTATTCTAGATTGAGTCTAACCGTCTAGTTGATTCTTGATAAGCATGTAAATGCTACATTTTATACCCATATTAAATTAGCTAGGAGACAATATTTTAGTGCTTTTGTAGAAAGTACAAGTGAATTCGATCATCCAGTGAATAAACAGCAAAATGTGAGACTTAATGGTGTTTGCGACGAAAATGGCAAAATGTGGTTGGCTTGGTACTTCCATATATCAGCAACCACAATGATGAAATATGGTTGGCCTGGTATTTCCATGTATCAGCAACCACAATGATCAAATATGCTGGCCTGGTATTTCTATATATCAGCGGTACTTATTATGCTGGCCTGGTATTTCCATGTATCAACAACAGGGTTGGCCTGGTATTTCCATATATCAGCAACCACAATGATGAAATGGTTTGGCCTGGTATTTCCATGTATCAGCAATCACGATGATGAAATGGGCCTGATATTTCTACATATCAGCAACTATAATGATAAAATGTAGCTGGCCTGGTATTTTCTATATATCAGCAGCACATAAGCCAGCTCGACACCACCTGCTTGGTACATACGCGGCCAGAGAATGATGGAGTGAGCCAAAGAAATTTGGCTCTATGTATGTGTGATTCACGAAGAGATTAACAGCCACGTGTCCTGCTCTTCATCTTTATATCATTCTCTGTAAGTACCGTTCTTGGTTTATCAAAATCAATTTTGAATCATATGATAAAGTAATAACTAAAATCAAGATACAAAATCAAATCATGAACAAGATTAAGTACAGTGAAATGAAATAGAAATCAACACGAACGTTTAACGTGGTTCGGCATAGCCTACATCCACGGGAGGGTAAACAGACAGTTTATTATGTATTTTGTTCTTTACATTTGGTAAAAACTCATGAGCTCATGGAGTTCAGAAAATGAGAGGAGGAAAGAGGTCTTGTAAAGTGTCGATGGGAAGAAGAGAGAAAAGCCCATCCCCATCAACCCTTAACGCCTTAGCTTATAAAGGTAAGTCTAGGTTTTGCACATTACTCTTCTGCCCTTATCTTCACATTGAAGTATTCTTGGAGTTGATATTGTGCACCGCATTTCCTTGTAGTATGTTGCTCCAGCTATTATTGCATGCCACGTGTATGATGAAGATTATAGTGTCTACAATTTGCCCCTTTTCTTGAGGGTTGTCGATGAAACAATTTTTAAGAAAATCTTCTTCAATAGTTTCTTTGGTCTTGGCTACACATCTGGTCTCGACTGCTCCTTGTTGAAAGACTTTTGCACTCTTCATGGAGGACCTTTGGTGAAGAATATAACACGACAAAGTATTAATACTTGCCCCTATTCTTTACCGAAATTTCGGAACACCCTGAAACAATAAGATTCATACGTACCTTGGATTGATCTTTCTCGGTATCAAATTTTTAGTATTTGGCTTGCTCCATGTATGCTTCAAGTTGCAGGTACGTTCTTCTTCGTAGCTCCAATTTGGCGGCAAGGTATGCTCAACGACATTGATGGGTACACACCTCGGATACACGTCTATATGGCGTCTGGTATGTCCACAACAATGATTCTCCGTCGATCGATCGGTCATCATAGCAACATTGCAGCACCGTGTTTATAGCATGAGCACCAGGTGAGCAATAATAACGAATAGCATCATCGTTTTAACTATGCAGCATCTTGTATACCACAACGATGCCCCATGTTCACAGCAAGATTATGTTCGCGGCAGCAACAGCAACCAGGCCTGCCCCAGCAGTAGCGATGAATCTCCATCGGCACGCAGCGGCTCTAGTCGTGTAACAGCAAAGTATGTACACAGCATCTCCCCCGCTCCGTATCAGCAACGGGTACGATTGTGTTGATTTATGCCACGTATGACTGGATCTTCTGATTCATTTGTCCTCGCCTTTGATGAATGAATGACATTCGTAAATAATTTCTTCTGTACTATGTTGTCTGATTGCCCCGTGCATGCTTCGAGTTGAAAGTGCTTCGCTGCGTTGGTTTCGGGACAGCAACACTCAGCATCAGCTTCGGCTATGCCCCTACACTGCCTGGTGCAATTTCTCGTCGCTTTAGCAATGGGAAGGTGTGCATTGTTGCATCTTCTTGCAGCATGGCTATTCCTAGCATCAACAACAACTTGTACATCACAACGTCATCAGCTTTTATATCGCAGCAACCTTACTTCACTGGCACAGTAGCATCGGGTATGTCACTGAATTCAATAGCATCGTTGGCAGCTAATTTGTATAGGTACTGGGATACAACAGCGTCATTTGCTGCAGGTCCGTAGGTGTATGACATCGTCTCCGGTAGCTTTGTAGGTAGTAATGACAACGGATATGGTCACAACGTAGGTTTATGCCACAGCAACAACGGTGGTCCGACGCAAGTCCGCAGGTACATTGTAGCAGCTTGTCCTATGCCTTCGCCGAGTTGAAAGAGTTCCTCAATACCGGCTGGCAGCAGCTTTAGATACGTCACATCTGGACTTGTTTTGCAGCAACAATGTCCCCGTGAGTGCAGCGTGTAATGAAATATCGTCTTTGCCCGATTTGTCTGTCAGATAGTCTTCGGTAGGTAGCTATTCCAGGAATCCACTCTACATATTAGCAGAAACAATTGTGGTGGACTGTCTGCATCGGCATCGACATGTATGCTTTTATTGATTGTTTGGGATGGGTCTTTATGTGTTTCATGCCGAAGGTAAGCCTCATATCGGAACATCAATTGAGCAGCGACGATGGTTGGTAACTCCAGCCGGTAGTAATAGCTATGCCCATCACTCGGTTGCAGCATCTTGATCACAACATTGGCAGCGCGGTAGCAGGTAGCAAGCATTAGTGGTGTCACCATTCTTATAGCAGGCATGGTACGCAACAGTAATAGCAAGGCGACTTCGGCGGATTTAACGACGGTTGACGACTCCGGTGGGTGGTAATGGCTATATCCATCGCTTTGAGGCAGCCGCTCGATTGCCGTATCTTCAGTGTGGTAGCAAGTAAGAAGCATCAGCACCTCTTTTATCGCGACGCCAACTTGTGTGCAGCAACTTCATGCACCGTTGCAGCGACTAGACTGTCCCTAAAACGTTGTTAAGTAGTGGCGCCATTGCTTCACCAGCTTTTATTCCGCAGCAACATTGCTTCACCGGCAACTTCATGCATCGTAGGCACACCGTCATCGTTTTTATACCGCAGAAACATTGCTTTACCGGCGAAGTATCATCGGCAGCGGGTATGCAGCTCCTCAGTTTTATGTTCGTGTGGTAACTAGTATACCGCAGCATCGGCTTGTTCAAAGCAACAGTAGTTGGAGTCTGTAGTAACTACGCCGTTAGTGCTACGGGTTTGGGGGGATCACCAGGCTTGCAACGTGCATTTGGACTATTGTCTTCAGATCCTTTGTTTGGTTTGTACATTTATCTTTGCTATGTTTCATCAAACCACGAACCCTAAACCTGCGTAAAGAGGACTTAAAAAAAATCATTCTAGACTTACTAGCATCGGTAATAGCAGTTGAGACTCCTTTCGCATCAGCGCCAATGAGTCTTCTTTCATTTTTAGTTCTAAACTGCGGTTGCCTACAAGCTTTGAACTGCGGTTGTGGTTGCAGAAGACTTTCTTTTACTCTGCGACTTATGTGTTGAATGATGTAAGCTTGTTTGTCCTTATTTCGGTTGGTTGACTTGGGTTATGCTCCGCATTCTGCATTTGTACTAGCTGAGGTGCATGATCTTTGCTTGACTGCTCGTTGTTTTTCTTGATAATTCTCGTGTGTTGGTGCTTGGTATCAGATCAAGAGGGACCCATCGTTCTTCTCTTGCTCTTTGAGTCAGTGGCTGTTTCGTCTTATGTCCGTTGCAGCATTTTTCGTTGTCATGAATCGAGCCTCTTTTTTGCTGTGCATTCACACCCTCTACTTGCGATTCTTTGCTGAGCTGTTAATGAAAATCTTACAAAATTCCCTTGCCTCCTGCATGTGTGGTTGGAAGCAACTGTTTACAAATGAAATGAAAAATCCATTAGGGGTTCAATGTCAGCTTCAATGGGTTGATTCCGTCTACAACAGTGTTTATGAGTATGATTTGATTGGTTGTTTGAGATGCCCCATTTGTGTTCCGTGTTGAATTTGAGCTTCACACAGTATAGTCAAGTGAGCAGCATCCGTAGCAAGTACATGGCAGCAGGTGATATCGGTAGTGTTGTGAAGTAGTAGCAGCAGCTATTGGTGTGAGCTCAACAATGGGTAACAACCTGACGTTGTAGCAAGCATCCGTGTGTCATCATAGCACCAGGAGAGAAGTATTAGCGCGAGTGTTATCAGCAGCATTCGGTAACGAGTAGTAGTGATATCTCATTAGCATCAGTGAGTATGATTTCATGTTATATGTAATAAGCGGTAAGATGAGTTCATGGTTTATGTAATCATGAATAAATGTAAGATGCTTAAGCAGTAACAAACTTGTTAAATGTTTATGTGGTTGTTCTTGCCCCTGCCTTGTGCAGACTTATGAATTTGTTATCGCTGAGCACAGTGAGTGTTTGAGACCATAGTGTCACGAAGGGATTGCCTTGTGCTATGTTTGGGACCTGTCACCCCGTTGGCCAATCCCGGGGAAAGAGATTACCGAACGGTGGGAGTCTAGAATTTATACATGATGGGTATCTCTTTCTGCTGGATACCTTCCCCTGGTCATACACTCGTAGACACTTACGGGGGAGTCCAGAGAAATTATACGCAAGTGCTTTCCCCAGTATGATGGTTTGAGACCGATGGTGTTTGCCCCGATTCTCCATTGTATGCATTCAGAATGTAAGAAATGAGTTGTCTTTGAAAAATGCATGAAGCGTTATCCTATAAATGGATGCGTTATTTATAAAAATGTATGTAATGTGTTGACTGTGCAAAATGTATGCAACTTATAAACATGTGTGAAACGTATTGAGTTTACAAAATTTATGCAATTTACAAAAATGTGTGAAATGTATTGAGTTCGTAAAATTTATGTAATTTATAATTAAAAATGGATGAGATTTTTTCATGAAAATGTATAATCATGAGTTTAGATTTGCAAACTCTTTGGTTCTGCGTGATGTACGTGTGCCCCCTTTTGGTTTCGGAAGCTGATTGCAAAGCTTGTGAAAGCAAAAAGTAAATGTCCTTGAAGAGTAATGAGCTTTAGTTGCTACCGAAAATTGCTCCTCCTAAGTTTTGTTCGTGGTGAATTATCTTGTAACAGTCGGCAGGTGTGATAATTTGCCCCAGATTCACGGTATGGTTTGGTACGCCATAGCAGCATTAATGCAGATTTGTCCCCAACAGCATCTAGTAATCCCCATCAGCTGATTGGCCATCGTGGAAATTTCACGGCGTCATGGCATGGTGGTGCGCACAGGTATGTCTGTAACTGGCATATCTTCGGAATAATCACCCCGACTTAGCTTGGTGATCTTCAGCTTTGCGTCGATGAACTTTGGATATCGTAACAAGACTCTAGCTATTCGTTTTCACAGATTATTGTCGTCGGACCATGGATCTTCGTCTGGTGTTGCACCGGTTTTGATCGTTAGTAACAAAATTTTGCACCACCATCATTGGATTTGTTCTTCGGATTTTGTATCATCGTTCCCAGAATTTGCATAGCGGCTGTACTGCAACGTTGGGTCGGACGGAAGCTAGCTGGGAAATCGGAGCTGAGCTAAGCTGCATGCGCTTTGTAATCGCCATATGAAGACTTTGAATGACTCCACAAACTGAACTTTAGATTCTAGGATATCTTGTGCTTTCCAATATAGGGATTGAACAGCATGGCATGACAGTAACTTTCGAAGATTACTTGAACTGCAACTTCTTTTAGTCGTACTCCACTGTTCTTTTAGCTTGGCAATCTATCTTGGAAGCTACAGCATCGGATTAGGGGATCGTAGCTATTGTCCGAGTAAGGGACCGAAGCTGCGTCATCGGGGTTATCAACGTCATCAGATTTGTTCTATAGATACTTATGTCTTTGAACTTGCTTGCACCATCGGGTGGCCTTTGGTTGGCAACTAATCCTCCTTGTGTCAGGACCCTGCACTTGGATCGCCAGCGGGATGTTGGTTGATGTGAGCAGCTTGTATGTCAGGTGACTTGTACGTCTTCATTGTACTACCTTTTGGATGTAATGATACTCCTCCTCAAAGATTATGTACCTACATAAAATCAGAATTGAAACAAAGGGTCTTTTTGCTTGGCTTGATCGTCCAAGGACTTTGCTTCATCGGCACCAGCCCTTGCCTCTTTGTCTTCGGTATTTGCATCATCGTCATCAGCATCGTCGGTTTGCTCACACCTTTGTCATTAGTGACGTCATCCAGCTTTGGTCCATCATCTTCGTATTTTGGCTCTTCATTTTCGGCCTTGGATCATCGTAGCGAGGCTTTGTCTCTTCGTCATCGGAATTGAGACATCACTGCAAGACTCGCATCTTCGGCATCAGTCTTTGTTTCATCGTTATATTTTGCGCCAACCTGGTCGTCGGACTTGAGCTGTGCTAGGCTTGGGTTACGTAGAGGGACTTATATGTGCACGGACCAAGCTTTGAATGCCTTCGTCATCCACAACCGACTTTGGACCATCGCTGCAAGACCTTGTACCACCTTCGTCGTTTGACTTTGTATCGAGTGGTTGATCGGGATTGCATATTCAGACCAAGCCTGCGTTGTCAGACTAGGACTACATCTTCGGACCAAAACTGGGCTTCGTTTTCGCAAGACTCTGCACCATCGTCATCGTTGACCTCCAACTTTGGTTCATCTGCGCATAACCTTGTATCATCGGCTGACTTTGATTTGTCTGCATGAGGATTTATATCATCGGGCTGCTTGCATTTTTGTCATCCTGGTTGGCCTTGGCTTCTTCATCTAGCTTTGCAGTCTCGTCTTGTTTGTAGAAGCATCATCGGCGGTTAGCATGTACGAAGCATCTATATCATCGGCGCCGCAGGCTTCGGATAATTGCAAGTTACTCGTACGTCGAGTCATACTTAAGTTAACTTGGTTCATATTACAACATTTCTGCACGTCGGCTTTTACAGCTCCAAATTTGCAGCAGCAGTGACGATGTCTTGGCTTCATGGTGGCTTAGCTATATCTTTCCACAGCAACGGGTATTTGTTGTGAGTCACAAACCTGCATAGAGAATGAACACGGAAACTTGGACTGACTGAATCCATTAAAGTAAATGTATCACGATATCAGCTTGTATACTTCGTTTTATTTGCATGTCAGCTGCATATTTTTGGTGACTTTGTATTTCAGGTAGCCTGTGTATTCAACTTATACAAGTTGTTGGACTTCGGGTTCACTTGGATCATCGGCATCACTTTGTTCGTCGGAAAGGAGCTATTATCGGCTTCCTAAGCATTTGTTGATCGTCCTACTTGAGCATCATATTTCGGATCGAAGATTTATCATCGGATTTTGGATCGTAGCTCTATCTTCATAGATCCTTCGTTGTGATGTTGGTACTGCTAATTTAAACTTAAGTGATGCACTGCAGTGGAGGGACTATCTTCCGGTTGTTTTTTTCCTCATCGTCGGGTTAAGCTTCGTCGCACTTTGCACCACCATCGTCATCGCCCTTTGCACCACCATCGTCCTTGAGCCAAGGTATGTTGCTGTTATATAGCGGCTTTACTGCAACATTATATTGGGTCGGAGCTATATTGGGAGGATTGGTACTAGCATCGTGATGGAGCTTTCCAGAATCATCTGGAAACAAGACTGTGCTTCCGGCTTTGCGCCAAATTGTGAATACCGTTCTTGGTTTATCACAATTAATTTTGAATCATATGGTAAAAGTAATAACTAAAAGCAAGATACAAAATTAAATCATGAACAAGATTAAGTGCAGTAAAATGAAATAGAAATCAACACGAACGTTTAACGTGGTTCGGCATAGTCTACATCCACGGGAGGATAAACAGATAGTTTATTATGTATTTGATTCTTTACATTTGGTAAAAACTCATGAGTTCATGGAGTTCAAAAAATGGAGGAGGAAAGGGTATTGTAAAGCCTCGCGTTTTTAGGGGTCACTCAAAAGGATTTAGGGGCCAACAATAAAACAAAAAAGGTCACTCAAAGGGAAAATGTAGCCAGCCCTTATCTCGCGTAATTCGTAATGGCAAAATTACCCTTATATATTCGGAGGATATGATAACATTTTTATCCTCCGATTTCAATCGGAAGACAAAAATTTACCCAGACTTCCGATTATAGTCGGTGTAGTATTAGAATGATTTATGTTTCATTTTTTCCATTTCTTTTTCATTTTTGAGTTGTTAGAGTTATAGAGAAGAAGGTGAAGGAAAAAAGGGAAAACCCATTTTATCACTACAAAAATGGATGGATATGAAGAAGAAGGTGAGAATCATGGCGAAGAACAAAATGTTGAGGGTTCACGACCGTTTAGAGAAGACGATTTGGGGTATATGTTGAATGATCCAAACTTTTGTGGAGAGGAAAACCTAGACGACCCTTCCATGGAAGAAAATGGAGAATCGCCTGATATTGAAGCTAATGATGCATGTAAAACACAGGTATTGTGTTAAGAAACTCAAATACTCGATTTGCATGCGTTTGTGTGCTTTTGTAAACAAGAAAAACCGATTATTGCATGCATTGAATGCCATGAACTACCCAGATTCGGTAGATAATTTCTCGAATAAACTTACGAATATAACACACTGAGTACCAAATATGTATATTCGGTAGTTCAAAGATAGTAGTTTACTGCCGAATATGAAAAAAAACCCCAAACTGGTTTTCCAAAAAAATCTACATTCGGTAGTTATGTAGAGTTATTTACCCCCGAATGGCCCCAAAAACGAATTCCTCAAAAAAATTCAAAACTCAGTATTCTTATCCTTTACAATCGGTAATAGTTTAACATTATTTGACTGCCGAATATAACAGTGGACTCAAAATAAAATTTCCGAAAACTTGAAAATCGGATGTTTATCGATTAAAGTTATCTCCTGGTTATTTATATTCGGATGTTTTACTATATATTTTAGCTTCCGATTATATCATTTTTTGCACTCAGTAAACTGTGTACATTCATTTGCATAAATCGGGTGTTCTGGGTAACTGATAGGATTCCGAATATAGTATATTCGGCAGTTTGACTTATTTAATAACCTCCGATTATTGTATAATAATTTGTTGCTTTCATATGCAGGCCGTTGAAGAGTTTGTTGATGATTTCTATTTGAGGTCCGACACTTCCCTATACTATGCAAACGATTTGGTATACTCATTACTACTTTTCTTTTTTTTTCAAAATTTATATGTTAAATAGTTATGCTTATTATATTTGTTTTGTTTTATGCACGTTTAGACATTTGGAAGTAAGAAGGAGGCAAAGGAATGGCTTATGAACAAGGAAAAAGATAACATGTGCGTGGTAGTTCAAAATAATCATGTTAGTGACACTCGATTTGAAATGATTTGTGAGCGAGGTGGGACGCGAAAGAGTCATGAGGGAAAGAATAGTAAGTACGTACGGAAGACGAATAGGAAATACCGAAGCAATACCAAGAAGATAGGATGCCCATTTAAGATTGTCTTCTATAAGCCCGATGGTATTAAAGGTAAAGAGTATAAAATATATAGAGTTGATAACGGTTGTCACAACCATGATGATCCGTTGGATTTAATTGGACATGTAATGGTTGCCAAGTTAAAACCACATCAAATGCAGACGGTGAGGTCTATGCTGATCCAAAAAGCGAGTGCGATCTTAAGTAAAATAAAGGCGTACGACCCCGACAACTTGTCTTCTTTGTCTACAATTAAGTCGGCCCTAGCTACGATCAAAAATACTGAATGGGATGATAGAACGGTCATGCAACAATCGGAGTGGTTAGCGGAGTTACACGGCTACACCTTGAGAAGGGAAGAAAAGGATGGTATAGTGGTTCGTATTTTCTTGGCACATCCCGAAATGATCCAATTGGCTCAATGCTTTCATCAAATTTTGTTGATAGATGCTACTTATAAGACAAACAAGTATAACATGCCGTTGTTGAACATTGCTTGCCATACTTCGGACAAAAACACGTTTACCATTGCATGGGGTTTAATGGATCATGAAAACAATGTGAGTTTCATTTGGATGTTGGAGACGTTGAGGTCCATTTATAACGGTGATAATTTTCCAAGGGTTATTGTAACGGATAACGATCAAGCCTTAATGCATGCAATAGCGGTAGTGTTTCCGGAAGCCCAAAACTTGCAATGTACGTGGCACATTCAATGCAATCTCAAAACCAATTGCCATCATCATTTCCAAGCTAAAAGACCAAGGAAGGGTACCAAGAGGTCAAAGGAAGAGGATGAGCGCATTATTAAATTAACCGTGGAAGAACGTAAGGAATAGGATAGGTTATTTGAAGAAAAGTGGAAGGAGGATGGAATTATTTGGAAAATGTTCATGAAAGCATGGGACAAAATCGTTTGTTTGGTGACCGAGGAAATTTACGAATGTAACTTGAAGAAATTTGAGGATGAATACGGCACGGACTACCCAAAACCTGTTGAGTATTGTAAAAAACAATGGTTAACGATTAAGGAGAGGTTTGTGTTTGCATGGACATATGAATATCGTAACTTCAAGAACGAGGCGACAAGCATTGCGGAGGGGTCTCATGGTCGACTAAAGAAAATACTAATTGGTAGTCAAAATGGAGTTGTGTCGATCCAAGAAGCAATCCATGAATTCACCAATCGTGATCTCGTAAAGATTAGGAAATGTATGCAATTTAGTGTACACCAATTCCCGATGGAACATATTAAGGAAAAATTGCTTCTAAGGGGAGTTGTTCATAAAGTTTCAAGATGGGAAATAAATCGCATGATGAAACAATTGAAGTTATATAAAACTTATGATGACGAGAATACGGTTTGTGTTTGAAAGGATATGATAGGTATTGGACTCCCGTATCGTCATAAGTTGGGTAGGTATGTTGAAGTGATTGACATCAATGATATTCATCCATTCTGGAAGCAATTAAATTTTACTCCGAACACCCCGGTAGTTGATGGTACGTCTTTCTTTGAGTCGGAATTGTATGCACGAATAGCCGAGCGCTACGCTACATCAAACGACACCAAAAAGCAAATATTGATGCATAATTTGGAGGAAGTCCTTCACCCTTGTTTAAGGGAGGTTGATGAACCTATTAAGCAAAAGAACACCGGTATGCCGAACACCGAAGTGTCGAGGATCATCCAAAGAAAAGAGTTGAAGGAGTATTTGTCTAATAAAAGAATATTGTCTAGGCATGAGCGTTCGGAAGCGGAATTTGAAGATGAGCCGGAACCTAAGAAAAGAGGTCGTCCAAGAAATGATCAAAGTGGACCAACCACCCGACAAGTAAGGCCAAAGATCTCTACAGAGCCTTCTCAAGTAAGTCAACCCAATGTTGTCGAAGAAGTTGTTGAGCAAATGAACGCCTCGCAACAAACCCAACCAATGGAAATTCTTACTATAAAAGAGGACAAAGGTACTCTTCGTTGCCCTAGAGATCTTAATGGAAGACCAAATCGATCCACATATACAATATACAAAGAGTATTTGGAACAACTCCCTCCACTTATCATTCCATTTGTTTTGTCGACTGACGAGGTTGATGGGGATGGAAATTTTGGGTTTCACGTTGCTACGGAACAAATGGGTTATTTTAGAGAGGCGGATATCGAAGATGTCACCCAATGCCAATATTTAAGAAATAAGATGGCGGTACAACTAGTGAATGACAAGGGTTTTTATATGGAGATGATGAGGCGAGGATATAGATACAACAAAGAACAAGAGTTCAAAGACTTAGTTGCGCGTGTGAAGTGCCGAAAGGGATTGAAGACAATCGGATCCAAGTATTGGATGACAATGCCTAAATTTGGATATCTCCTAGCGGACGTTTTGAATTGAGTGGTACATTTATTTGTTCCTCCTATGTATGGACTTAGCATGACGTTTGCACCCACAATAACGGCTTGCGACGAGTCGGTTAAAGATAGAAGAATCGTAATGGCATTTGTGAATGAAATGCATTTTATCGGTTTAAGAGTAAAGAAAGATTGTCCGTTACCTCCGTTGAGTAAGTGGCATGATTACTTCCCGATGAACCATTGCAAGGATTGGGTGAAACAATATGAGTCCAACATGGTTGATTGGGATCGCGTTATGGACAACAACTTTCCCGCTGAGTTACTCGAATTGATCCCCTCGGATGATGACGATGTTTGATCGTTTTTTTTTTCGAACATGTAATTTGTACAAGTTTTTTGGAAATTTTTTTGTGAAGGTATATGATTTAATCGGTCGCAATATTATAATTGGTTGGTAATGATACACGTTTTGATTCCGAATGTAGGAATCAGGCTCTTTGATACACGTTTTGATTCCGAATATTATAATCGGTTGGTAATGATACACGTTTTGATTCTGAATATTATAATCGGTAGAACTCTTAAATATCTATCTACCGATTTGGTGGGTATTTCGAGGCACGGCTATAATTTTTTTTGAAACTATGTAATCAGAACAACAGTATTATAACACTTCAATCCGATTAATCATATTTGGGAATTCCATATTTTATCAAACCGCCAATTAATATTAAAAATTTGAATTTACAGCACTCAAACATCACATGTTATTCTTTTTTCCCAGTCCGAGATGCAACAATCAACGCGGCTTCGAAATGTAGAAACGACTCTCCTCTCCACTTGGAATAAGCATCTTGTGCCGCAAACTTGTCGTCTCTGTGCCTAGCAAGAATACGGTTGTACTCGGTGCACAATTTTATAACATGGTGCATGATGAGTGCTAAAAAGTGCATATTTTTATATATTTTCTTGCCATTTAACTCATCTTTTGTGCATTAATTCTACATTTTATCCCATATTCTGTATTTTCATTGTTTTCAAGAATAAATATTTTTATTAATTAATTTTGCATTTTTAGGTAATAAATAAAGACTAGATGAGGTGCGGAGCGAAAAGTGCAAAGACACGGAGAAAGCCGGCGGAAACTCTAGAGGAAAAGAAGTGCAGAATGCGGTATGGAAGACTCAAGGATGAAAATGGGCTCACAAAGGAAGAAATTGTTCTTAAAGAAGAAGTGGGCTCAAGATTGTTTAAGCCCAAACCCATTTTCTAAGCCTAAAATCAATACCCAAACCCGTTTCTCTCCTTCACCGTCAGATTGAATCCATTCCATCATCCAACGGTCGCTCTATCAGAGTGCATCGAGTTTTGATGTTCCTGTCTAACAGTATAGCACCTAACTCCATCTCAGACCGTCAGTTTTGATGTATCCCAGATCCAAAGGTCGCTTCATATCCATTTCCATAGATCCGTTCGATCATTCTTTCATCTTTTCATCCTACGCCTTTCACCATCCAAACATCAAGACTTGATGAGCCTTCTCAACACCCAAGAACCCAAATCTATTAACCCAACCAAACACCCCCTACTCCAAAAATATCGAACCCATCTTCTTCTCCTCCCTTCTCTGCACAGCGACGCTGTCGCCATCACCACCACCTGCTCCGTTTGCCACCACCACATCCACCACCAAAGCCATCATGGCTCCTACCAACTAAACCCATCCCCTATATCCCTCTCAACGACTAATTTCACCCATTTTAACACCTCTAATCCCTAGCTGTGGAGTTGGTGAAATAAGTTGATGAGATGGATGTAATTGAAGCATGGGAAGGAGCAGAAGACGATGAGGAATCATGGGTCGAGACTATTGGGAAGAAATCAGAGCTGTTAGGTGAGTAATTTCGATTCCTATTTCTCAACAGGAAACCCTAATTTTACAAATTGGGGATTCTTAGGAATTGATGATTACAACTAGAAATAGAGGCCTGGGTGAGTGTTATTGAGTAGATTCAGTGACATTAGGTAGGATTATTTTGATTTAATTTTGATTTTCATCAAACCCTAATTTCACTGTTTTGGGGAAAATGGTGTTAACCCTAATTTTGGATTGTTGTATAAATAGGGATGATGGGTGTGTGTTAGAAGTCATGCCTGGATTAGCCAGAGCACCACCAAGAGGCCTGGAATAGCCAGGACCTCAACTGTTAATGTTGTTTCAATTTCAGTTCAAGTTCAGTTTAATGTTTTAAACAATTTCAATTCCATTGTCATTTAATTTCATTATGTTCTAACTCCATTTGCTAGGGGTTAGATGATACTCTTGAATTGTAAGCTAGGATAGTCCTTGTTCATATCACTGTTCTTGTAGTGTTGAAACTAAGTAGGATTGATAATTGGCTAGTTGAGTGAATGCACCTGTGATCAGCTGTGCTGTAAGAAGACAGCTGATTCTAGGGGTGTAAGAGTGAGAGTAGCTAAGGATTCATTCCATTTGAAGGACTGTGCTTAATTGAAGTAGGGAAGTTAGTAAACTTAGTGATCAAATGCACCTGTGATTGAGTGTGCTGTAAGAAGACACTCAATGCTAGGGGTGAACTAGAGAACTTAGGGGATTAACCTTCCACTAATGCGGATTGCTAGATAACTGGTTGAGCAAACAAGCCTGTGATCAGCTGTACTGTGAGAATACAGTTGATGCTAGGGGTAAGTTAGTAAGATTAGTTAAATCATCCATAATCTTCCCTGAGATGAAACAAGAACATGATTTGATTAGGATCTGCCTTAGTTTAGGATCAAGATGTGGATTCAAAAGCCCTACCATGTTCCTGTTTACTTGCTTTACATGCTACTGTTTTTCAGTTCTGTCACTGCCCTTGGCTAACAGCCTTGGTTTGTTTGTCTTTGTTTCACTGTTTCTTATTCACTACCACTGATTTTTCTTGTTAACTGTCACTTGCTTCATCACTTCAATTCACACCCAAGTCTCTGTGGTTCGACCCTGCCTTGCACACTCACTACAACAGACCCTGTGCACTTGCAGGTATCATTTCTGTGACTCTTTTAGAGAGCCACCAAGTTTTTGGCGCCGCTGCCGGGGAATTGGCGTTGTGTGTTGAAGTTTCTTGGCTTGTATCTTAGATATTCTTGCACTTTCTTAGCTGTACTTGCATTTATCTTTTAGCTTTTTCTCTTGCTGTTCATTTGCATCATCACTACATCTGCATCTTCTCTGCTCTAGTAGCATTTGCATTTTGCATCTTCTTTGCATATTGTTCTGCATCATAACTTGCATCCTTCAATTAATCTTACTGCCTCCTGCATTCACATAATCTCTGCACTCTCAACTGAGCTGAACTGAAACTGCCAACTCCACTACAGTCCAAGCATATTTGCATTCTGCATTTCTGAACTGCACCTGCATCTGGCATCTCAGTTTTTGCATTTGTGCATCTGGCAGCCCTTTATCAGTCCAACTTCCTGCTCACTTTGATATTCAACTGCATCAGTTAACTGACTTCAACTGCAGCTCTTTCATTTGGCCTGAACTGCACCTGCACTGCCACTGCTAACCAAGCAATTTTGCAGTTTTGCATTCCATTCAGCTCCATCTGCAACTGCACAACTGCATTGCAGTTCTTCAATTTTGCTCACTTTGCCTGTCTTTCTTGTGTACTGATCACACACATTTGAGTGTACAGGTAGCTGGTGCTGTTACTGAGCAAAGGTGTGGGCTGAGGCAGAAATCAGCCAAATATAACCCAGTTTACTGGGTGTGGTATTCCAAATACCCTGCTGGGCCTGTTGCTGAAGCCTGACCCTGCTTTGCTGATCTGCTGGGCTGGGCTGGACTGGTGTTGTTGGAGTAGAAGTTGTGAACCAACTGGAGCTGCTTGTGGAGTTGCACAGAATTTGAACCAAGCCCAACTGGGCTTGTGCAACAAAAAATAGGGACCAAAGACTAACTGGGCTTCCCTCCAAAAAGGTAAGCCTAAACCCAAACCCAAATTTTTTGGGCTTGTAATTTTTTGTGGGTTTATATTGTTATTCTCTTTTGGGCTTGTAATTTTAATTATCTTTTTGGGCATGTAATAATTATTTTAATTTTAATTTTATTTCTTTCTTTATTTGGGATTGTAATAATTTTAGTTTTATTTTTATTTTCTTTTTTTGTGGGTTTGTAATAATTAGTTTTATTTTTATTTCTTTATTTATTTGGGCTTGTAATTTAGTTGTTTGTTAGGCTTGTAGTTTCTTAATAGTGGGCTTGCTTTAAACTTAACTTTTTGGATTTTGGGCTTGCCTCTTTTGTGAACCAAACTTAACTAAATTTTGGGCTAAAAAAAAAAAAAATTGCTTCCAATTTCAAAAACCAAATTTTTGCTCCCCATCTATAAAAACCAAAATGGGCTTTGCCCCTTGCCCTTAAAAACCAAATTTTCATCAACTAAATAGTGGGCTTTGTGTCACACTAGTTTCCTTTTTTTCAAATATGTGCCAACCTCATGCTCTCCATGAATATATGTTTCCCACAATAAAAATTCCATTATCATGTATTGTTTTACCTCAATCCGATAAATTTTTTAAAATAAATGCAAGCATGATACAAATACTTCCAAAATTTCGAGGGTTCGATTCTGAGAACCCCTACACTCATGTAAGAGAGTTTGAACAAATTTGTCGGATTATGCAACCTGAACATATGTCCGAAGACTCTCTGAAATTGCGTTTGTTTACTTTTTCTTTAAAGGAAAAGGCCAAAACATGGTTTTACGGTTTGAGACCACAATCAATCACCACTTGGGAACAAATCACTAATCAATTTTTCCAAAGATTTTTTCCACATCATAGGACCATCGTTATTCGTCAAAATATCAATTGTTTTGTCCAGTTGGATGAGGAAACTTTTTTTGACTATTTTGAACGTTTTAATGATTTGTTGAGCGAATGTCCACACCATGGATTTGAGAAGTGGAGACTTGTCGCTATCCTCTATGAGGGACTAGACTTTAAATCTCGAGTCATGGTTGAGTGTATGTGTAATGGTGAATTTCTTGATAAAACTGTGGACGATGCATGGAAATTTTTAGCTGAGATTGCAGAGAAAACCCGTCAATGGGAATCCATTAGGGAAACTGAGACACTGTCACATGATATAGGTGATAATGAATTGAACTTTGAAAATAGCATGTTTAGTTCTTCCCATGTGTATGATATTGAATATGAACCTAATCTAGAGGAACATGAGTTGACTAATGACACCACAACTGCTAATAGGGACAAGTATGCATATTACTATGATGATGATGATGATAATGTTATGTTAGAAGAACATGTCTATGCTGAAAATGTTGTGGAACCTTTGGTTTCAAATACATTAGGCTTTTCTGCCCCGACCTTCATGAATGATATTTCTTCTAGTATTCCATATGCATGTGATGTTGATACTGATTTAGATATTGTGCAATTATCCTGTGAAGAGCATGACTTAGGTAAATCTTATGTTGACACTAATGATCCTATGCATGAAAACATAGTTGATGTGTCTGATTCCATACTTAAGCCATAATATATTGCTTCTGTTGATGATAATTTGAATATATCGGATAACCATGATTCTGAATTAGGACTTGTGCAAATTTTTTGTCATGATGAGCATGCTACACATCTTGAATGTGACTTAGATAATGCTGATGTGACTGATAATATTGATACTCTTGATCTCATGCATGTGAGACGCTTAGATGTCACTTTCTTGCCTAAGTCACAATCTGATAGCCTTGCACCTACCTAGATTTGGTTTGTAACAATATTGTCAAACCAATTTTCATGAGAATACCTAATCTAGGCCTGGAACTGTGTGCCTCTCAAGTCCTCTTGGACTATTTTGCATCTAAATACAATACTTTCGAGGAGCCACAGTTAGGATATGCATGTTTGCCCGTCCCTAGCAAAGTTCATTTCGAGCTAGACCTTGTGCATGATGAACCCCCAAAACTGCGTGATTTTGTACCCAAAATTATATCTGTTGAAAAATCCAGGTTTGGGGGTAGCTCATTTTGTTTCACAGCCTCACTTGCATGCCTATCATATTATTATTGTGTGAAGTTGTTGAAATGTCTACACTTTGTCTTTTGGGTTGATCCTCAACTCTTTAGACTGTATGTATATAGTGAATTGTTTGTATATAATCGGGTAGGTAATGTTTAGTGGAATCATATGTTTCTTGTATATATTGTGCTAACCCAATGTGAATTCAGTTGAGTTACTGTTGGGCTTTGCCTTGAATAATGGAGTTCAAAACTTGCTTTCGCCAATATCCGGTAATCTCTTTCCTTTTTCTACACTTAGCATCGTTCTCATGGTATGTGTTATAATCATGTTTATCTTTTGAAACATTGAGGACAATGTTTAGTTTAGGTTTGGGGGTGAAAAGTAGATACTTTGATAACATGCTATAATCGAAAAATAGAACTCATTCTTTTTGAAAAAAAAAATGAAAAAATCAAAATAAAAAATTGAAAAATTGAAAAAAAAAACATAAAAATGGAGCTCATTTACCTTGAAATGTTGACTCTTGTGCAAATATGTAATTTTTAGAATTCTTAGTCTAGATATTTAGGCACCCTGATTCTAACACAATTTACATAGTGATAAGAAACTTGCACGCGCACGATCTACCAATACATGTATAGCCTCGATATTCAAGGTGTTTGATAGGAAGTTAGATTGCCAATCACTTTAGAATACTGAATGAGACTTGACTAGCTTATTCTTTGGTTGGCTGGGATAGAAGTTGGAGGATACATTAAGAAAAGCAACCATAGAATTTGACCGGATGCATTCGATAAGGCTACCTCTTGCTAAGAGTCATGTAATTTTTTGTTTCCTTTGTATATGTATCAAAAGTGTTACCATGTTAAAAAAAAAATATGATGTATATATTCAGAAAAATATCAAAAAAAAAAATCAAAAAAAAAAAAAACAAATATATCAAGTATTTATTTATTCCATGTTTTGTCATGTTAAAGACAATAGTTCTCTCTTGTTCCAAAAATAAAAGAGAGTAATCAATGTAAATAAGAGTCATGTAAAGAGTCATATTTTTGATGTAAATAGTCTTGTAATAAGCAAGGAGGGTGCAGCCATCGATGTATAACGCGGGTAAACTGAAATATCACCAACTCATTGGGTGAACATTCACAATTCTCGTAAAGCCGGACAGCTAGCTAGATTTCGACCTTGGTTCTTAGCCTGAGAAACTATCTCTTGGTGATTAGTAGTCATAACATCCGATCTTTCTTTACACATGTGTAGATACACTTTACACTCTTATCACATGTCTTTATTTGTTATCAGTGCTAGGATTGTGCCTTTGATAGCTAGATTGACATCTCCATTTTGCTGTGAGCTTAAACTGTCTTGCACATGTCACATTTGATGGAATATGAGCTTATATTTTGTCCTAGAACTTTGTAGGTACGTTCTAAGCAAACCTTCACGAGACTTCACTCGTCCACTAGGGACACTTAGTGGTTTAAAAGGCTTAGTGCATATGCTAAATGCATTCGAGAGACCAGCGACAGTGGTATAGGTAGGATTTCCTTAGTTTTGTTTTACTTGAGGACAAGTAAAATTCAGGTTTGGGGGTATTTGATGAGTGCTAAAAGGTGCATATTTTTATATATTTTTCTTGGCATTTAACTCATCTTTTGTGCATTAATTCTACATTTTATCCCATATTCTGTATTTTCATTGTTTTCAAGAATAAATATTTTTATTAATTAATTTTGCATTTTTAGGTAATAAATAAAGACTAGATAAGTTGCGGAGCGAAAAGTGCAAAGACACGGAGAAAGCCGGCGGAAACTCTAGAGGAAAAGAAGTGCAGAATGCGGTATGGAAGACTCAAGGATGAAAATGGGCTCACAAAGGAAGAAATTGTTCTTAAAGAAGAAGTGGGCTCAAGATTTTTTAAGCCCAAACCAATTTTCTAAGCCTAAAATCAATACCCAAACCCGTTTCTCTCCTTCACCGTCAGATTGAATCCATTCCATCATCCAACGGTCGCTCTATCAGAGTGCATCGAGTTTTGATGTTCCTGTCTAACAGTATAGCACCTAACTCCATCTCAGACCGTCAGTTTTGATGTATCCCAGATCCAAAGGTCGCTTCATATCCATTTCCATAGAGCCGTTGGATCATTCTTTCATCCTACGCCTTTCACCATCCAAACATCAAGACTTGATGAGCCTTCTCAACACCCAAGAACCCAAATCTATTAACCCAACCAAACACCCCCTACTCCAAAAATATTGAACCCATCTTCTTCTCCTCCCTTCTCTGCACAGCGACGCTGTCGCCATCACCACCACCTGCTCCGTCAGCCACCACCACATCCACCACCAAAGCCATCATGGCTCCTACCAACTAAACCCATCCCCTATATCACGTCATATATCCCTCTCAACGACTAATTTCACCCATTTTCACACCTCTAATCCCTAGCTGTGGAGTTGGTGAAATAAGTTGATGAGATGGATGTAATTGAAGCATGGGAAGGAGCAGAAGACGATGAGGAAGCATGGGTCGAGACTATTGGGAAGAAATCAGAGTTGTTAGGTGAGTAATTTCGATTCCTATTTCTCAACAGGAAACCCTAATTTTACAAATTGGGGATTCTTAGGAATTGATGATTACAACTAGAAATAGAGGCCTGGGTGAGTGTTATTGAGTAGATTCAGTGACATTAGGTAGGATTATTTTGATTTAATTTTGATTTTCACCAAACCCTAATTTCACTGTTTTGGGGAAAAGGGTGTTAACCCTAATTTTGGATTGTTGTATAAATAGGGATGATGGGTGTGTGTTAGAAGTCATGCCTGGATTAGCCAGAGCACCACCAAGAGGCCTGGATTAGCCAGGACCTCAACTGTTAATGTTGTTTCAATTTCTGTTCAAGTTCAGTTCAATGTTTTAAACAATTTCAAATCAATTGTCATTTAATTTCATTATGTTCTAACTCCATTTGCTAGGGGTTAGATGATACTCTTGAATTGTAAGCTAGGATAGTCCTTGTTCATGTCACTGTTCTTGTAGTGCTGAAACTAAGTAGGATTGGTAATTGGCTAGTTGAGTGAATGCACCTGTGATCAGCTGTGCTGTAAGAAGACAGCTGATTCTAGGGGTGTAAGAGTGAGAGTATCTAAGGATTCATTCCATTTGAAGGACTATGCTTAATTGAAGTAGGGAAGTTAGTAAACTTAGTGATCAAATGCACCTGTGATTGAGTGTGCTGTAAGAAGACACTCAATGCTAGGGGTGAACTAGAGAACTTAGGGGATTAACCTTCCACTAATGCGGATTGCTAGATAACTGGTTGAGCAAACAAGCCTGTGATCAGCTGTACTGTGAGAAGACAGTTGATGCTAGGGGTAAGTTAGTAAGATTAGTTAAATCATCCATAATCTTCCCTGAGATGAAACAAGAACATGATTTGATTAGGATCTGCCTTAGTTTAGGATCAAGATGTGGATTCAAAAGCCCTACCATGTTCCTGTTTACTTGCTTTACATGCTACTGTTTTTCAGTTCTGTCACTGCCCTTGGCTAACAGCCTTGGTTTGTTTGTCTTTGTTTCACTGTTTCTTATTCACTACCACTGATTTTTCTTGTTAACTGTCACTTGCTTCATCACTTCAATTCACACCCAAGTCTCTGTGGTTCGACCCTGCCTTGCACACTCACTACAACAGACCCTGTGCACTTGCAGGTATCATATCTGTGACTCTTTTAGAGAGCCACCAGTGAACCCTTGAAGAAACATGGGATGGTTCATAATTGTGGCGTGGCTTCTGGTACTTACCAACAAAAGGACCCAATGAAACGTTAATCCAAAATATACGATCGTCCTGCTGTTCTTTGGGTAGATCTTTCACAATGTAATAATTTTTTATCCATTCGGTCTCTTCCTCAACTTGTTTTAATCTTTCTCTATGATGGAATTGTTCTTCACCTCGCTTCTTAGCCTTGATTTCCTCTTCCTCCTCCTTCGTTGCCACTAACGATGGTTTAATTTTTTTGGGTTGTTTGTTCATTTTTTGTATTTCTTCTTCCATTGCTGCAATTGATGTAGTTGTTCGCTTGCATCTTCGAAGTATGTTGTCGATTGATGATGGACTTGCCATTGAAAAGGTTTTTCATTCTGATTTTTTACTCAATAATAACTGAGAGGGGTTACCCTCCTTATATAGATTAGAGTTCCAACGGCTCTAATTTTTGAAAATATGGTCGTTGAGGTTTCTGAAAATATGGACGTTGAGGTTTCGTATCAATGATGCACCACAATCGGTTGCTAACGATACACGTATTCCCTCCGAACAAGACATTCGGTAGCGAACTTAAATTTTTATCTACCGATTAGGTTGGTATTTCTAAAAACGACTATATTATTCGGAGGATAATGTTTTTTTGTAAAGTCCCGAATGTACGATGGCCCAAAAATCAGAATTTGGGAAAAACTGATACTTTTCAAATTTTGAACTTGAAATAATCGGAAGTTAACTTAGTTACCCAAACTTCTGAATATGGGTTGTCTAACCTTCTATATTGGCCCCTGGAACCACCTAGAGCCATGGCATGGTTTGTTTTGAACTTGTAATATTCGGAGGATAATGTTTTTTTGTAAAGTCCCGAATGTACGATGGCCCAAAAATCAGAATTTGGGAAAAACTGATACTTTTAAAATTTTGAACTTGAAATAATCGGAAGTTAACTTAGTTACCCAAACTTCCGAATATGGGTTGTCTAACCTTCTATATTGGCCCCTGGAACCACCTAGAGCCATGGCATGGTTTGTTTTGAACTTGTAATATTAGGAGGATAATGTTTTTTTGTAAAGTACCGAATGTACGATGGCCCAAAAATCAGAATTTGGAAAAAATTGATACTTTTCAAATTTTGAACTTGAAATAATCGGAAGTTAACTTAGTTACCCAAACTTCCGAATATGGGTTGTCTAACCTTCTATATTGGCCCTTGGAACCACCTAGAGCCATGGCATGGTTTGTTTTGAACTTGTAATATTCGGAGGATAATGTTTTTTTGTAAAGTCCCGAATGTATGATGGCCCAAAAATCAGAATTTGGGAAAAACTGATATTTTTCAAATTTTGAACTTGAAATAATCGGAAGTTAACTTAGTTACCCAAACTTCCGAATATGGGTTGTCTAACCTTCTATATTGGCCCTTGGAACCACCTAGAGCCATGGCATGGTTTGTTTTGAACTTGTAATATTCGGAGGATAATGTTTTTTTGTAAAGTCCCGAATGTACGATGGCCCAAAAATCAGAATTTGGGAAAAACTGATACTTTTCAAATTTTGAACTTGCAATAATCGGAAGTAAACTTAGTTACCCAAACTTCCGAATATGGGTTGTCTAACCTTCTATATTGGCCCTTGGAACCACCTAGAGCCATGGCATGGTTTGTTTTGAACTTGTAATATTCAGAGGATAATTTTTTTTTGTAAAGTCCCGAATGTACGATGGCCCAAAAATCAGAATTTGGGAAAAACTGATACTTTTCAAATTTTGAACTTGAAATAATCGGAAGTTAACTTAGTTACCCAAACTTCCGAATATGGGTTGTCTAACCTTCTATATTGGCCCTTGGAACCACCTAGAGCCATGGCATGGTTTGTTTTGAACTTGTAATATTCGGAAGATAATTTTTTTTTGTAAAGTCCCGAATGTACGATGGCCCAAAAATCAGAATTTGGGAAAAACTGATACTTTTCAAATTTTGAACTTGAAATAATCGGAAGTTAACTTAGTTACCCAAACTTCCGAATATGGGTTGTCTAACCTTCTATATTGGCCCTTGGAACCACCTAGAGCCATGGCATGGTTTGTTTTGAACATATTCATCAGTTAACGTTCCATTCTTTTCCTTCTCCAAGGTGCCTCGGAACATATTCATCAAAGCTGTAATGTTGATCTGTCTTGTTCTGTAACTTGCATGCCTCCTAAACTCTGCTGTTGTTGTCTCTTCATCCCAACCTAAGTACTTTTTAGTTAGAGCATAAAGTTGTGCCCAACTTAACTGCTTTGTGTAGTTAAACTTCACAGCTGTGCCTTGGTCGGGAAGGTTAAGAATCTGCACAACATCATCCGGAGTAATCGTCATCTCCCCAAACGGCATATGGAAAGTATCGGTCTCAGGATACATTCTCTCCACGAACGCCGATATGGCCACACGATCATGTTCTAACAATGAATTCTCGGTGGCATTAGCTAACCCCGAGTCGGCAACAATTGACTTGAACCTTTCACATTCACCGGATAAAGGCCACGCAAGCATTTTTGTTGGTGCGGCGGTAGGTTTGAGTAGACGGACCACATCTTGATGATCCTATTAAAGTACATAAAAAAATCCTTAATACAAATATTACGATATAACACATAGACAATACATTAATAAAAAATAGTAATTTTATTACCTCGATTTTATATATTTCTCTGGCCCATGAGTCTTTGTATCCAAATAGCAATTTTCCTCCATCCGCCGGTAGCCCAAGGATTGTGCCTGCTGGAATACCCTTCTTCTTCAAGTGCTGAGGGACAAGATGTGATGCTTTCTTAGAAATATCCTTCTTTACACCATCTTTTTCTTTTTTGGCTTTTTGGGTACCACTTGGTTGTCCTTCTTCTTCTACTCTAGGCACTGGATCAACTGGTTCAATTTCATGGTGGGGTGTAACTTGTGGAGCAGTTGGTTCTGCACTTTGTTGAGCGGCTTGTTCAACACTTGGTTGCACCCCTTGTTCACTGCCTTTTTGTTCTACACTTTGTTCAGCACTTGGTTGCACTCCTTGTTGACTGCTTTGTTCTTGTAAGCTTTGTTGAGCACTTGAATTATCTTTGGCACTCCTTTCCCTCCTAGCACTAGCTGTCACTTTCTTCCTCCTTTCTCGACTTTGTCTAAACAACAAAGAAAGGAACAATATTTACAAACTATACAATCGGAAGACAAAGTATGGAAATATAACCCGAATGTACACATTCAGACGTAAGAAGACACATATTGTTCCCGAATACAAAACAATCGAAAGCTAACTAAACATATTTACAACCGAATATGCATCAATTGGAGTTCAGAAGCTCTAAATTTTTCATCCTACACAATCGGAAGACAAAGTACACAACTATAACCCGAATGAACAAATTCGTAAGTAAGAAGACACATATTTTTTTCGAATGAAAAAAAATCAGAATATAACTAAACATGTTTACAACCGAATATTCATCAACTGGAGTTCAGAAACTCTAAAATTTTATCCTATACAATCGGAGGTATAAAACATTAAATTGTCTTCCGCATAAATATTGGCCCCAAAATGGGATTTTTCCTATATCAGAAATTTTGAGATTTTTTTAATATATATATATATATATATATATATATATATTCGGTAGTGAGTGTACTTTCGAATACTGTGTGTCTACTTAAATATATTCGGGAGCCAAAAAATTCATTAAACTACCAATTATTACCAGTTTGTATCCAGGAAGATATGGCCAACAATATTCGGCCGATAACCATCAAATATTTCTCCCGAATACTGTCGATGTTCTTGAGAAATGAAGAACACGACTACATTCGGAAGTAAATAAGCATGAATATCTCCCGAATCTGGATAAATAACCGAAAACCCTAGAAAAAATTTTCTCGATTCGTCGAACTAAAGCGAAATAAACCCCAAAAATGATAGATTCTTACCTAATTGGGGCCATTTGAAGTTGACGAAGTGTTTGATTATCGGAATCGCCACCACCGACTACATCGACGGGTACTTCTTCTTCGCGTTCTTCGCGTTCTTCTTCATTTGCAGCAACAATTTCTTTATTTCTTGCTAAAATCTCAATCTTTGGATCGATACCCCGAGCAACGTTTTTGGTTTTAGGTCTATGGGTTTCATTTCCCTTATCCATTGTTTTATAAACGAATCGACGATGTTTTGATTTTACGATTCGCGGCGATGTTTCGGTTGAACACAAGAACGAGGGAAAGTTTTTTTTTCTTCCATAATCGGAAGATAATATGAAACTGGAAGAAGAAGAGTTGAAATGGGTAGAATTTTTTTTGATTTGGTTTTTATACAGTTTTACCAGAAGGGCATTTATGTAACTTCAATATCATATAGGGTACCCCTTAACTAGAGTTTTTGGCTGGGTATAAATTGATGCCCCTAAATCCTTTCGGGTGGCCCCTAAAAACGCGAGTTTGTAAAGTGTCGATGGGAAGAAGAGAAAAAAGCCCATCCCCCAACCCTTAAATCCTTCGCTCATAAAAGTAAGTCTAGGTTTTGTACATTACTCTTCTACCCTTATCTTCAGAGAGAAGTACTCTTGGAGTTGATATTGTGCATCGCGTTTCCTTGTAGTATGTTGCTCCAGCTATTATTGCACGCCACGTGTATGATGAAGATTATAGTGTCCACATTCTCAGTGGAAAGCAAAAGAATTTAGCACTCTTTTCTTTGTCAAATGAAATCAAAAGAGAGTTGCATTTCCCAGTTCAAGCAGCTGCAGGCTAAACGAGGCAGAGGGTGTTGATGGAAATGTCGCGGAAACAGCAGCGGGTAGAGAGGAGAGTAAAAGGCATGTTCAGTGGTGAATCTGAAATGCAGCAGCAAAGAACTTAGTTGGCTGTTTGATCGAATGGAGATTTTCATGGATGCAGTCAGTGGTGGGTGTGATCGTAGACGGAAATGGAGTTTCGAAGCTAACTGGTTGGAGAAGGGAAGAACATGATGAGTGTATGGGGTATTTGCTCGAGTCTGGCTAGCTTGGCCTGAATTTAATTACCGAGGAAGCAAGGATTTTATCACTTCTGCTGGCAGTTTACAACAAACAACAACAATGGGTTCGATCGAGCTTGGAGGTGACTGAGATATTTCTGTGTGATTATTTTTGAGTCGTATGAAAGGATTTGTGGCTGATATCCAGACGGACAGGACACAGAAGGGTAATGATTGCAGTTGTAGTTGTTCTCGTTTATATGCAATGACGGTATTATCTCGAGGCAGTGAGTTGTGCAGATGGTAGTTTACGAGTTCTGCAATGGAGTTTGGCTAAGTGAGAAGATGCTGACACCGATTAAGAAGTTCAGGGAAAGCTGGACCTGTGGTCGGATATTTAGAAAGTTCAGGGTACATGGTTGCTGGTCCGAGATTCATATGGATTATGTTTGGTCGATGGTTGCATTGCAGAGAAGAATGGTGTCGGGCTGGACTTCCGGGTGATGCTGTTTTAAGCAGCAAGTTTGCTGATGGAAGAAGCTCGAGTTGGTGGTTGTTGATGGTCAGATGGACCCGAACCGGGAGTTCAAACAAGTGGAGTTGGGTGTTGAGAAGGACTGTATGATGGCTGATGATTAAATGGAACTGTTCGTGATGGACACGAACTGTGGTGCTTTCGACTAGTATGAAGCTACTGGTTTTAAGTTGTGTACAAGAATTTCAAGCTGCAATTTCGAAGACGGACAGAATTAGGAAATGCTGGAGTCAGGCAGTGTTCGGAAGTTGGTTCATTCGGATAAGATAGATGGCTGAAGTGTTGGCAGGGTGGAGTTTATATTCTCATACGTTCGTTGGTTGCTTGTGGTAATTAATGGATTCATTTTGAGAGAAAAATCAGCTAAAATGTTTGTTGAGTGCCGACTGAATGGGTTTTTGTCGGTAGTGGTGGCTGGTTTGAATTACGAGCTCTTGGTTTTGTGCAAGCTTCAAACTGCACTGAGTGATTACTCGAATTGTGTTGTTGTACTGAAGTGCAGGCAGCCGAATGGACAGAACAGCAGCAACGTCTATGGAGTTCTTCCTTAAGGTGTTGTCAAAGGACGGTACTGTAGGTGGGTATTCTCCAGTGGAGAATGGATGAGTCGAAGTAACTCTTGGCAGTAAAATGGAAGGAGATGGCAGGGATGTGGCCAGACGGTCGGAGATCAAAGGCGGTGCCCGTGGTTGGCTGTTGCAAGAGACGGGACTCGGATATTAGTGGACTTGGTACTGGCCTTAACGGAGGCTAAAGCTGGTGTATGATTGGGCCTTGAGCACCTGTGTTAGGTCCAGATAAAATTCTTCAACAAGACCTATATTTTGCGAAGAGAAAGAAACAGGGGAGGCCGGCTGGGTGCGGCTACGCAACTGTGAAGAGGAGAAGAAAAGGGTTTATTGTTTTGATTTTCCTTGTTCTCCATGGTTTGCTAAGTTGTTTGTTTGGGTTTAGATAGAAGCCAATTTAGTTATATAAACTCTACGATGATATTTTTAATAATGATTCATTGATTAGTAATTTCTCTTCATATAGCTTGGTATTTAATCGATTATGTGATTTTCTTGATTATATATGTTTTTCAATTGATATTTCGTGCTTTGGTTAAATCCCTTGACGTGATATGCTTTAGGATTGATATATAATGCTTTAGAATCACTACCCATGAAGCGAAGGAAGTTACAACGGAGAAACTATATTTTATAATTTAACATACCATCTTCTGAGACATGAGATTGAATTCAAAATTTGTCTTGAATAACAAATAGAGATTAGTAGAAGTATATAATTGAATTGGTGGAAATCGAAAACCCAAATAACCCATTACATGTTTCGATTATTTATTATTTCATTTTGTCCGAATTTCTGAAAACTTTCGAAAATATTATATTGTTGATTACTTAGCTTTTGATATTAGTTAGTAGTAGTATTTCACCTTCCTCGTGGGAACGACCTGTATTTGCCATTGTTCAACTAGTTAGATATTGTGCACTTGCAGTATTATTATTGTAGGTTTTAGAGCCTATCAATTCTCTAGAAAGTGTATTGGAGTAAGTCCTCTCAGATTGCCAAACGAATTGTTGGTGTGGTTGTTAGACCCCTGAATTTTCAATTTGTATCAGAGCAGGAAAACACATTAAAGACCTTACAAGTCTGTGTTTGTAGCGATCTGATATGGACATAGGTGTTATCTCTATAAACGTACCACCAATCTTCGATGTCTCAAATTACTTGTGGTGGGAAATTGTTATCGTGCCTTTCTTCAAGCGCGCGATTTTCAATCATGGGTTTATGTAGTTAATGGCTATGAGGCTCCCGTTGTGGCGATAGGTAATGCAACCGTTCCAAAGAACATTGGTACATATGATACTGCCGAGATACTTGCTGCAAAGCAAAACTCTGACGGTTTGAATACCATCATACATGCCATTACCCTATATCTTCAGCACCATGTACTACGTGTACTCTGTCTAAAGATGCTTGGAATATCTTAGAAACCGTATTTGAAGGAAATACCAGTAAAAAGGAAGCTAGGCTTCAAAACCTTAATTCCGATTGGGAAAACCTTCGTATGGCATATGAAGATTCATTTGATGAGTTTAATCACAAAGTGTCTGAAATTGTTAATGCATCTTTTGCATTGGGTAAGACTATTCCTGAAAAGCACATTGTGATGAAAATTCTCAGATCGCTGCCATCTAGATACGATTCTAAGAAGCATGTCATCGTTGAAGGAAATAACCTTAATGCTCTCTCCAGAAATATGTTGGTTGGGAAGCTAAAGATCTTTGATCATGAGCATACATCCAAAACTGGAAAGGATGTTGCCTTCAAAGCACAAAGGAACAATAAATTACTTGACAAAAGTAAAAGTGTTTATATCTCCGAGGATGAGCTTTCTAAGGCTGATTCATCAGATAAAGATCTTGACAAATCAGTCTCTATGATCACAAGACAGTTTAGGGATCTTCTATTGAAGAAAAGTAAACGGTTTTCCAGAGACAAACCTAGGTCGTCAGTTAAACCTCACAATCGCATTCCTCCTAACAACAGGGATGTTGACGAGGCTGATGACGAGGATATGCCACAGTGCTTTAAGTGTAAAGGTTTTGGTCATTTTGCGAATGAGTATCCGAACCGTAGAAAATACACTAGAAACAAAGGTCTTGCTGCAACACTTGATGAAATTCTGATCACTATGATTCCAACGAAGATGAAAAATCAAGTGTTGCACTCCTCTGTGAAGATATTGATTTTGATAATTGTAGCAATACATACATCAATCTTGATATCCTTACATAAGAAGACTCAACCACCCTGGAAGAAGAAATTAACCTTTCTGTTGGAAACTCTATGTCTGATTTTTCAGGTTCCACTCTGTGCCTAGCAGCTTGCACATCTCAGGTGTCTGAATCATCTTATCCAGTGACATGTTCTTATTGTTCAATCAAGGGTCATGAACTTTCAAAGTGTTTCAAATACAAACACAAGATGAGACATGTCAAGAGACTTCAAAGAAGAGCAAATCGCCTAGCAAACAAGCTCAAACTTGTTCAAAAAACCGTTGAGGTATGTAAGATTTTATCCTCTTCAAAGAAGTTGGTTTCCAAAGATAAGTCAAGGCCACTAGAGAAAAGAGTACGGTCTAAACAATTGATAGACAGGGTTCTATGAATTCCTTTCAAAAAGGGGATGGTGGACAAATTGTTGTTCACTGCAGCAAAACTTGATTGTGTTGGTTTCGTGCATCTCGTTTCATGTGCCTGATCAAAAAGAGACAAGATTGTGCACACCTCTGGCTTTAAGAAAAGAAAAGTAGTTTTTCTTTTTAGTTTAAAAGAATAGGTGTTGCAATTCAAAAAGGTCTTGCGGCGCAGCTTGTTGCTCGCTTGCCTGCTATGTAATTTTTACTTTAAATTCTAGGTGTATTGTTTTTTTATAAGAATTGTATAACGTTTTTAGTTTGTTTTTTCTTTGGTTTTAAAATTTGGAATTCATCCTTGCCAATTGGTTTTGGAAGAGACTTCCATGTGTATTCAATAAAAGAGGGTTATTCTCGACAATTCTGCTCTCTCTAGGTTGTGAATTGTGCGTGCGTGAACCTGTGTTGTTTAAGGTTCCGTGACCCTACATCATTTTTCCTTCTCTAAAACTCTTTTCATCTTAAGACTGCCTGTTGAGTTTAAATTGTGATTTCCTCTCACAAACCCATACAAGTATGGAGGCTCCAGGCATCATGTGCTCTGATGGAAAAGATGTTAATATGATTATTAAGCCATCAATCATGAAGGAAAAAGAAAAATCTTTATTACCTCCAACTTTGAAGAGAAAAAGAAGGAATGTGAGGAAGCCAAGAGCTATTCCTTCAAATTCTCAGAAGTTTTCTGATGTTCTTGAAGAGTTGAAGGAAGCAAGGGAGGAGATTCAGCAAATAAAGGCTTTTGTTATGAGAACTCTCGAAATTCAGAAGGCCCTGATTTGACATCATCATCCTAGAACCTAGAAGGTTTGTTGGAATTGACTCCTTTCTCCATGAACCTTATGTTACCATGGTTGTTGACGACAAGGAGTTCGGGGACAATAAAGAATTCTTCAGAGGTCTCAATGTATAATAAATCTTCTTTTTATGTTTTTAGAAGAATAAATAGGGTTTGGAATAGCCATTATTGTGAGTACACATATTTATGTCCAACGATTTTCATCTTAAATTTTTTTAGATTTATTTATTTAAATTCTAAGTTTTTGGAAGATGATTTTTGCAATTTTAATCTTTATGATTTTATATATTGCAAATTGTTATGGGATATGTTGTTTACGTCCGTGAACCTGTGACTGTCCCATACTTGTTCAAAAGTTATCTCTACTATGTCGGCATGAAAGTATTGATATAAGATAGAATGAACTTTTGACTTTACAAAAGTTAAAGCCTTTTATGTCATTATTTGATGGAAGAAAGCATAAAACTTTTGTTTACAGGGATTAAGTCTATTGTATGTCATTGTGCAGATAGTGATGGAAAATAGAATGAATCTTTGTCTATTCCACAATATTGGTCGATCTCCGATCCACATTTTTGTGCATATATTGTGTTGCTCCATAAGTTTTCTTATGTTTGAGCATGACCAATTGAATTGATCATTCTCTTGTGGTCAGTTTAGTTGTTGCTCTGTAAGTTCTCTTATGACGAGCATGACCAATTGAATTGACCACTTTTGTGGTTAATTTAGTTGTGTAATTCCAATTGAATTAATCATGGGTTTTCTTGTGGTTAATTTAATTGTGCATTTCGATTGGGTTAATCATGAATTCTTGTGGATAATTCAATTGAATACTTTGGATTTAAATTCATGTTTTCATGTGATCTGATTATGTCCAAAGAAATCATTTTTTCTTGTGAAAGTAAGGTCGCCTTTGTTGTTCTCTAAGGAATGACATTTTATGGGGGAGAGTTCTTTTTGAACTTGTGCTTAATTGCCAAATATTTGTGGGGAGTGCGGCTGTGGAATATTATAGGGGTTAACTTGTATATTTATAAACTCCTTGATGAATGCATTTAGCTTCGGCTTTATGATGGCATCTAAATAAGTTAATATGGTATTCTCTTTTGGCCATGAAGTATCTCTATGAAAATTTCATGAGGGTCTCACTAGTTTTCGTACCTTTGCCAATTTATATTGACAAAAAGGGAGAGATTTAATGTGTAGTGTGATACTACAAATACATATGGTTTACGGATCATTATGTAAGGGGGAGTGGTTTTCATGTCGAGATGAAGTATTGACTAAGGGGGAGTGATACATATCACCATAGTATTGTTGTCAAAGTTGTGATACAATTGAACTTTGATGCTATGTGATAATACTATGACACTGTATAACAATGATTGAGAGCATTTGTTTTCTCATTGTTATCGCTACAGATCTTCAACAACCATGATGCTGAACTAACAACCTTTAGGATCATGGAGTACTTGGAAGTGACGAAGATTTCGAGTCGCGTTGAAGATGCCAAGGAGATAAAGCATTTGGATGAGAAGCTACAAATTTTTATTTATTTTGTAATCCATATGTATTGATAGTTTTGTCACTAAAATTGACAAAGTGGGAGATTGTTAGAGCACTGCTCGGTCGAAGTCGCATGCGTTGCTATCTCAAGCATGTTTGTCAATGTTAGTGATCAAAACTATAAGTCTTGATTTCTAGCCTATTTATAGATGTCTCGGATTAGGACATAACCTGTGCAGTTGAGCTTAGACTTCACGGTGCTTATCACTTGAAGAAGAATAACTACTAAGAAGAGCTTGTGGGACTTCATCGACAAAAGGTATGTGGAGACTTAAACTAATCTATCACTTGGAAAGTCTATTTCTACTTTATCTCCTATATTGAGACAAAAGTCGTGTTACGATATAGTTTTCTCTATAAACATTTGAGATTTCGAGCTGAGTATATCTCGCTTACGTATTTCTCGAAATATGTATTGGTAAGCTTTCGCTTCAACCAAGTTCATCTTATATCATGAGAAAATTACCGAGTAACATCTTACATGGTTTGTGTGATACAATTATTTGGTGTAAGACTTGGAATGTTTCGATAATGATTATTTCAATATCTTGAAAATTGCTTTGATGCTAATAATATGTGAAAATGGCTATTGTCATTATAGAAGAATGTTTCAATGATTGAAATAAAGAGTTGAGATTATGTAACCATCTTTGGATATAAGCATATATAGTGTGTTCGCACATCAATGTATAAATCCATAAACCGGGAACCAAGAGTATGCATATGCGTGTATACGAAATTGGTGAAGGAGACAGGTTAAGTATGTGTACCCGTACGAATACTGGCGGAAGTTTTCCAACCGAAATTTTTTGCTGAGTTTGGGAATTAACAAGCTCTTAACTAGTCACCTTAAGTATGCGTACCCGTACGCATACTGGCGGAAGTTTTTGAACCGAAAATTTCTGCTGAGTTTGGAAACTAAACCAACTCAAATCCGGTTACTTAAGTACGCATACTCGTACGCATACTTAAGCCGGTTACTTTATCAAATCGGTCAGTTCATGAACTTAAACATTTAAATTATAAGAAATGCAATCTTTGCAAACCGTGGCTATAATGTTCATGATTGATTCAAGTGAATCAAACCGATTTTGCTTCAATTGTGTTATTGTATAAATCCATGAGAATATAGCAATTGAACAACTCTTTAACTAGTTTCATTTGAGTCATTTGAACTAGTTATGGTTAAGATGCATAAGGTTGATATGAGAGTAATCATATGGCTAACCTCGGTTAACTATTTGTGAACCAACACGGTGTACACGTTTAGGTACGGTTACATAAACCTAAATGAGGGTACATTTCATTTGTGTGTGACAAGCTATGTTCGATCTAACGGTTGAAAGATATTAACTCGGTTGAATCAGGTTTTTCATCTAACGGTGATTATTGAATGCTTTGTTACCAAGGTAACTTGGATTGCAAACCCTGATTTGAAAACTATATAAAGGAGAACTCTAGAAACTGGGAAACCTAATCCACACACCTTCTGTGTTACTAGTTTCATAACTAGAGTCGATTCTCCTTTAACCTTAGGTTTCTTCTCGAGACCTTGTAGGTTAACGACTTGAAGACTTCATTGGGATTGTGAAGCCAGACCCAACTATTCTCTTTGTAGTTGCATGATATGATCTTGTTGTTTCTATCGTGATTTGTAAAATTGGCTTGAGATTTATATCTCTGATAGACAAGATAGAAAAGTAATCACAAACACTTTCGTCTCATCGTTTGTGATTCCACAATAACTTGTTTCTCTAGTCGATTAAGTTTATTGTGAGGTGATTGATAATATTAGGCTGTTCTTAGGGGATATAAGTCTGGTTTATCAATTGGTTCATGTTCACCTTGATTTATCAAAAGACGGAACAAAAACTCTTGGGTATTTCTGTGGGAGATAGATTTATTCAATCCTATAGACTTTTCTGTGTGAGACATATTTGTTTATCAAGTCTTCGACTTTGGGTCGTAGCAACCCTTAGTTGTGGGTGAGATCAGCTAAGGGAATCAAGTGCGTAGTATCCTGCTGGGATCAGAGAGTAAGGAGCGGAACTGCACCCTGAATTAGTGTGAGATTGATTAGGGTTCAACTATAATCCGGTCCAAAGTTAATTGGTAGTAGGCTAGTGTCTGTAGTGTCTTAATACAGTATGGTGTTCAATCTGGACTGGGTCCCGGGGTTTTTCTGCATTCGCGGTTTCCTCGTTAACAAAATTCTGGTGTCCGTGTTATTTCTTTTCGCATTATATTTTGTTATATAATTGAAATATTACAGTTTGTGCGTTAAGATCAATCAATTAGAATATCCAACTTTTGGTTGTTGATTTACATTGATTGACACTTGAATATTGGTCTTTGGTACCGTTCAAGTAATTCCTCTTATATTCAATCGGGCTCGCAGATTTCCATTTGCTGATTGCGGATTTAATTAAGAGTTAGAGATATTAAACTCTTTGATATACTTTATTCTAGATTGATTCTAAATGTCTAGTTGATTCTCTAGAAAGTGTATTGGAGTAAGTCCTCTCAGATTGCCAAACGAATTGTTGGGTGTGGTTGTTAGACCCCCGCATTTTCAACTGTTAGACGAAAACCTGATTAGATTCAAGCTAATATATTTCAACCTTTATATCGAATCTTAGCTTGTTATGCACACATGAAATGTAACTTCATTTAGGTTTGAGTAACTGTACCTAAACGTGTACAAGTCGTTAATTTAACGGTAGTTAACCATAGGTTAGCCATATGAGCACTTTCGTATCAACCTTATTCTTCTTTACCACAACTAGTTCAAATGACTCAAATGAACTAGTTAGAGAGTTGTTCAATTTCTTAATTAGATCTCATAGAAGTATACAAGACACAATCGAAACAAAAACAATTTTGATTCACTCGAATCGATTCATGAACATTATAGTCACGGTTTGCAAAGATTGCATCCTTAAAATATAAATGTTTTAGTTCACGAATTAAACTATTTTTAAAAATTTACGGGATGTGAACTTCCAACTGTACGCGTACTTTAGTTCCGGTTATCCTAAGCAGCAAAGTACGCATACTTTGGTTCAAGTATATTGAACTTACACACATATGAGTTGTCTCACAATGTTTATATCTAACCATGGTTATGTTCTCTAAACTCTCATTTCAATCATTGAAACATTCTTAGAGAACGTTATATAGTTGTTCACAAACTATTTTTCATCAAAGCGATTTTCAAGTGATTGAAACTAATATGACTTTCGACACTAGTAAATATGAACTTGGCCAAAGCGAAAGCTCACCAACACATATTTCGAGAAATAGATAAGCGAGATAAATTTAGCTCGAAATAGTACATGTGTATAATCATAGTCTATATAGCAATACGACTTTTGTCTCAAGATAGGAGATAAAGTATACTTTTGAGTGATAGATAAGTTCAAGTGCCCACATACCTTTTTGTCGATGAAGTTCCACCACTTCCTTGAGTATCTCTTCGTATTTGCATGATGAACACCATGGAGTCTATAGCTCAACTACACTTTATATCCTAGTCCGAGACTTAGCTATTAGTAGACTAGAAATCAAGACTTATATTTTTGGCAACTAAACTTGACAAAGAAGCTTGGGGTAGCAACGCTTGCGAGTTCGACCGAGCAGTGCTCTAACAACTTGAGGATGGGCATCAGTGGTCGTATCAGGAGATGAACATTCCACTACTTGAGCTCCCAAAATTTATGTCAAATCCACCATGCAGTTGAAGAGATTATCAATTGCTCCCTTCAGCCGATTCACAATTCTTGCCAGAATCTCTTGCCTCCGTGCCAGTTTGGCCAATGTTGGAATTTCTCTTTCAAATGCATCAATAGAGAGGAAGGGAATGGTAAATATGAGCGCTGACTATTACCAAAATTGTTCAAAGGAGCATGAAGAGTATCTTTATTCGAAATATTTTGATCAGAATCTGGAGTAGCTAGATCAGATCTAAGACCGTCCATCTTTGTGAAAATTGAAATTACAACCGAGAGATTAATGTCCCACTGTGGTCGCCAATCTGTTGATGGGACAAACGATTTGCTGGTTTTTTAAGAAAGTGAATACTCGAGCGTGCGGACGGGGACTCATCGATCGAGCAAATTTCATAAACCTTTTTCAAACAGATGCACTGCACGTGAGTGATTTGTGTTCGAGAGATCAATCTGCAGTACTTCGGCCTAAACCAAGACAATGGACGTTCCAGAATCAATTCGGTCACAAAAAGGGAAGATGGTCGATCTGTAGGAGGGAAGCTGAGAAGTGTGTATGAGATCAATGATGACCAAGGATTGTGGATGTGTTGATGATTTCTGCAAGTTGGTGAATTGTTGACTTATGAGATAAGTTTTGATAATTTCTTGTTGGTCTAAATTTTTGTTGTTCAATCGTGGATTCAGAAACTTATTTGTATTGCAAGAATAGTAGACACGTTGATCCAAGTAAGTGTGACGGTTGCTGGAGTGAAAGAGTTGGAAAGTAGGAAATCGTGGTTAACCCAGTTCCACGTCGTGCAGAGACTTGGGTGATTGTCCATCCACTACTTTTTTAACTCCCTCAACTGCTTGCACGACTTACTCAAATTTCTCATGGTGGGTGTACACACGTGCCATAGGCCGCCAGACCAAAACCCTGGTGAATATCCCCCGTGTGACGTGATTGATGTCTCATGAATAGGGAGTCTGCAAGGCAGACATGTATTTAATTAGTCAGTTGTTGACTTGACTAGACGATGATTCTTAGCCTTGATAAGTCGAGCATAATGAATGGATGTGATATGCTCTGAGACTCATGGATTGAACATAAGGTGTCTATTGAGACAGAATAATGGAAAGACGTTGAGTATTGATGAATTGTGATATATCATTTTACCAGTCGTGGTAATAATGATATTTTGATAATTTGCCTCGAGCGTCTGATGAGATTGCTCGATCAAGGACTTATTTTGATATGTCGAGTATTCGACAGGAAATCAAAGATATTGTTGAATTATACAAAATGTACATTTCTGATCTAATATATCATGAATGATCGAATGACAAAGTAGGAATCAAAAATATTGGATGGTCGTCCGTTCGAACCATGTTTCTCAGTCGAGCAAAAATGTTGGCAGCATGACCAAATATTAAATATAAATAAGAATATTGATTGCTGGATCAATAAAATTCTCGAATGTTGATAGTTGAATTGACATGAGGAATATTGGTCGGTGGAGCAATTGATAGTTGAATAAATGAGTTATGAACTTAGTTGATCGTGTATTTTGATAACTTAAGCAATTTAGTGTTGATAAATGAGCAAATATTGCCCGTTTGAGTAATATTGCTCGATTCATGGAATACTGGTAGCTGGACCGAATATTGTATAATTAATTAGGATGTTGATTTCTGGATCAACATAAAATTATTAGTGTTTGAACTTGCTCGGAATTATGGTTTTTGCTGAGCATTTGGTTTGAATCCCTAATTTTGATCAATTGTTGATCAATTGATGATTTACTAAAAATCAACCAATGAGTGAGAAAGGGATCGGCTACATGGGATGATGGACCGACCATGTATTTCCTGGGTACTAGAATGACCATGCACCAAAGTCCTTTGTAGACCAGTTGGTGAAAGAATGATTAAATGCTCGTTTAATCATTATTAAAATAGTGCTCGTCTGAGCATTAAGTAATAAAACTTAATTATGGAGAGATGAGACCGTCCAAGGGGTATAGATCCGACCCTTGGTGGTCGTGGGACCAACTGATGGTCGATTGATAAAATTCCAAACTGTTTGGAAAGAGTTTGAACCCAATATGAATTATAGATGATTGATTAGGTCAAAATCATAAAAGGGTGTGGGATCGACTTTTGCAAGCCAAATGGTCGAGCTTGGTCGTTCAAGGTAGCATTCCCATGTCATATTGCCAGTGACTCAATTATGAGAATTTTGATATTTTTTGGTGCGCGTTCGAGCAATATTTTGGATTTTCAGAAGAGTTTGATCTTGACTGAAACTCTCGATTTTGCTTGAATGAGCAAGTAGAACTTTGCCCGTGCGACCAATATTTTGTGAATATTAAAATAATGATATTTTAATATTTACCCTGAGAAGCCCGGATGGTCGTGTGACCATTTGACTTTTGGTTTTTTGGTGGTTTGAGCAATATTTGAGAAATATGGAAAAACCAGGTTTTTGCTAAAACGAGGAAGTTTTACGAGATGAGAGAAGAAATAATAATAATAATAATAATAATAATAATAATAATAATAAAAGGAATTAGGGAGGTGTGGGACCGGCCACGGCATGGCCGGCCGGCCGGCCAGCATGCTCGGTCCCGTGCTCTTCCCTAATTTATATTATTATTTTCATCATGTGAGGAAATATGGAGAAACTAAGAATTTTGCTCAAACGAGGAAGTTTGCTCAAACAAGGAAGTTTTCATAAGATAAGGAAAATAATAAAATGGGTGAAAATAAAATAAAGGTAGACACGGGACCGGCCGGGCAGTGCGCCCGGTCCCGTGCGCCTCTTGTTTATTTTATTTTTATATTATTTTCTTTTGCTTATTTTGCATAGGTTTCCTCATTCGTCCATATTTTTGAATGCATTTGGATGCTCACTTATGCATATTTGGGTACTCATTCGTGCATTATTGTTAAGTACACTCGCACCATTTTCTCGGGTTTTACTCGGTGAAATTCAGAAAAGTGATTATCTATTATTAATTCGTGGAATTCAACTGAAAATAAGCCACAAAATGGAGTAATGAGACAGATTGAATATTTATTACTAATTCATGGAATTCAGCTGAGAATAATCCATGAAACGTAGTAATGAGATGAAATAGATTATTTTCTAGGAATTCAACTGATGAATGTTGCGCTAGAATTAATCTATGAATTGCGTTATACTAGCATGCAACATGTCTAGGAGCGTTTATTCGAGAATCCAGATATGAGGTGATAGAGACATCATACTCGTTCTGAATATTAGTTATGTATAGTCAGGGAACATTGAAACATCCTGAAGATGTTAACGCTTTATACTAGCATGCAATATGTCTAGGAGTCGTCCAATCATTATCGATTCCTATAAAGAAGTATTGATGAAATATGCGAAGTGTCGAAAGCTCAGTTGAGAGGCTTTTCAAATCACATATTCATGCATGCTCTGAGAGGATGTACGCTCGATCAGAGATTGTGAAATGAGCTTTCACGAATCCTAAAATATGAGTTTCACATACGTGCCTGAAGTCGTGTCAAAAATATACAAGATCATGATTTTACGATTTTATGCTTTGTCGAAAATCCACCATCAACACCTTCATCTTTATCTTAAGACGGAAACCACAAATAAAATAGACTTATCTGTGAGAGACATATTTGTTTATAAGTCTCTGACTTTGGGTCGTAGCAACTTCTAGGCTGTAAAGGACGTTGGATAGGGGAATCAAGTGCGCGGAGTCTTGCGAGACTCAAGAGGCGTAAGGAACGCCTATGTACCTTAATCGGTGTGAGACTTTCTTATGGCTCAACTACATTCCAGTTCGCAGTTAACTTGTAATAGGATAGAGTCTGTAGTGGCTTAATACAATGTGGTGTTCAAGTCTGGACTAGGTCCCGGGGTTTTTCTGCATTTGCGGTTTCCTCGTTAACAAAATTTCTGGTGTATGTGTTATTTCTTTCTCGCATTATATTTTTGTTATATAATTGAAATATCATAGGTTGTGCGTTGTTCAATCACAACTGATAAATCCGACCTTGTTTGTTGGATAGAACTTGATTAACACTCAAACATTGGTCTGTGGTACCATCCGAGTTATTCTCATGACAATCAGGTTCACGGATTCCTATCTGTTTGATTTACTGATTTTGTTGAGAAAGAGATAAATCTCTTTGATATCTTTCTTGATTGAGTTTCATTAAGTTCGTGCTCTCAAAACTATATTGGAGTTTAGTCCATACATATCGCCGAACGAAATAGTTGGGTGTGGTTGTTGTACCCCCACGTTTTCAGTAACCTAGAATACAGTTTTATGAAGAACCTAGGTTATACAAGATGACTCTAGCTTAAATGCTAGGACACAAGAGTGTCAGGGATTAAGAAATATTGTTGCAAGAGTTTCTCTATTTATATATTTCCAAGGTTTCGGGTAGCTTTGACTGCGAGGGTTGCTTGGAATTCAAGCAAACACTTTTCCAGTTTAAATGAAATTCTTATTAGGAATTCATGTAAGTGCGTAAGATGTCTGCCTTGAAATTACATAGTATGCATTATGGCATAGGGGTTTGAAATTGTGCATAATGACATACCGACTAAGTATCCCTTGAACTTACAACCACATAATGTTGTTCAATAACACTTAAGACTAATCAATGACCCACAAACGCAAAGTGATTTAGTGAATAAAGTTGTCTTAGACGTGTCTATGAGAGTTGTAGCAAAAGCGAAGATAGTCATATAGAATAGTTCGTTTACTCATGTTAATACTGGAACTAGATAGGTTTATAAACCTCTGACAGTTCTTGAAGTCAAGGCATAATGGTATGCAAATCTCTGTAGTTCACGAAAGTTAGGTAGTAGAGGTTTGTGAACTTACCTCATTTCATAACTTAGATGTGAATGGTTCGCAAAATGAATTTGCAAACCTATACTAGTCATGGAATTCAGTCCGACTTTGGAAAAACATACAAGTGATAGCGCCAAATATTTTTTTTCTTCATAATTAAGATGAATTATTCCCAATAGACATAAACAGTATGCACTGTTGCTTGGGCAATTTCCGAATGCTAAAGTTGAAACAAAATAATGTATAAAACATAAATTGTTTTAAGTAAGGTTGCTAAGGATCTACAAATATACATTGCTTGATAACGCGTTATAATCTAGCATGATATTATGATGAAAAAAATCAAAATTATGATGCTCCCCTAACCGGCGCCAATGAAGATACATATTTTCCTATATGGAGATACATACCTACGCGAGATTTATATATGATTGTTAGTACGTATTTATCTCATGACTTAATCTGATTATCGATCTTCGTCTGTTGATTACTTAGTTCTTAATCCAGTTAGGCTTCACCAAGTTATCTTTATGTCAGTTAACACAGTTGATTTCTAAAGGAAAGTAAGAGGGAAAACATATAAAAAAAATTAATTCTTATTGATCAAGTTAGACTGAATAATATGTCTTAGATTACAAAGTGAGCCTTCTTAGGCTTATATACCATATGTGCGTATTATGATAAGAATATGTTTAATAGGGACCACTCGTATATAACCGGAGATGACATCATGATCCACTCAGTCTTTACCTCTTCAGTAAGTTTATAACTCGACCCGTGATCTTCATTTACAATCGATATCTATAGGTCTTGACTCTGATATCCTCGGTCTTGTCTTTACTTCTTGCTCCAGAACTTATGAATCGCACGTGTCACGATATTAGCTATCCCGTCTCATTCTCTGTTGAGTCATCATCTTCAGTTCGCGCTCGAGCTGAGAAGATAGTATTTTGACTCGATATGAACTCTTGCTTTGCACCAAGCTCCAGAACCTTACAACTTTCAGTTGTTTGGTGGATGCTATATTTTTTCATATACACTTGGTAACACATGAACAATCAATGTAGAATAAGAAGAACAAAACCCTATTTTCATGCCAAATCAAATATAAATTGTTGGTTAAGGGTGTAGTAGGTAGGTGTATTCTTATTCGTGATTTATATTTTACAGTTTCAGAGGAATGATAGCAGTCTATCGCTGGAGAAGGCCCATGTAGAACCGTCGAATCAGGAAAAAAGTATATTTGCCTGTTGTATTATAAATATGTTTTTCATACATTGGATTTCATTATCAATGATTCGCAATACTTAATACATAAATTACCATAACACTTAGGCTAAGTAACATGTGCACAATTTCAATTCTTAATAACGCGTTTGAATACCAGAAGCAGAAGCGCTTCTAAAAAATATTTTACTTCACAAAAAATTACCTTTTTTTATTTCTAGAAATCGTTTTGAAATTCTATATTCAAACTAACTTCTTTCTTTTTGACTTTTAAAAGTCAAAAAGTAACTTTGGGAAATAAAAAGCAATCTCCAGAAGAAAATCCAGAAATAAAATATTTTTACTTGAAAAGAGGTTAACTTTTTCGTTTCTCAAATTAACTTCTGATTTTTTTTTCATTTTTAGAAGTCAAAAAACAACTCCAGGAGTCGTCCAGATCAGGCTGTATAAGAGAAAAAGCCCGTAATGCTATTTTATGAGGCCCGTTATACCCGGGAGCGAACGAGTCAACCGGTCAAAAGATTAGTGCGTAGGTAAATAAAAAGATTAAGAAGGACAGTTTGGTAAAAATAAGAATCATAAGTTCATAACTAAAACCTGAGGTATCAGTACTAGAGAAGAGAGAGTTTGTTTTCTTTTTTCTCACGAGAGCAAATCAGAACAAGAAATCTTCTTCTTCACTCTTTTATTAAGAAAAAAAATAAAGGAGAATAAAATTAAAAAAGTGAGAGCGACCCAGTGAGGAAACAGAAAGCCACCGGAGAGAAGAGAGATTATCATTCATTCATTCTCTCTTTTCTAGTATTCGACGACTCTTATTATTAGGGTTTTTGAAGTGATCGTTTCATCGGAGATCCAATTTTCTTAATTTCTTAGAGATCCCAATCAGCATTAGAATTAGTAGATATTATTAATCAGCATCTCATTAGGATTTCTATCAATCAATCACTAATTATTTTTCATTCATTCATTAATTTTTTTTCCTCTTTTAACCTAATTTTTTTTGGGTTATTTATTTATTGTTTGGATTCTATATAAGAAAAAAAATATTCCTCTTTTTACAAAGAATTGGTGTTTTCTGATTAGAAACTCTTAAGCATGGTAACCACCGCCACCACAACATCCAATAGTATCCATTCATCATCAACTTCTAATGGTTTGAGTAATAATGCAAATATGAATAGCAGCATTAATAATCGTAATGCTTCTGCCGCCGCTGGTGCTAGAGTGACGGGTTTATCAGCAACATCTTCAGTATGGGCGAATATAGTTAAAGGTGAACCTAACGTGGTTGTGGCTGCTCCTCCGCCTACTTCTTCTCCCAAGAAAGCCTCCTCCTCCTCCTCTTCTGTCTCTCAGGTAAATCAGAAAATTGACTCTTCTGCTACTGCTAGTGTTGCTGATGATTCTAACACTACTGATGTGAAATCTGCATCTACATCCTCATCAAAATCCTCTTGTAATCATAATGATAACAATATCAATTGTACCTCCGATGGTGCGACAATAATGGGGGTTACGGAGAAGGAACCATCTGGTAGCCCTTCCTCTCATACTGCTTCTGATTCTGTTGTTGCTGACACCAATGCTGCCGCCCCTGCGGCATCGACTCCTTCAACTACTACTGCTTCTGTAAAGAAGCCTGCGGCAGCAGCGTGGAAGAAGCCTTCTTTTAATGGAACCACTACTGCTAATGCTGAAGCTGGACTTGTTATTGGTGATGCGTTCTCTTGGCCTGCTCTCTCAGAATTAGCTAGTAATAATGTTAGGGGCTCAGCAAAGTCTCCTTCGCCCTCTCCTACGCCCTCTTACTCTCCTTCTCCCTTGGATTCTTCCTTGAAACCTCTGTCACTCTCACAGGTCAGTTGATTAACTTTCCTTGTTTCTCTGTTGTTTTGATTATTTCTGCATTTCATTGATTATTTCTGCATGTATGTTTGTCTTCTTTATTTTGCCTCTATCAGGTCTCTCATGTTGCAACTTCTTCTTCACAAACGCAAAAACAAAGTACTAATCATGCAAACCATAATCCCACTGCCAATCATGCATCTACTAATCGTCAGAGATCTACAAAGCGTGGTACTAATACCACTAGTAATAGTAGTGCTGGTGCATTAGTGAATGGTGGGTTACCATCACAATCGCAATCTTCATCAGCTGGGGCATCAGTTGAGAAGCCCCAGAAGAATTCTTCTGGAACACCAGCTTCTACAGTTCCCGATCCTTCAGTGAAGGACTCTTCACACAAGATGAATAATTTGGAAAGAGGATCAAAGGGAAGAGGTGGATTTGCACCCCAACCAGATCAAAGTTCCCAGCAGCATAATTCCTCCTTCAGGAGGGGAAGTGGAGGACCCCATCCTCGTGGAGATGGGCATGGTTCGTACCGTCAAAATCAAAACCATATGGGAAGGCGAGAACATGATCACCGTGACTGGAATTCTCATCGCAGCTTTAATGGTAGAGATGCTCAACAGCATCAGCAGATGCATCCGAGAATGGTGAACCCAAGAAACAACTACATTAGACCTCCTCCTGGTAATGTTAATGGTGCATTTATTCCTCCCCCTCAGCCTGTTCCTCTACGACCCTTCGGGAATGCATTGGGATATCCTGGTAAGCTACTGTCTTGGTGAAACATTTAATTCTTATATTTAAATTTGGTTATACTGACTATTATCTGTTGCAGATATGCCGTCTCCAGTTTATTTTGTTCCTGACCCTCTAAGGGGTGTACCCTTCCTTCCAGCTGCTCCACTCCCTATGTTTTTTCCTGGCGCAGACCCTAATTTATACTCCACAATAGCGAAACAAATAGAATACTACTTCAGGTGTATTTAAATTACTGCAATGTTTAAAGCTGATGAATTTCTTTAGCTAATGATCTTCATCAATGTTTGATGGGTTTTAGTTTCTTATGTATCACTTATTTGTTAATTCCAGCTCAGTAAATCTATGCAAAGATATTTACTTGCGGCAAAACATGGATGAACAAGGCTGGGTTCCTGTTTCTTTAATAGCAGGCTTCCACCGAGTAAGTTATCTATTGATTAACGTAACAGTTATTTGTTGTTGCTGGTAGTGGTTTTGTTTTAATATACATAATATATGGAATATAATGTCTTATTTGATTGATTTTGCTATTTTTGACCTGTGTAGATTAATGCTCTTCTGATGTAGATTGTTTAGTTAATGTAGATTAATCTATGAGCCTGGGTAGGGGAGTCTTGTCAGCTTCTAGCATAGCTGATAATATCTGTGTGACCATTTGTTTCCTTCTGAGTTTTGTATCTCAGTTTACTTTTGAAACCACCAAGTTAAAGAGAGATTATAACCTGTGAGGTATACCATACAAATGATATCTTGTTGTCCCAATAGGAAATGTAAATCCGTGTATACTATTTATCTTTCATAAACTGAATCGAGATGAGTTAATAGTGGCTCAGCAAAGCCTTGCTGATACTCGTATATTGAGCAACAAAAAAGGGCTGCCTGAAGGATTTGAAGTCCACCTTTCTCTATGGCATGAGCCCCTGCACCAGTTTGTTGAGACCCTCCATATATGCACTTGTGCTTAGCCACGTTCGTGTATGTAGTTCTCTATATGCTTTCAATGTAATGGTTGTGTCGTATGCATGAACTTTTCTGAAATTTGCTAGTTGTAAATTCTAACTTTACAGCTAGACATGAGCTGAGCTTATTGTTAGTAGGGTATGCTCATTGATTTGGTTAAATCTTACCCTTCTTCATTATTATTTTACTTCTGCTGCTATATATTATGAAGGACAGCTCAGCAAATGCTTTACTCTTCATGTACTATGCTATCCTATTAATCCAGTATTTTATATAGTATGCGGATTCTATTGTGTCATTTTATTAAACGGAAAACCATACTTAGCCCGTATAAGAAATCTTATGCCTTATTGGGTTTTAATCCTCTCAAGGACGTGTCAGTTGAAGTTCAAACACTGTCACTGGTTTGTGGTTTATGCCTTTGTATTTCCTCTCTGTATTTTACGATGAGTAGAGGTCAATAACATTGGTGTATAATTATTATAAAACCTTATTTGTGTGGTTTCATATGGTCTTGTATGACAACATTTTTGCAAACATTACATACTGCACATGCATGTCTTCAAGGAATCATCACTTTACGTTTTATTTGCGTGGTTTTATATTTCCTCTCTGTATTTTACGATGAGTAGAGGTCAATAACATTGGTGCATAATTATTATAAAACCTTATTTGCGTGGTTTCACGTGGTCTGGCATGACAACATTTGCAAGGATTACATACTGCACATGCATGTCTTCAAGGAATCATCACTTTTACGTTTTATTTGATTGGGAGCCTCCAGTTTTTTAGCCACTAAGTAACATATTTTATTTCTCAGCCATTAGGCAACTCATTTGTTCAACCATGTAAGGATTCTTCTGCTTCAAACTTAGTGGCCTTAACAGCCCAGTTACACTTTGGTTCTGCTCCTTGCATTAAAAGTACCTTATTTTGGATATACAGCTTTATGAAATGTATTCATCGTTCAACTTCTTCTACTCTTTCTTTCTTGTTTGATGTGTTCATGCAGAAATGTCCTGATTTGTAGGTTGAGCAATTAATGAAAGGAATTCCAAACAGTATTCAGTTTATATTGGATGCAGTGAGAGCATCAACAGTCGTAGAGACTAAGGTAACTTTACTTTAAACATAATGAGAGTGTTGTATGAGTTATTAAGTGAAAACTTGGGAGTCAGATTTCGTTTTTCAAAAGAAGAACTGCGAGGGTCCAAAACATGAATAAAAATGGCAATACCTTCTGCTTTAAGTTGTTCGTCATATTCTTTATGCTTATTTTTAGTTATTTTCTTGAGTGGCTGTTAAATTTTTTATATCCAAGTTGCTCTTCTGTTTTGGTACTTGATGCAGGGTGATATGATAAGGAAGCGCAATGACTGGATGAATTGGATCTTGCCTCCGACAGCAACAACTAATTTCGCTCCTATTCCTGTGCCTCAGTTGGCAGGTGTACCAAAAAGTGGCAACTCCGCAAACTCGGATATGAACAACCATTTGCATAGTTCCAATGGGGAGGGGACAAGTGAAGGTACTCTTTGAGCAGTTTCTACTATCCAAAAGCATAACCCAGAGTGTGTTATGCTAGGGTAGTTTTCTATCCTGATAAATGTTTTGGTTGGATAAGGCGAAAGAACTGAGAATGGGTGAAGAACGCACTTACATAAAGCATTGCATTGTTGTTCGTTGTTTATCAAAAAAACGAAAAAAGAAAATAAAGAAAGAAAGTAGGAAAAAGGACACCGAAAGGCAATATAGTCTTATGGGGTAGTACTGTTTGGTCATGGAGTTGGATGCATTTGTTTTTTGTGGCTCAGTTATTGCTGATGGTGTTTACTTATGTCATGGGCTGAGTAGCAAATTTTGAAGTTACTCCCCTATCAACCTGTTGGCTATGTTTACTTTTGAGTCACATTAACTGCACTAGAGGTAGAAGAGTTGCTATGGAAGCGTTTTTGAAAGATCGGTGGAATGATACAGTTTGGTCGGTTCTACTGGATACTGCTGCTGCAACTGCACTCGCCACTACTCATATTTTTGTCCTTGGTTTGTTTTATTTTACTTTTTCTCTTGTTTCATATATAATATTTAGTCATACATTCATACACATATACCTTTTCTTCAAGACTCATTGAAGATTTCAGTGCATAAAGTTATGCAGGTAGAACTTTTTGATATGTTTTAAGTTGACAACTATCTAGTGATCTATCTGCATTTCGTCGTAATTGTTTTGAAATTATAGAATCTCATGCTTTACAATTATCCTCAGTGGGTACCGGAGTTCTCTGATAAATAAAAAATGGACAACAGCTTTGTTTTCTTACTAAATCTTGTAAACTGTTGTGTCCTCATCTGAGTACCTGGTAAACTTGTAATGCGTTACCTATCGTACAAAACACAAATTGAATGCTGCTGAATCTGTATCGTAATTTTAACTACATTCACATAAGAAGAATGCTATGATTTTGTGGACACACAAATCTTCGTTCATTTCGTTAACAAACATAATCAAACATGGTGTTATATTATTGTAGAAAACAAAACACATGAGTAAGTCTTTGTGACCGTGTTGATGGTGTTCAGAAAGTTGAATCTGCCGGCATTGAAGCTTTATCAGCACCATCGTTATCGTTAGTCTTCAACAACTTGCCTTGGCTTGGAATCAAGCAAGGGATCCCATCAACTATCTGTGAAAAACAAAACATACGGAGTATTTCCTGTGTTGATTGACAGAAAGATGTGGAATCCAAAAAACTAGAGAGTGATTTATACAGTGAGAAAATTACTCACTGGATACGAAATGCAGGGATATGCGTCACTGAGTAGAGAATCCTCTGATCCTTCTTCCCCTCCATTAGATGGCCTGTGCGTGAACGAGCAGTTATACAAGTAATACCGTACTCCATAGTATGCAAAACCAAGGAGAAAATACGTAAAAACACAGCTTATTTTATACTCCCTCCGTTCTTTTTTAATAGGCCATTTTTGTTTTTAGCGAAATTTAAGGAAATTAAGAGAACTAATCATTGAAAGTGGTCCTCATGACACTTGTCAATAAAAGAAGTGAAGTGAAATGATCCTCATGACACTTGTTAACAAAAGAAGTAAAGTGAAATGGTCCACATGACACTTGTCATCAAAAGAAGTTAAGAGAAAAATGGTCCCAAAAAATTAAAATAACATTTGACTTTCCCAATTAAAAAACTGGCCTATTTTTTTGAAACTTTTATTTATAGAAACTGGCCTATTAAAAAAGAACTGAGGGAGTATTTACCCTATGCTTCTCCTCAAGGGTTTCCTAGAGAGTGGACACATTAGAATCTCAGAACACCAAGAAGGAACATTAGCATCAGAAATCTTCTGCTTGCCTGCTGTTGATGCTGAATCTGTGCCCATTTTCTTACTGCTCTGAACAAAAATTGATCTAAGAGAATAATAGGGCATCCTCAATAAACTACTACCAGACTTCCTCATTGCCATTTCTTGCTTCGCCCCAAAATTCCAGTAATTTGTTAGGTCAAATTTGAGATTTCTGCAATTTCCCGTGCTTATTTTTAAGAAGTTAGAACAGAAAACGAGGGATTGGAAATTGGAAGAGGAGCTCCGTTTTGACTTATAGTCATAGATGGGCTTTTTTTAATTATTAGGCAAGTTTTTCAAGGGGTTATTTTGAATAAATAACAAAATAGGTCACCAGGAGGATATAAGGTGTTGGAAAAACTTTTCCTTTCTTCCCCGCCTAAAGTAAACCCTAAAACCTAGCATCTTCTTCGCATTCGACTCTAAGCAATCCCCTCCTCACCTAATCTTCATCATCAAGGTAAGGTACACTTTGCACTTCGGTAAAATTAGCTTTTAATCGATTAAAATTTGCACTCCTCGGTCCGCACTCACTTTGTCTCTCATACAGTATCCGTTGGTTCCGTAGCAGTTGCGACAAATGGATCAAATTGGTGATGTGTCAGCTCCTAGATCATCCTCGTTGGTTAAAGCCACACTCTGCCTTGGTGAGGAAAAGTATTTTGTCGATGGAACAAACATTGATGCTGTGCTGCTGTCCGATCAATTGGTTTCGATGAAAAAAGCGAGTATGTCGATTCTCAAGGAATTCATCACGAAACACAACATTCCCGCTGATGTACCTGATGAAGCTGTTGAAGAAGAGGAAGAGGAAGAGGAGGACAACGGTGATGCAGCTCCTAAGAACGGAAAACCAAGAAGCGAAAGTGAACCCCATATCCAATCATGCTTTTCTTTTTCAGTCTTTAGGAATTAAGGTGCTGTTGAGTTTTTAGAACTCGTTGTTTACACATTTTTAAGCGTGTGATCTCTAGGAAAGTATCAACTTAGGTGGAATTGTAAATTCCCATGATGGTGGGACTTGTTTGGTGTATTTTCTTTCTGGTTCATGATTTATGAGGAATTGGTTGTTAGAAATGCATTTTGTGTTTACCTGTTTGCTGAGTTGCCTGCCTTTGGTAATTCTTGCCGTGGAGAAGTGTACGTTTTTTTATGACCAGTTTATTCAAAATCTATTACCAGTTTAGTGGTGGGTGGATATGCAAGCAGGATGCTAGTTAAGCAAGAATACATGTCTTCTGCGTGGATTTTATTTTTTTATGCATTTTCTTGTGCCTATACAGTGATTCTGAATCTTCTTTAATTTTGGCGAAAAAAGATTAGACAGTCCAAACAGGTTTGTTGTTTGATTCTGTGATGATAAATATTGTGGGTAATTTAGATGTCATAAGACTGAGAAGTATTTCATGGTGTGAAGCGTATTACTTGCTATTATTTTTATTGCTAATGCAGATCAGGCTTCCGGGAAACTGAACAATTAAAATTATACTTCCCGTTACTTGCTATGGTAGTGGACAATATTTTCGCTTGTTCAGGAACTTGTGGCAATTACAAATGCGGTTCGGACCTTATACTTCCCGTTACTCCATGTTATCGATCCAAAGAGATCACGTGTCACCGAAGAAGATGATGAGAAGATCACTTGGTAGCTCTGCTTGTTGCTGCTTTTTGTGAACTGAAGCTTCGAGGGTACCACTTTCACTTCCACCTCTTGTGGTGAGTTCACCGTAACCGTGTAACTAGTTTCATCCTCAGGTCCAACATTTGTGACTGTTCTTATGACATTCTTGCTCTGTTTCCCATTGAGTTTGGAAATGGCAATGGAAGGGTAGTTGAGCTGGGAGACCAAGTTCTTGCTAGAATTCTTTGGGCAGTCGAATCCATTTGGGACATTTGAGGAGATGAGTTTGATTTCGGAAACTTTGTATCCGTAGTTACACAGAAACAACAAGTAGTCATCTGCATCGGTTTCATAAACCAAACCAGGTTGCAATGCTCCTGATGGGTTTACTTCCCCTGCACCATAATCATAAGGTGTTGCTGTGGAACCCGAATCTGTTGCAAGCATGGCCTGCTCGTTATTTGTCTGAGTTGCTGTGGACAAGTTACGGCATTCACATGTTAGTAAACAGTTCCCAGGTACATCGTAAGTTGTTACTACGAGGAATGCTTCAAAGAAACTTCATGAAGAGTTACCAGAGTAAACATAATGGCTAACTGTTACAGATGTATCCTAACTGACCTGTTGTCATAATAGCTGATCTGATAGCAGAAGGACTCCAGCCGGGATTTCTTGCTTTGATTGTTGCAGCAATTCCAGCTACATGTGGACACGACATTGAAGTTCCTGAGAGCAAGTTGAATGGGGATGGTTTCTGGCCAGCTGGAGCTTCTGAGGTATCATTAGTTCCTATCCATGCTGCTAGAATATTCACACCTGGTGCGGCAATGTCTGGCTGTATGCATGCAGAAACAAAACTCAAGCTATTAATCTATCCTTACTGGCGTCACAGTTAAGAAAGATAAGTAGTGAAATTGCAGACGTGCAGCAATAGTTGATGTGTATATATATATATATATCAATTATTTAACAGGCTTGCCTTGAGAAGATTGCTTGTCTGAAGAGAAGGTCCTCTTGATGAGAAGTAGGCTACTGCAGGCGCTGGCTTATATTTGGTCACAGTTACAGTTGGCAGAACCGTAGCAACCGGATTTCTTGAAAAGGCAAGTAATGCTGCTGTGTCAAATTTATGGAAATATATGTGTGTGTGGATGTGATACTCTATGGTTATTCTCTTAGAAAAAAACAAAATATATGGCATATTTTGACGTGATTTAGTATAATTACTTACTTTGTGGAGTTGATATAAGAGAGAATTTCAGTGGATTCTCTTGAGGAGACAACAGTGAATGGGAAAGCTCCATAAGGGAAAGCAACAAATCTTTCTAAGTCATCGATCAAAACCAATCCTATTCCTCCCTTCTCCTTCACTTCCTCCATCTTTTCCTTTTTTGTGTAGCTCGAATCAGAATGCTCACACACCACAATTGTTCCGTTTATTTTCCTCGATTCCAGTGAATCAGGGTTGCAGTTTCTGAACCACCCACAACTTGTCAGTCACCGCTAATGTTCAGCTTTTTATTTAATTATAATTTATTAACTTACCTCGCTTCATCTTCAGAGCTTGAATCTGATTTTACTGAGCCTGCATGTATTAAAGGATAGACTGGGGACTTTTTCAGATTAGAGAAATTTATGGATTCGCCCTGCAGTAGAGAGTACATTAGAAACTTGAGGAAATATATTGGTTAAGTTGTTAATAAATCATTTACTTTCATGTTTGATCTATATCACTTCTTTCTTTGAGCAATTAAAGCAAGCATTCCTGGTAGTTTTACAGCGGCTAAGTTGATTAGTTAGGATTTATTTGTTTTAGTAATGAATTGCGCAATACACTTACCTTGATGACTTTGTTTGCAGCATCACCTACACCACCCAAGATGACATCAGACTCCAAATCACGGTCAATGGTGGTAGCAGCAACAGTTAATATCCATGGAGCAGTGTTTACTACAGTAGACGACGTGGGCCCATCATTTCCTGCGGAACACACGACGATGATACCCTTTTGGACAGCGTGGAAAGCTCCAATTGCTATGGGGTCGGAAGAGAAATCCGGCCTCATGAAAGCAGACGCCCCAAGGGACAACGACAATACATCCACACCATCTCCTATGGCGTCGTCGAATGCAGCCATGATGGAGGAGCCATGGCATCCGCTGGATGTGCATACCTGATAGATAGCAATCCTGGATCCAGGGGACCCACCCTTTGCTGTCCCTGTACCGAGGCCGTAGTAGGATGCACCAGCAACAGATGCGCCAGCAGCAGTGGACGCAGTGTGGGTTCCATGACCAATCATGTCTCTTGGTGAGTTCTGCTGCTCATCTTCAGTACTATCATTGTAGTATCTTGCTCCTATCAGCTTTCTGTAGAAAGCATACAAAGTAATTGTAATCCGTTTAATAAGATATGCATGAAAGGGGTCTCCACAGCATTCTCTTAAATATGATGGATACGAAAGAATAAAGGGAATGAAAACCTGTTACAGTTGGTGGAAGCAATGAAATCATGTCCTTGCATGCACACTCCCTTCCACCGGGATGGTATCTGTCCCATGCCTTTGTCATTAAAACTTTCGGATTCTGGCCATATACCTGCATGCATAAAGTTGTACTTGAAGTCAATGTAACACACTTGCCTCTCTTTGTTACCATACTGCGGCTTTTGTATATGTATATATAAAATACTGATGTCGTTTCGACTCATTATCTGTCATCAAACCTGTATCCAGTAAACCAATGATGGTGTCCACTCCTAGGTCGTCAGTCGCAGTGGGCTTCACTGATGAATCGTGATGATGGTCATGTAGATTTGCAGTAGCAGTAGCATGCTGATCGTAGTTCTTACTATTAATTATAAGATCAGTTTGAAGCTGAAGGAAGTCCCAAGATCGAGTGGTGTGGAGCTGAAAGACAGGGTCTACAAACACAGAAACAACTGATGAGCTAGATGAGCTTTTTGCTCGAGTGGCCTCTTCTTTTGTCAAACGGGCAGCAAATCCTGAAAATCCATGGCTGTAACTGTGCACCAGCCTCTTCTCTGCTTCAGCTGCTCCATAGTGTATCGACTGCTTCACCTTCCTGCATGTATCACAACATGAGCAGTTTTGATGTTATATGTAATCAAACATGTAAGTAAATTAGTGATGATTAACTTCAATTTATAGGTGAAATATATGTTCTGTCTATAAAGCTAGGTGATGTTGTGGGACGGAGGACCTGTCTACTTGTAAAAATGAAGCAAGAAGCTTTAGGTGGTGTTCTCTCAAGCTGCTAGATGTTTCTCTCCTTGCCTGGGTATGTTGCTGTGAAGTTGAAGCTGATGGCACTGATCCCATGTATATAATGTACACACTTAATTTGTTATAATTATCATTACTATTTCGATAAGAAATCTTATTCTCGGGCAGGTATTGATCTGTTCTCTCTCCAGTCATCACTGCTAGACATGATAATGACGAGGTAGATAGTAGAAACAAGAAAAACGATATACATGAGAGAAAGCCTGGAAGTAGGCGGCCAAGGTTGCTGCTGTCACCAATCATCTTGTTAGTTTTTACTAGCTTATGGTTGAACTATATGGTTGAACTATCTAGTACTGATGTATTGTTTTTTGCTATATTTAGATACAGAGGGGATTGCAAGGAATGATGAAGTTGGTGTGTTGGAACTGTCGAGTCAGTTGCTGCTATATATATACATAGTTTTTTGCGTTGTGATATTGGTTGGTGAATACTGATAAGTGTTGTTTATTAAATAGTAGTAGTGCCTGATCATGAATTTATCAGTGCTGAATACACTACTACATACTGAGTGGGGTATTTATAAGTGGGTGTACTAGTTACGTATGCTCTGGACCATCCAGCAAGACGATTAGATCAGATCAGATCGGATTAGATGAAATATCTTGCTTCCAATTGCATGCGTACCATTTAGTTTACTTTATCCTGCCTCTCCACAAGCCTAACCCATTGATCAACCATATTAACGGAGAACTTTTCTTTGTTGTTGCTATCATTTTTAGAGAGAAGTACCTACCAAGTGAGTGCTAAGGTAAGCTTTTGATTTCTTACCTACTATAGCCTGAATTCCCACTTATCAGTGTCATGGTGTCCTGCCGATTGTTGCAATTTTATTCATTTAAAAAGAAAAAAGAGAGAAGAAGAGACATGTGCAATAAAATTAGTTGTTTCCACTTTTGAGAGTGCATCTTCAAGGCCTAAAAACGAACCCATTGGCATTATTGACCTCACTTTATCCCTTAATTTGTTAATAATAGCACTCTGACTGTTTACATGACTTAAAAAGATGGCATCCTATTGTACTGTTTTCGTCTCAATATAATAGGCTGGTTTTATGCGTAAATTGCACATAAAGCCGTCATATTATTTTGAAACAGAGGGAGTAGTAATTTTTAGTTTCGCTTGTAGAGGAAGGATCCCATCACATTCTTAAATTTACACTATCTCACATTTTGGGAGACATTTTTCTTATCAAACCTTACACGGTAGCGTGTTTGAAGCTAATAGTTTGGGGATATTTTCGTCTTACAAAGTTCTACATATCCATAAAAAATCGGCAAATTCCAAAACGTATAAGTCCCCTATCACTTTGAAAATCAGCCATCGAAAATCAACGAATTTTCAACCGTTAAAATCAAGATTGATAGATAGTGAGGTTTGCTATTTCGGGATCTGCTCGTTTTCTTGATTACATGATCGCTTACAAGAATAACAAAAACATGGCCTATGTCACTGTAATACAATGGTAAAATCATTAGGTGACGATACCAGTGACCTGAGTTTGAAACTCATCAGCCCCAATTCTTTACCAATCAAAAAATAAAAATATAACAAAAACATCAAAACAAGATAATTGGAACCCTAATACAGTTAAAGATATCAATTACAAAAAGAAAGAGCCATAAACAGTAAAAGATACCCAAATTTTGTTTATGTATTAGGGAAGAATTATGGTATTATCCGGAATCAAATCCGACCATTTAATCTGATTTTCTTTTTCTTTGATAAGAGATGCTCCTAATGGAAAGGAGTTTTTTTCCAGTAATCTTGTATACCCAAACAAACCTGGATGACGTAAATCTCTTAGATTGAGAATAAATTCAAAGCGATATCTTTTTAGAGAATCGATGTTTTTTGAATCGAGAATAACAAGTCATGATCCAGCCATGAAGATTTGAACAAATCGCACTCAAAGCGAATAAACAATCTCCCCAAATGACGAAGGAAAATCGGTCCAAATAACGAAGAAATGTGTTGAAAGACATCAAAACATTAGAAAACATGTTTTATTTGATTAACTATTGACTAAAAAGATAAAAAATAAAAAATCTTGTTCAGACCTGGTCCAAAAAGGACCAAACCTGAGCAAGAGATTGATGGAGGCGGTTTTTCTTTTTTATTTTGGAGAGGAAGAAGTGAGAGAGAAAAATAATTGGTCACCGGTCCATTTTTAATATAATGGATGGCATTCATCTCGGAATACGCTCATTTCGGTAGGAACATAGAGCTTCGTAAAATAAACATATTGCCAAAATATTGACTTCAAATAAGATACAGTTTGATCCTTATTTACGCGTTCAAAGTGTGAAATAGTGTGAGAATTAAAGTGCGAGGGAATGCTCCCTCATTAAATGTGATCAACTGGTGATCCTAATGAAACAAACCAAGAAAATAACCGAGGTGAATAAATTGCAAATTGTGGATTCAGTTCTTACTTAGAATATTTTGGTATAGAATTGGAATTTAGGGGAAAGATTATAATATTAATAAATTGTAATTAGATTTTATGCCCGTGCTACGCGCCGGGCGAACCTGAAAAACCATCCACCGTTATTTATTTTTTTCTTTTAACCATATTTTTGGTTTCGTGTGATGTGACTTCGCTTCGCCTATCGTGTATTTGCGATCTGATGTGGCTCGCGTTACACTTTTTATTTGGCGTGGCTCGGCTTCGCCTCGCCCGTGACTTAAGATTTTTGATTTGCTGTGGCTTGTGGCTCAACTTCGCCTGTCCGGATGCATTTTTTATTTGATGTGTCTCGACTTCGCCTGGTCCCGTCGCTATGTATTTTTGATTTGGTATGGTTGGGTTTCGCCTCACCCGTCGCTTAAGATTTTTTATTTGGTGTGTCTCGACTTTGCCTCCCCCGTCCTGATATTGATACATTATTTATTTGGGGTCGTCAAGTTTCTACATAAAGTTGGGTTGCCGGAAAATCTTTGGAATTACCGGAATACGGCCAGAAAACCGCCTGAATAGACAGTCAACGCAACGGTCTGAATCGTCTTAGAGGTCTGAATTACTGAGTTGACTCGGTAGAACAGAAATCCGGCCAAGTTTTGTCTATTTTTCCGGCCAAATTCAGTTCCTTCCCTGCAAATTTTCAATTCCTAACATTCATCTAATGACACATTAATTAGATTTGTGCCTGTGCTGAGCACCGGCCATATTAAACTTCACCACAGTTCATAATCCATTACCATTCGTAAATATGATGTATAACTATTTCCATGAGCTGAATTGTTTGCCTAACAATGATATTTGAACCAAGAAACGGAGACCACCAATAGATCTTAACCATAGGGCTCAATACTCCTCCGCAATGCCTGTTCACATAATTAACACCTCCTGATTAAACTCTTGGTCTCTTTAAATGGTCCCTGTAATTGGTCCAAATAAGTGTGATCTAGACTCCTAATTGGTCCAAATAAGTGTGATCTAGACTCCTAATTGGGTCCTGCATAACAACACAACTAATATTTTTATCAAAATTAGGTAGCTAGATACATCCAAGTATTACAGAGTCAGAGTTATCATCCAAGTAAATTTGGCTCACTTTACACCGACACTCTCGTCAGCAACAATGCCTCACACAAGTAAGGCATTGATCCAAGTATATTTCTGGATCCTACAGAGCGAATGCCATTTGACAACAAACCATAGTGATCATTGACATTGAACCTATCAAGTAAGGCAGCAGTTAGCAATTACCTGCCCACCATTCCGAAATCACATAATTTTACACTAAAAAGAAGTTTCCCGAGCAATTGGTACTCCCATTCTTTTTCGACGATGACGATTCTTAGCCACCTTTAGAAAGATTGGTATTCCTGAATATGCCAACTAATTGCACCCGAAATTTAGAATCAGTATCATAAACCATGTTTAATGCTTTCTCAAATAATCTCAAGACATAGACCCGGGTTTAGGCCGAAATCCTTACTGTCAGCAGCGGGAGCGTAAGCAAAATCAGGGACCTGAAAAAGGATGAATAAATTTAGCAACCAAAAGGGAAAAAATTCAAATAGTTGAAACTGAAAATAATTTATTATTGTTGTTTTCGGGAAATGAGTTACAACGCGGGGCATGTCACAGCTACAACGCGTGCTATTCAAATAGAACGAATTTCATCCACCTTGGGAGTGATACCCGTGAAAAACCTTCAACTTAATCCGAATCAATGAAGCCTCCTTCACTGAAAACATTATTGTACACAATCCAATGGAACAAATAACTCCAATTCCAGTTATTCCCCACTTCCAAATATGCAAACCACTCCCATTACTTTCTTCTAAGTTTTTTTTGGTCTTTTTTCGTATCTGAAACCAAATAATTCTTTTAAGTTAAGTAATGATACATAATTCCATGTGTATTTTTACCTTTTATTTCAAAGTATACATCTTATTCTTTGAAAATGCTCGGGCCATGGCATCTAGAGCCTCCATAGCTTCGTAAAGTTGTAGATATATCTTTCTTTGCCCCTATTTCTTTAATCTTTTTTGTTTCCTCTGCAAAATCAAAATTAGAACTTTGTTATAGCAATCATGATATATCGGTCCAAGCATGAATGCACTAAAGGAGCTGTAGAGACTCATACTGTATCAGCGTCGATCACATGCTCCAGAAGTTCCTTTTCTACCATGGGATGGCTTTGAATCATAACTTTCCTATCATGATCATGACTAACATCTATAAGCACAAAACATAAATTAAGTTTCCCAGATGGCATAAGTTGCTAAACATGACTCTTAATCCATAGAATACGACCCAAAAAGCCAGCAGCAAGAATCACTTATTATAGGCATTGTAAATTCCATCCTTTTTCTATGTTTTGAAGTGAGATTTGAATATTATCAAGAGATTGTAATATTAAAAAAAATTAAAAAAAATAAATAAATACAGGCAATGAGTAGGGTTACATGGATAGCGAATCTATAGATTAGAGAGCAAAACCAAAATCAAAAAATCAACAACAAAAAAAGAGCAAACCCTATTCTCTGTATAGTTGGGAAATACGAATTCAAATATCAAAATAATATAATGAACAACAAATCACAGAAACCCATATCTAAAAATTTAAAGAAGAAGAATCCTAACCTCCAGAGTTGAGAATGGGGAAGAATTCAAATGGTTAGACTTAACAATCATGTAAATAAACCTTTTCCAGATTCAGCTGTAATCGCACCTGTAAATAAACCGAACAAACAATAATTAGAAGGAAAAAAAATCAGCAATAGGAACACAGTGCAAAGACAGTTCTTATTTGGCCAACCAAGCTACTGTATTTGGATGATAAGTTAATCAAACAATTAAGAGATTACCCTGAATCAAAGGGATTGAAGTCATAGCAAATACTGGTATTGGTAATTGAAAAGGAGAAAGGGATATTTTTCGGAGGAGAGATTTTTTTCCTTTTGTGTGATAACTGAATAAGGCAAGATAAATCAAACCTAATGGTACCCAAAATTAACAAAACAGAAAAAGAAGATTGATCAACAGTACAAAAATCAATTGATTTTTACAAACAAATCAGATATATATTCAACATATTGAGTTTTGGAAACCCTAATAAAAGAAAATTAATGTCAGTGTAAATTAAGATGAAGAAAATCTCACCGAAGAGGATAGTCCAGCTTCTATTGCTTCGAATACTTTCAGTCCATGATTGATTCGCCATTGAAATCTTCGACTTCTACTTTCTTCTGAGTTCAGAAGATAACCATGGCAGCCGCTTTTTTACGGAAGAACCGAAGAAGAAAAATAAAAAAAACGTAACCCGAGAAGAAAATTAATTTGAGAATGGAGCGAGTATGTTAAATTTGAGATTGCTCTAAATTTTTATTACTATCTCCGTCCAGCATACAAAGGCATGATTTTGAATTTTAGTCCACCAGTTTTTGTTTAGTGTCCGGACGACAATTAATTTAAAGCAAATGTTTTGTTTGAAAAAAAAAGAAGAAAAAAAAAAGAAAAAAGTTTTAGATGATGATAGTTTCACGGGCGTGTTGTACACTTAACTGACGTCAATAATGTAAGTTTTTAGTTAGGTGTAAATCCTCACATAAGTGTTGTCTACCCACGTTTTTGTTAACGATGTTATTAACGGACAGTTAAATACAAGGTGTAAACAGAGTATTATTGATGTTTTAATGTCTCGACCGATAGAATCCCATCACTTGTCGTCTCCAAGTATACTAATGCCTAAAGCTTTTATCTAGTTTAATTTGAGAGGGTGTCACACTCACCGTGTGACGTGGGAGCTCATATGACTTATGTACAATCATCCATGAAAGTTATAAACCATCTTTTACCATAGTGGTTTGGGTTGAACTCATGTCAACTAGGCTTAACTGAATTAATTATAAGGGCTTAGAATTACTCTGAACATTTGTGCTAAAAGATTTTATAGCATATTCATTTCACTTTTGTGTTCAAGATCCAAACTGAATTTGGGTACGTATCCTATGCTAGGCAGCCTATGTTACGGTTCCAAGTCTACCATGCAAAACATTCAAAGACATACAAAAGAAAGCATAAGAATCAACTATGTTCACTTCATCAGATTTTTCTTTAAACTTATATAGACCCTAAGTCCTATAATTGTTGCCTAAAAAATCAATGTCCTTAGTTATAACAAGTTTTCCACATGTAATTAAGATCTTCAGTCTTTTACCATCTTCAAGAGAACAAGATACAAGATTCTTTCATATGCTCGGAACATGAAAACTTCATCCAGTGTGAGAATATTACAGATATGAGCTTATGCTCGACCTTTCCCTTTTATGCAACCTCTGTCGCAGATGAGTTACTCATATAGAGTTTCTCGACATCCCTTATCCTCTGATAAGAGGTGAACAGGTCTTTGTCTCAACAAACATACTTAGTGGCTCCAGAGTCCACCCACCAGTCTCTCACATTTGTTATTAAAATAACTTCCGATATCATGTCAATGAACTCGTTCTAATTTGTTTCAACTAAATTAGCATTAACTTTCTACTTACTAAGGTTTTATGTTGTCTACACTTTACTGCCGTATGACCAGGAATTTTACAAACATAACAATTACCCTTAATTAAAGTAATGCCGGATTCAGTTTTACGAAACATACCTTTCTTATGAAGACTACGCTTAGAGTTGTGTTTGATGTTCTCGCCTTTGTCAGCTTTGGAAGACTTGTGTTCATACACATGCGCCTGGTAGCCATGTTCCTTTTCAATTTCATGTCACAAACTTCGTTTATACTCTGACCACGGACACGGTAATTTCCCAATCACCTAATACACCACATCTCAGAAACCTTAGTTCAAATAAAATATGAGTTTTGAAGATAATATCTATATTTATAAACTTCGTTTGAACCACCATGTCAAAAAACTCATGGTTACCCCATAAAAACTACTTTAATTAACAACAAAATTCTGACGGGCATATTTTTTCAGAAACGTTTCTCTGTTTTGTAAAATATCAAAAAAATACTTTTACAACTCCAAAAATTCTGAAATTTTACGTGGGTAACTATCAGGATGTCTACTACGTTGTGTCAAAAGGGTTCATCGAAATTCCTTCTAGGTTAACAGATAAACTCAAAACTCTACAGCTGACCAAAAATTCGTTTTTGTTTTTCACTCCACAATTAACATCCATGATTCACAAACCAACCAACCATTTTCGATTATTTAATGTCTTATGATTGTTGGGTACAATAATCAAAAACAAGGAAAAATCAAATAAGCAAAAGTTACTGATACTTAGCTCCTTTATAATGGAAGTGATCGATTTGATGAAGCGGACGAGTTCCCCATATCTCCGCAACAGAAACAAGGCAAAAATTTGGAAAAACAGAGTGAGTCACGTGTTCAACACGTTTCCCTTAAGACATTAGCGCTGGCTACACTCAAGAGTGATGCTATAGCCCTCACAGGACGGATATCTCCAAGATAAAACATCCTACTACACCTACTACTAGCATATGTAGTAGATGCTCAACTTGAGCTTGGCAACTCCGAAAAAAATATAAAGGAAAATCTCGAACAGTTGAGAAAACAATATAAAATATTTTTTCCCTTAGGGGTCCCTCTAAATATAGAGCAACCCCTTTCCCATCGATTTTACAAAAGTAGTGAATTTGTTTATACAATTGACAAATACAACTTAAGAAGAAAAACTCCCCGATGTGGGACTAAAAGGTTTATATAGTTTCTTAAAACTACAAAAAATTGGAAACTCCACAATGTGGGACTAATAAGTTTCATTCACAAAAGAACACAATAAATTATAATTTTTATTAAAACTTTAAAAAATTATTTTTTATTAATCGTTTTCCAACAATCCCCCACATGAATGAAAACTCAATAAAACATGAAAACACAGATATATATTGGTAAATCAACATCCCAATATCACGATCCAAACAGACTGATCGTGCAAGTGTTGAAATTATACTAGTCATTTCTACGTCCTCTCCCTCACACAAAAGTGTGTTGACTACAGGGTCATACTATGGATTGCACAAATCATAATAGTATTGAGAGCTTTCATCTTTAGTTCTCACATGGTGAGACTATAGGTATCTTTCACCAAAGTGAAAAAGCATGAACTAGTGAACCCTTAGTGACCTTTAGGTCCTAAGTTCCAGTAATACCAAAACCATCAAAATGAAAATCACATAAAAAGCGTAGGAAATACCATTTTAGGCAGAGGTGTCCATGAGATCTTGAACCTTTGCTTCGTGAGATATTACCGGAATTACTTGCTAGAGACATTGAACTATGTCTTGAACTGCTAGCATTTGATGTAATTCGCGATAACAACCGCGGGTGATATCTCCAAGGTTGCTGCCAAGCTCGTGCCGTTTTGTCCAATTTGGCCCTGGACATATCCTATTTCTCAGAATGCTCTAGAGAATCAAAGCACATATTCTCATAGGAAGCGGCCCACTTCCTCATTCAGATAGGTGAGTTTCCATAAAGAGTGTTACTGATACACCCCACTTCAATCTTAAATTGAAACTATATAACTCATTAAGACTTCCTAAAAGTCATCCTTCACATGCAGTCACACTATCATGTCTACACCATAGGGAAGGGACAGAGAATAAAATTCTTAGATAGTGTTTACCTTTACCCACCACAAATTAGTTGTCTCATTTGAAACCTTGATCTTGGGATCTCCAGTCAGCAAGGTTGAGTATCCTTCATGGAAAGTTTAATTTATGAGCTTAAGCCCCTTCCCCTCGATGCATTTATAACTATCTCTTGGGATAAACCTTTCGTCAAAGGTTGCGCGATATTCTCCTTGGGCTTTATCCAATCAATAGAAATAACGCCGATTGAGATTAGTTATTTTCAGCTTTAGCTATTATAACTTGGCTAACACAATGTATAGATATAGCTGGCACATGCCTATGCCAGAAAGGAATGTCTTCTAAAAAGCATCTTAGGCACTCGGCCCCCTCTCGTGCTTTATCTAACTCAATACTCTCAGATTCCATAATGAATTGAGCAATATATGTTTGTTTGTATATCTTCCAAAAAAAAAACCTCATGCTAGATTGAAACATATCCACTCGTAGACTTAGACTCCTCTGAGTCAACTATCCAGTTTACATCACAAAGTCCCTCGAGGACAGCAAGATACCTTTCATAAATCAAATAAAAGGTAATAGAGTATTTTAGGTACCATAATACTCTACTCAGTGCATCTGAATTCTATTGCTTTGGACTACAATTATATCTACTTAACTTACTCATAATATAGGCAATGTCTGGACTCTTACATTTCATTAAATTCATCAGACATCCTATAACTCTTGAGTATTCAAGTTAAGATACTCCATTACCCTTTTTTTTCTTGAGTCTACAAGAATAATCGTACAGAGTACAAGCAGGCTTACAATCACACTGATTGTATCTCTTAAGCACAAATTCAACATAATGAGAATGACTAAGACTACATATGTTAGATTATTTTCTAATCCTCATCCCTAAGATTACATCAACATGGCCTAAGTCTTTCAAGTCAACGTTCTCATTCAGCGCATGTTTTTAGTGGAGTTAATCACATCTATGTTTGTATCAAGTATAAGCATATCATCAACATACAAGCATACAATCACACAGGCATCCTTAACAAGTTACTTGTAAATATACTTATCAGATTCATTAACTTAAATCCACTACACATGATCAAATTTTCCATGTCACTGTTTACGTGCTTATTTTATAAACCATACAAAATTTTGTTCAACTTACAAACTTTGTCATCATAATCTTTCACTACAAAGTCCTCAGGTTGGTATATGTAAATTTCTTTATCTAATTCACAATTTTAGAATAGCTGTCTTAACATCTATCTGAGGTATCTCTAATTTGTTTATGACAGCAATAACAATTAGCATCTCAACGGAAGTAAATCTCGTCACATGTGAATAAGAATCAAGGAAATATACACCTTCTTTTAGTTTATATCCTTTAGCTACCAACTGTAAGGACCCTCAAGCTCGTCAACGCTATTAGCCGATAGTAACTCAACTAGTTTAACACGAAGGTTAACTAATAGGAACTAATATAACAACAATCTAGATACGAGACTAGTACCGTTGGATAGACCTCGAAAAGTTAAGCGAAATGGACTGCTCGTACGTGTCATTCGGACACTGGGGGAAGAAGATATCAGTATAACCGACTTGGCAGTCCTTATCCAAGTTTTGGGCGCCTCAGTATTTTGGTCGGCTTTATCAAGACCAAGTCGAGCAGATAAGATCGTTCAACCTTATTCTTTCTCTTTCCTTCTCGTTCTTCTTCTTTCTCTTCTCTTTCTTCTGTTCTGCTTCTGTGAGATGATTTTTGAGGTAAAGCTTGAGAGGATTGTTTATTGAGCATGAGCAGATTAAGTAGAAGATGTTGATGATGTTTTTGAGTGGCTGAGGGTGACGTTGTTGATACGGTTGTTGATTTTGGACTTCCCAAAAGAAGGTAAATCAGAGATCGAATTTAGGGTTTCTTTTCAAATGAAATTGAAGATGAGATCGAAACAAGAAGAGGAAGATCAAAGATGGGTCACTGTTAGTGATGATTGTTTTGTAGCTTTTGTAAGATTGAAGTATTTTCATGGATTAGGGCTCTTGGAAGAAATCGAACTGAACTGGTAGGTGCTTGCTACCTTAAGAAGAATTGGATGAAATCGTTAAATGGGTTGGTTTAACTATTGGATTTAAACTTCATAGATTAGGGTTCTTGTTAAAGCAGTGACTTAGAATTTGTGGGATTGAGTATTAGTTGAGAGAGATGGAATTTGGTGGTGAGAAGATTAGCTGAGCAAAGATGAGTTGAGGTAATTGTTCTTCTGTGTTGATTGGTGAAGTTATTTAGTTTTGTTTGATTAGTGATGGGTTTGACACGAATTAAGATTTAAGGTAGAATATTAGCCTAGAATCGATGATTTGAAGTTGTTATAAAATTAGGGTATGGTTCTATGGTTAAGAAGATGATGGAGTTGTTTCAAATAATCGATGATGGTAATTACAGAAGTTTAAATTGGGCACTTGGTGTTGATTGAAGCTGAAATGAGTGGACAGTGAAGACTCAATTTCTTGAGCAAAACTGATTTGAGGTAATTATCTTCTTAATAACTTTTCTAAGCTATTGATTTCAGTGAATGAGTTTATGGGTTTGTTGATTTGCAAGTAAGTTGGTAGAACTGGTGGTTTGTGAATATTAGGATTGGAGATGGGTTATTAAGAATTGATGGATTTTGCTGAAGTTATAGTTGTTGAAGATGGTGTTAGTACTAAGTCTTGAATGGGTTGGTGATGTTGTGTTAAATTGCAGCTGCAAGATATGAAGATATGACTGAAGTTTATTTGGAACGGTAATGATTGGTTGGTACTGTTATGATACAGAAAAGGAGCTGAACGTCTATTGGAGTTATTGTTGTCTGAGTAGATTGAATTTGGTAGTACAGGAATGAGAACTATGGTAATTGCAGGTACAAATAGAATGATCTAGTGCTGGTGCTGAGATGGAGTCGCAGGTTATGAGGGTTTGGTGAGTATAAGATTATGGACTGGTTAAGAGAATTGAAGTGTAAAGTTTATGTGGTAAATGTGAGATGCAGGGTATGAGATTTGTACTAATGCTGGGAATATGTTGAGTGATAAGGAGATTGGTGGAGATGGTGATTACAGGTTGTAATGATGGTGATGAATTGAGTTTGACATCAGTTAAGAGGTGTGTTTGGTTGTCACAGGACATGAATGTTGCCTTGAATGTATATGAAGTTGTGGATGGTGCAGGTTTAGTCAGATTCAGAGTTTAGAGATGACGTTCTTGTTTGTATGTTGAATTGAGAAAGTAGAGATTATGTGAGAGTAGTGATTGTAGAATCCAGTTGGGTAGTCTCATTGGAAGCTTGGAGCTGCAATTGCAGGTAACCAGTGTTTGTAATTGTATTTGAGTTTCAACGTTTGCTTATGAATTATTTTTGAATGATTAAGACTAGATTGTAGTTTAAAATGGAGTTGGAATTGAACTATGGCAGGGAAGATTGGTTACTCAGCTTGAGCTTAGTTTAGTTGAGTCTTGTGATGCACTAATGTGGTGCAGTTTAGCTTTTGGCCTTTGCATAGGCTTTGGCCTTGAGTGTTCCTGCCAATCAGATGTCAGACTTACCTATTTAGCTGACTCAGTTAATCTAACTGAGTAAAATGTGAAACTGACTCACCTGAATCAGTCTTGTAGACTGAGTTAACTCACTGAGTTTCCTTATCTTGACCTGAGTTGAATCATTGACCGATTCATGTTTCACTCATTTGACCATTGACCCTGGACTTGACGTGACGTGGACTGTTAGTAGACCTGTGACTGTTAGTGACCGTTTGTTGGCCTAATGGACTGGGCCTTAGGTTAATGGGTTGGTTAAGTAGACTTGGGCTTAGGGCCATTCTTCTTATTAAACAAGAATCAGACCTTTGTGGCCTGAATTAGTCTTCGACTTCTCCTGCAAAGTTGTAGATATTCACAGGACTTATCTAGTGGACTAGAGAGACAACCTAATTGAGTTAGTAAATCTTAGATTTACTAAAGATGGATAAATAAATGGTGTAGGACCTTATATGGGTTTAGAACCATTAGATAGACTTGTATGATTCTTGTGTGAGCCATTTTGGCTAAATTCTTAAGATTTCTTGTATGATTAACAGTTAGTCTATTATCAACGATCGATTCAAAGGATGAACCAGCGGATCGTGGTTCTCGAGGTAGGTGTGGCTTGTCATCAAAAGAGGTGGGAATACATTTGACTCTTTGGTAACAATTATTGTTTTCCTTTACAAAAGTTTATGTTTAACAAACTCATGTATTTTTGTTTGTGCGTTCTATCCATTGTTTAACTTGTTTTACGATAATTCTGTTGATTTTGTTAATCTTTCTGTGGTTTGGAAATGACCTGTAATGTGTTGTGGTCAATATGAATTGTTATGGGAAATAAGAATTTCCACGTGTGGTATATAGGATACGCTCATTCACATTTATACCTAGAGCTTTTAGGATATATTGGTCGACAGTTTGCGAGTTCGGAATTGTCTACATCCATATTTACGATTAGGTGTGGATTTGCGAGTTCGGAATTGCACAACCATAGTATGCATTGTTTGAAGAATGAGTTTGTCCATATACATGTTTGTTTACTTCTGTGAGGATATGCTATTTCGCATTTATACCTACATGAATTCAACTTTTATGCTTATATCGGTCGACAGTTTGCGAGTTCGGAATTGTCGACATCCATATTTACGATTAGGTGTGGATTTGCGAGTTCGGAATTGCACAACCATAGTATACATTGTTTGAAGAAAGAGCTTGTCCGTATTCGTGTTTGTGTATCTCAGTGACTTGGTCACTACTTAATGTCTGAGAAAACATTATTGTTTTTTCTTAATCTTGTTTATGATTACTTAGAAGTTAAATGTTAATTATTCCCACTTTCAGCTTTCAGAGACAGATCAGAGTTGTGCAGCGAAAGACACAAGTGTTGACTCCGTTAATTAGTTAACTTCCGCTATGTTTATTATGTTGTTTATTGTATCTGTAAACCAATTGAATATTATATATGTATCATTTGAGAGAAGTTCATGTATATATATTCTGAGCGGGGTTAGTTTTGGGATAAATTTTGTAGCAGATTTCTTAATTGAATGTTTAAGTATTTGAATTAGATTTGTAGTGCCTCTTTATTTAGTTAATCTCTTGGATTAGTCAGTTGCTAGCTTAGGGGACGCTACACCAACTTAGCCTAATATTTTTCCACAGTTCCATATACCTAATGTTCCCTCTTAAAGACTCATTTACATCTCATGGTCTTACTCTCTGGAGGTAAACTAGAAACCTCCCAAGTCAGGTTCCGACGGACTGAGTCCATTTCACTAAATGAAGCTTCTTACCAGAGTGGGGTTTCAGTAGATGTCAAGGCTTCTTTACAAGTCCAGGGCTTAGACTAAGCCAGGCATGTTATGAAGTCGGCTTCATAAGAAGTCTCAAGTCTAATTGTTTTACTTCTCTTAGGCTCAACCTTAACTTCATCTTCCTTTAAGATCAGTTCTGACTATTTGAAAATAAATCTAGGGGATCAACAACACATCTCTAATGAGGTACAGGTTTAAAAATAAACATGTTCAAGGAACTCAACATCCTTAGATTATGTAATAGTATTAACAACAAAGTCAGAAAAATCACACCAAAATATGAAAAATCATAACACACAACCAAAAATCTATGTGTAGAAGTATACTCAGCATACCCTATATGAAGACACAATCAACATTTTTGGTTTCTATCTAGTTCTTTTAGGAAGAGGAATGACAATCTTAGTCAAACACCCCCACACTTTGACGCATTCATAAGAAGGTCATCTACCTTTCCATAAATCGTATGGAGTTTCATCTGATCCTTAAGGGTACTATATTCAGGATATACTAGTTAAGAGGACTGCCTCCCCCCACAAGCCTGCAGGTAATCCTGAACTAATCAACATGGCGCTTAACATCTTCTTAGGGATACAGTTGTTATGTTCAAGGCTTCTAATTGGTTTTGAACTTCAAGTTTATACATCTTAAGGCTTCTAAGGCATCATTCTTATCCCTAAGAAAGTATACAAGATAGTACCTCGTATAAACATCCATGAAAGTTATAAACCATCTTTTACCATAGTGGTTTGGGTTGAACTCATGTCAACTAGGCTTAACTGAATTATTTCTAAGGGCTTAGAATTACTCTGAACATTTGTGCTAAAAGACTTTATAACATATTCATTTCACTTTTGTGTTCAAGATCCAAACTAAATTTGGGTACGTAGTCTATGCTAGGCAGTTTATGCATTGACTTATAATTTTACGGTTCCAAGTCTACCATGCAAAACATTCAAAGACATACAAAAGAAAGCATAAGAATCAACTATGTTCACTTCATCAGATTTTTCTTTAAACTTATATAGACGCTAAGTCCTATAATTTTTGCCTAAAAAATCAATGTCCTTAGTTATAACAAGTTTTCCACATTTAATTAAGATCTTCAATCTTTTACCATCTTCAAGAGAACAAGATACAAGATTCTTTCATATGCTCGAAACATGAAAACTTCATTCAGTGTGAGAATATTACAGATATGAGCTTATGCTCGACCTTTCCCTTTTATGCAACCTCTGTCGCAGATGAGTTACTCATATAGAGTTTCTCGACATCCCTTATCCTCTGATAAGAGGTGAACATGTCTCTGTCTCAACAAACATACTTAGTGGCTCCAGAGTCCACCCACCAGTCTCTCACATTTGTTATTAAAATAACTTCCGATATCATGTCAATGAACTCGTTCTAATTTTTTTCAACTAAATTAGCATTAACTTTCTACTTACTAAGGTTTTATGTTGTCTACACTTGAATTTTACAAACATAACAATCACCCTTAATTAAAGTAATGCCGGATTCAGTTTTACGAAACATACCTTTCTTATGAAGACTACGCTTAGAGTTGTGTTTGATGTTCTCGCCTTTGTCAGCTTTGGAAGACTTGTGTTCATCCACATGCGCCTGGTAGCCATGTTCCTTTTCAATTTCATGTCACAAACTTCGTTTATACTCTGACCACGGACACGGTAATTTCCCAATCACCTAATACACCACATCTCAGAAACCTTAGTTCAAATAAAATATGAGTTTTGAAGATAATATCTATATTTATAAACTTCGTTTGAACCACCATATCAAAAAACTCATGGTTACCCCATAAAAACTACTTTAGTTAACAACAAAATTCTGACGGGCATAATTTTTCAGGAACGTTTCTCTGTTTTGTAAAATGTCAAAAAAATACTTTTACAACTCCAAAAATTCTGAAATTTTACGTGGGTAACTATCAGGATGTCTACTACGTTGTGTCAATGGTTCATCGAGATTCCTTCTAGGTTAAGAGATAAACTCGAAACTCTACAGCTGACCAAAAATTCGTTTTTGTTTTTCACTCCACAATTAACATCCATGATTCACAAACCAACCAACCATTTTCAATTATTACAAATTTTAATGTCTTAAGATTGTTGGGTGCAATAATCAAAAACAAGGAAAAATCAAATAAGCAAAAGTTATTGATACTTAGCTCCTTTCTAATGGAAGTGATCGATTTGATGAAACGGACGAGCTCCCCATATCTCCGCAACAACAACAGGGCAAAACTTTGGAAAAACAGAGTGAGTCACGTGTTCAACACGTTGCCCTTGAGACATTAGCGCCCGGCTACACTGAAGAGCGATGATATAGCCCTAACAGGACGGATATCTCCAGGATAAAACACCCTACTACACCTACTACTAGCATATGTAGTAGATGCTCAACTTGAGCTTGCCAACTCCGAAAAGACCATAAAGGAAAATCTCGAATACTTGAAAAAACAATATAAAATGTTTTTTCCCTTAGGGGTCCCTCTAAATATAGAACAACCCATTCCCATCGATTTTACAAAAGTAGTGAATTTTTTTATATAATTGACAAATACAACTTAAGAAGAAAAACTCCCCGATGTTGGACTAAAAGGTTTATATAGTTTCTTAAAACTACTAAAAATTGGAAACTCCACAATGTGGGACTAATAAGTTTCATTCACAAAAGAAAACAATAAATTATAATTTTTATTAAAACTTTAAAAAATTATTTTTTATTAATCGTTTTCCAACATCTTTAAGAACTTGTTAGGGTTTGATCTTGATATTGATTTTGATTTTTAGTTTTAAATTTTAATTTAGATTGAAGGGTACTTAAGTATTTTCGCCCCCAAAAAACACCCCTGAACGGACACTGTTGGATGGGATTAGTAATTCATATCCCCAATTAAAAAAAGTATCCCCCAATCGCGCGTTCCATTTTAATTGATTATTACTAGTATAAGAAATATGCATAATTTGATACCCATGTTTATATTCGTTATGTAGGGTTTTTAAGTGCTTTTCAATGGTATAATGTTTACGAATATCCGTGGTATAATTTGCGAGATAAATTATTTTTAAATTTTGCTAAAATTATTCATAGGGGTATAATTGTAAAAAAATACTTACAATTACTCTCCTCTTTTCTCATCCTTAAAAGTTGGGTAAACTTGAATCAGGTCATCTATTAAGGAGGGAGTACTTATAACATACTAATTAATAGTTATACGATATACACAACGATTTGATTTTCCTGGCATAATTACATAGAATATATATGTATAAGAAATAAAGTTTTATCAACATAAATTACTTTGACAGATTAAAAAAAAAGTGTCTTTGTGTCCTTGAGTGCGCGGCTTAGCTAGTATGGAGCCCATCTTCATACTTTGGGTGTGAAACCCCTTCCATATTATTTACACCTCATGTAAAACAATTACTAAATAATTGTTTCTTTTTAATGTGTCAAAGTCAAACCGATTCTAAACATGGGAGCATATAAGTGATGAGGTGTCACTACATGGGAAGGGATTCATATAAAAGGAAATTTGAGCATGTTGGAACATTTAGTTGGGTGAATCATTGATAAATTACACTACATTTTTACCGTCGCAAAATAAATCTTCCTTGTTTTATCCAATTCTTCTTGCTCATGTATGTCAATCCAATTCTTCTTGCTCATATATGTCACTGCACTTTAACATTATTGGTTCTTTATACTATGTCTGAGCTTGTTGTATAACCCGGTTCAAACTGAAACTCATTAATCACTTAGTTTTTAACAGGGACTACACCAACTCTAAGTTCGATCATGTTTCCTTCTTATAAGAAGCATCAATCCAGTAATGGCCAGCACTATGTTGGGTACCAATCTCCATAATTATGGAGTTTTCGTTCCTACCTTTTTGTCGTTATGTTGTGTTGCATTATTAAGAAAACAGGCATTCCATGCTTAATCTGGTTTTTAAAAATGATATACTGACGGGTAGGGTTTAATTCCATCAAACATCACCGTGTTCTTATATTTCCAAATTGACCAACTTCTGAGTCTACAGATCCATGACTTTTTAAATCATCTACACCCTCATTTGAGAAAATTACCACCCAAATGAGGACAAAGGATTTTTTAATACAGCCAAACATGCTTAACTAAAGCACACCGGATAAACAAACGAGCACTTTTTTTCCTTTTTTTTAGGAGGTGCCTGACTTGTTCGGTGGTAAGAGACATTATTGAACCAATATCCTCAGCTTTTCCATGATCACTTTATTCACAAGCCGTTTTATAAACTTTTATGGATTCAAATGCATTAATTTTGTTTAACATACTAGTTTATAACTTAATTTTATAAGATGAGTTATTATGGAAATCTAAACAAAATTTCAATTGATAAGAGTTATTCTCAATCGCGTTTGAAGTTTTCTATCAATATGGATTTGGTCAGTGATTCTTAAACGACTTTATAGCATAAGAAAATTACTATCTTTTTAGAAGATAGATAAACATATGCTTCATGAATCATAAGTGAAGTCTTTCAAATTCATACCTTAAATATTGAAGATCCTTAGGTGTTTCAAACTTTGCGACAAGATACAATACGTATAGAAATTAAGTGTGTTCTTAATGTCTCCAGTTTACAATAATCGATCAAGGATGGGCTGTTTAAGATGTAAGCGATGAACTTCTTGCAACCTAAGTTATTTCTCAATTTCAAAATATATGTCATTTACTAAGATACAAAAAATTGTTTCTTTAGTTAGGACTTGACTTGTAATGATGTTTTTTCCATGGTTTGAAGTATTAGACACTTTTTAGCTCAAGTAACTTTCATGAGAACAATTACTACAAAAGATATCCTCAAACTACCAAGAATGGATAATGTGCAGACAATGTGACAACTGCCTAATAAAATATTAAAGAACTTGAATTTCAAGTTAAATCGATTCTTGGAAGGCACAAGAACTTTCCATGCAGATGAATAAGCTAAGAATAATAATTCGTAAAATGTGAAAAATTAGCCCTGAAGATCAAAGAAAAATGGTTGAAACCAAACCAACAGTTTATTTGGAACGCGCAATTGGGGGATACTTTTTCTAATTGGGGGATATAAATTAATATCCCCATCCAATAGTTTCTGCTAAGGGATGATTTTTGGATATTGAAATACTAAAATACCCTTTGGTATTTTAACTTACTTTCTTCTTCTCTTTCCCTTCTCTTCTCCTTCTCTGTCGGCTCCTCTCTTTGATTTTTATTTTCTCCATCATCGATTTCAAAACGATTTCATCGTTGTTTCAAAAAAAATATTTGACGATTAATTTATTATATAAATATACCTCCTTGAAAGAAACCTAATCTTTGATTTGTTTTAAAAGAATTCGTTCGTTTAGGTTAGAATCAAAATTTGTAACTGAAAATTTTCAGTTTCAGTTAATACCTGCACTGTATTCATAATGCAATGTCGGTTTTGAGTACCGGCATAGTTTTAGTATTCACCATGTCGTTTTACTATGCCAACACTGTTTTTAGTATGAATACCATGCCGAAATTATCAATTGCCGGCACGCTCGATAGAAATCTATCAATGTCGATATCCAAGTGAAAAAAACTAAAGTTTCTGGGAAATTCGCATCATATGCCGGCACAACAAGCTAAGGAATGTACCATGCCGGCACCGCTACCGGCATGCTCGGTAATGAACTTTTTGTGCCAACAGTGCACTTAAGGAGCATTTTTTATATTTAAAATTCCGACTACAATTTTAAAATTGGGGGATATTGTTTATCGGCATGGTGAAAGTATGAATACCATGCCAATTTGGTCCCTACTGGCATGGTATTCATACTTTTACCATGCCCACACTGAGTTTTTCAGGCGTAACAATGGCGAATTCAATGAAAAAAATCAAATTTCAATACCTTAATACCTATATATACGAGTAATTGGAGCACTTCTATGTTCCACCTAAACCTTCATGATCATAAATATATTGATTTAATGTTGTTGCATCAACAATTTCAACGATAATGATTTATACTAATCATTATCAAACTAATCTATTAACTAAGCTAATTATAATTAACAACTAAACATGATTAGTGAGGGGTAGATTAAAAATTATATCAATTATCCGGATAGGGGAGACCTTGTTTGACTATTTAAATCTCATTTTTGTCTTTTTCCTATATCCCCAATTGCGCGTTCTTTATTTGGCCCTAAAAGTTATTTGGGTTGGACAAAATAACTTTTAGGTTTGTGAACTCAAAGAGTGAGTTCGTCAACACATAAAAGAAATAAAAAAATACTCGAGGTTCGCCTACTCAAGAATTTAGGTTCGCAAACTCAAATGTCAAATAACATCAGAAGCACAAAGCCTTGTTATGTTCAAAAACTCAAATGAGAAAATATATTAGGAAGATAAAATCTTTTGTTAGGTTCACAAACTTAAATGTTTTAAAGTCATCAGTATAAGTTTTATAGAAAAGGTTTGCAAATTCAAATGGTTAGAAGCCATCATTAGAAGTTTCTTATAATATGTTCGCGAACTCGTGTGACTAAAATTCATCGGTAAAAGATTTTATATTCTAGGCTCGCATACTCGAACGACTACAAAGCCTTTTATGTTCGCGAACCTAAAATTTAAGTTTTGGTATGTCAACTCTGTCGTTGCAGGTTTAAGGAACAGTTTTGGTGTCTAAATTTGACAACAGAGTTGAGATATCAATGTCTGAGGGGTCAATTGATTCGCTTTAACAACTTATTTCCAGAAAAAAGTGACAATATTATTGTACTTAGTGGGGAGTATAATTGACTTAAAGATTGTTTTTTCTATTGTCAAACTTTATATTTGATTTATAAAAAAGAAAAACCATTCATTTTTTATTTTTTAAATTTATAACTTTTAATATATAATCTAATTGTTTGAATTGGTGTATTTTATTGATGAATTTCCAAGCTTTTTGGCGTTGTTTTGAATCTATTTTATCAAATGATAGTGATCAATGATGCTCGCTTGATATTTGTTTTTTAGATTTTGTTAATGTATTTTAGAATGGCTACTTTCTTCTTAAAGAGGGGATGGATAAAAATGTTAAATGAAAGAGAAGTTGACAAAGAAAATAAAAAATATAAGTTACCCACGGTATTAAGTTTATATTTTAAGAGCAAATCTCCTAAATTTTAATTTTCACTATATTTCATGGATTAAAACATATTTTCCTAGAGCAGATGTTGAACCAAAATTATTTTATCTTTAAACAACGGCTTACCTGGAGTTTAACCAAATATCACAAGCATTGTACTTTTATAGTCTTACAACAATAAATAAAAGTACAAATAAGAATAAATAGACATCATAGTAAATAAATCATAAGCATGGATTTAATGGCATCAATTTTTTTAGATGAAGTGAAGCACCTGTTTATAGCTATAAGTGTCCAACAATTGAACTTCGCTTACATCAGGATGGGCAAAAAAAATTCTTTGCCTAGATACCCGTGTTTGTGGGTAACAAGTATCTTCTTATAAAAAAGGTTGCCTAAATAATATAAAATAAAATAATTATGGTTTTGTAAACCTAGTAAAATAATAATTATGAGCAACTTTGTGCACCCAGTCCTCCTGTCCTTGTTTACCAGGTTTAATGGAGATCAGAAATTAAGAATTCATCTTTATCCCATATTTTATTTAGAAAAGCTCACAACTGAAAAAACAAATGTTAAAGTTATATTCCATGTTTCTTCTCTTTTATTCTCCCATTAGATATACTTTTCTATTTTTCCTCTCTCATGAAGTTCCTTCATAAGCAACTAAGATCACTAAATTTTGTTAAAAATGGAAAAATCATAGAACTAAAAACGGGTTAATTAAGGGAAGCAAATTCAAAAAGGATTAATAGGTTTTATTAATATTTGATCGAATATGTTAAATTTGTAACCACTAGTTGTTAGTGTTTGTTTGTTTGTTTATTTTTGGATGAATCTCACAAAGTTTCTTCATGATAAAATAGAGATCACATGAACATCAAGATCAAAATTCAAAATACAATTAAAAGGTACTAATAAAGAGTAATTTGTGAAGAGGAGTAATAAAATACCAACAAGAGTACCAAGCAATCCGAAGATTAAAAAAATGGTTTTTTGATTATTATCCAACCATTTTGATAGATTTTTTCTTCTAAAAAAAGAGATATTCTCATAAAAATAAAGTAATATGTCCAGACTCTTGAATCTTGATCACCACACTTGAACCTCCATTCATAACCTCAGTTGAAATCACAAAGAAACGCCATGAGAGCGCATAAAGAATCTCCATAAAAGAGAAGACACAAACAAAATGGGTAAAACACCTACAAAAACACCATGAAAAACTAATAAAAGTAATGGATATTGAAGCAAAAACGTGAACTAACTTACACAACTAGCTAACTACAAAAACAAGAAAATGAAAGAAATATGCTCAAATATGGCCCTAAATGGACCTGATATGAGTAGTAGGGATTAGTGGTGGTGAATTTTTTTTTTTTTACATTTTTGGGAAAGGGCTAGAGAGTAGAGAGGCATTAGAGTGAGTTTCTTGACTTCCTAGTATCAAATCATTATTTTTTTCCTTGAAGTCAAAGTACTGGTAAATCCAATGTTTTAGAGGCAATAATTGATAGAGATCTTCTACCTGCTGCTATTTTGATAGTTATATGAGGAGACCATTATTTTTTCAATTATTGTAGAGTAAACATAAATCTAATGGTGAAGCAGATGAAGAATATGGAAAGTTCTTGTACTTTACTAATAAGAATTGATACTCGCACGACGATTCAAACCGAAAGATTTTATATGTTAATTTTACTTTACTCTTAGAAAACTTTGATTATGGATTTGTGACATATTTCATAATGATTATTTTTTTTCAAAAATAAAACAAAAATCAGAACTCAATTAATAACAAATTTCGTTTTTAAAGCCACTACTAGAAAAGTACGAAATATATATCCTGGTAAAAGTGGGATGTACAAAATCACATTATACTACTTTTCTCGTAAAGCTTATTGGTAGTAACCACTTTCTTATAGTTTAAAAAAGAAATTTAAAAAATAATCATGGACCATGGTCTATTATATACCTAGTATACATGTGTGTATATATAATTTATTTGCTTTATTTAGATGCGTGTATGTATATGTTTTATGGGCGTGTATAATTGAGGAAGATCCGAGTTTTACGTGCGTGTATAACTTGTTTCCTTCTCTCCTCAAACTTGAGGATAGGAAAAGACTCTCTCTCTATTCTCATGGTAAGATAAACACTTTCACGGCGAACCTTTTTCTGCACTTTGGAGCAGATCCGTGGAGGTAATTTCTCTTCGATTATCCTACTTTTTTTTTTCTTTCTTAATTTCAACACTTAGTTTCCGGCCAGGACTTGATTTTTCTTGATTTTTTAGATCAAATTATAAAATATTTTTTAGATTAAATCTCAAACCATGGTTGTTGTTTGTTTTTTTTCTTTTTTTGATCCAGGTTATTTTATTTCTAGGGCTTTGCCTCGTTTTAGGTTTTTATTTGGAACTCTGATAACTAAGTGTTTTTTTTTTGTTGTTGAAAATGATCAAGAATAACATCAAACTTTTCAAAATATGTCTAACATTAGCATAAGGATCATCTTCTGAGACACAAGCAACATCAAGAGCACCAAAGATACCAACAACGCATAAATTCAAAATAACGATTTTTGATTAATTCTTGGTCTGGTTCAGCCCTAGAATAACCAATTTTGGCTATTTTTGTTACCTATATTATTATTGTATGTTTGGAAAAAAAAATGTTGACTATTAATGGATATGTGTTACTATACCTTGAAGTCAATTTTGAGAAATGGTTGGATATTTGGATCCTAACATCTCTACTCTTTAGTAGTTTTGATGTGTTAATCTTTATCCAAACCAAACCATTTAAGCGTCATATGATGATTAGATTTTTTTCTTCAGATTAAATTCTGAATCAACATTGTAAAATAGTCTGAATGTGGTTATTATTTGTTGTTTGCTGAAAATCCCCGACAGTTTAGTAGCCAGCCCGATTCTTAATTAGGGTATTACCATTGTTGATATTTGAAACTGTACCATTTTTTTCCAGAAAAATAAATAAATGAAAAATCAAATTTTTATATATTTTTTCCAAGTAAACCAAACTTGAGAATCATCTACATATAAGAAAAATATACTACCACGGTTTCTGGCGAAAATGAGAAGTGATAATATCTCTTATCTTGAAACGGGGGGAGTAAATAATAATTTCGTGTGGTCCCAAACTTATTTTTATATGGAGATTTTACGCTAGATAACAAATTTGTGTTCTCGCAAAGTTATTCTCAATAATTTTTCATAATAGAAGCAGGTTTTGTTACCAAGTCTGAATAAATTCCTTTGTTCACATAAATAACGATCAATTTTCTTGGGACGACCTTTTACAGCTCTGATAGTTTATCTCTTAACATTACAAATGTTGGGGGTTGGATGCAGTTAAGCTTTACTCTCATCTCTCACTCCTTCTCAAACCTAAAATATTCTTCATTGCCGCCAGCCCTTCTCCAAATTTCTTTCATTTTTTTTCCTTAGATAATTATATAGTAGTTTATGCTAGGGTGATTTAGGTTTTTGCTTTGATCTCCACTGCTTTTAAGAAATTTTAATGGTGTTTTTGTATGCGTTTTAACATTTATCCGTATTTTCTCTTTACTTTAGATTCTCTATGCCCTCTCGTGTTTTCTCTTTACTTTAGATTCTCTATGTCCTCTCATGACGATCTTTGCAGTTTTTATGGACGTTTTGGTGGACATTTTGGTCGGATAACTATCCCGATATCATTCATTTAGTTTTTGGATTGCTTGGTATTCATGTTAGTATTTCGCTACTTATCTTCACAAAATACTCTGTCATTAATACCTCTTGTCATTGAATTTTGATTTTGATGTTTTTAAAATCTTGGCCATCTTTGTTTTATCACTAATAAAGTTTTATCCGATTTTATCAAAAATAATATTACGGGTTAATTGTGAAGATTTTGGTGTCCATGCATGTCATTGACAGTTGAAATCAACCTTTGAACCTTCGCCAAATACAAACAGTAAACTTCTCAAAACAAACAGGTTTTAATAGAGTTAGAACTAAGCTTTACACACCTTACACAAAACCTACCTCCACTTTAGAAAAGAAAATAATATAGTAAAACAAAGCCAACCACAATTCTTTAGAAAAATAGCAGTAAAGGGCAAAGAAAATGAAAATTTACCAGACTATTTGTCGTAGTTTAGGTTAGGTTTGCACCATCAATTTATATCCATTTTGTAGGGTAGATCATACTCACCTGGTATGAGTCGGTCCAAACATCTGGACCCTGTAATACTGCAAAATTATGGTGCATATAATATCCAAGGGAGACATTTTTTTAAGGTTTTTGTTAACTTGTATACCCATATATAAGTAAGGTTTAATAAAGAAATATTTTATTTTTTTGAAAATTGTGTTTTTTTGTCTTATTTTATTAGAAATTGTTTTTTTTTGCACAATAATTTTTGTTCCCAATGCAAAAAATTATTGTTTTAAATGCAATAAAACAGACAAATCTTGTTTCCAATGCAAGAAATTGTTATTTTAGTAAACCTTAACATGCATACAGGTATACAAGGTAACAAGAACCTTTTTTCAAAATAGTGAAATTAGACAAAATTAGCACCGTAAAAACACATTGGATTCCTTGAAAAACATTTAATGAGAAATAACACAATTATATTTTATAACAGAAAGAAAAAGAAACAATAAATGCACGGTAACAAAATATTCCAATCTCTATCACAAAATTCACAACACCAATCAAATCCAACAGCTCTCGTCGCTCTGATCGCCATTAAAACACAAATATTAGCGCGTGATACTCGGGAGTGACACCTATGATCTCACTATACGTGGATACCTACCGCAACATCTGAACCACTAATACTCTTCCACGTTTCAGATCACTCCCCACCAACTACTAATAATTTCATCACTTTTACTAGGAGTACTGTAGTACAACTTATTTTCTAGGGGTTTGTCTGTCTTATCGTTTTGGGTTGAAATTTTGGCGGGCAAAATTTCGACAAAATTTTAAAAATTCACAAAATAAAAACGCAAACCCTAGGAGAAGGAAACAAGAAAGAGAAAAGAGGAAGAGAGGAGAGAGGCCCATTTTACATTTCCCACCTCTTCTTTCTCTCTAGGGTTTTGCTGTTTGGCCGTGTAAGTTATCGATCTAGCTATTCAGCCTCTGCTGCGAAACCCTAATTATCATGTAAGTTCTCTCCTTTTATCTCCGTTCCTTAAAAATGATTACTTTCTGTCTATAATTTTGATGGATCTAACTCACACACACTCTCAATCGATTATATGTTTCAGGTTTTGATGTTTAATGGGTTTTAATTTAATAGTTCGTCAAAAAAAATTGGCGTGGAATTAGTTAGGGGATTAATAGTATGTGAAATTGGGGGAAATTTTAATTTGATTTTTGATTTAATTTAAGTTATTAGTATGGGGAAAGTTGTCCCTAAGACTAAGGAATTGGCGACGGGGAGGAAGCAGAATAGGAAGAGGGGATTGAGGGGTTCTTTAGATGTAAAAAAAGAGTATGTAAAGCCTGGTGCATTGGCTCAGCTAAGGTGTAGCAGTAGGGCGAGTTCTGCTAAGTTATGTACTGATTTGGGTAACAAAAGGGTTGTGGTGTTGGATTCATCGCCTTTGTCGTCGAAAACAAATAGTAGCAGTAGCAGTGGTGATTTGGCTCTTCCTACTGATTTTGTTGTTCAGACTCCACCGACTAGGTCACCTGAAAGGGTTAATTTGAGTCCAATTGTTGGGTTTGGACCAGTGGATCTTGTGGTTAATAGACTTAATAGAGGGCCTAGAACGCCTAAGACACCTCGATGGGAACATCTGGAGTCAGACTCGAGGCTGGAATCTCTTCCAATGGACCTACTGGTATTATTCCTTCTTCTTCTTCATCTATTCTCCTCAATATACAGATTGCTTTGTTATTTCGTTTTCTTTTATTATGTTGTCATGTAGATTTGCTGTAATACCTAAGGTGGTTTGTTTTGAATTCTCACATTTATTGTGGCAATATTAGTATTTTGTATTGTTGTCTACATTGCATAAACGACTTGTTACTTTGTTGTGTATTGAGCTTAAATCTTTGTTTCGCCACTTCTGCATGTGCTTCTTAGCTTGTTAATGTGAGTGACTCTTTAATTTGCGAAGGGGGTGATTTGTCTGTTCCTCTTGTCTGCTTTGAGTGATGTGTTTTTTAATATCTATCCTTTTACCTGAGTTGTCAGTTTTTATTAACAGAGCATGACTTGTTTAGTTTAGTTTAGATATGTTTGCCCAAACACTGCCAGCATTCATTTTTGGGCCAGTGAATTTGTATGGTTACTGATTTATCTCGTTTCTTTGTTTCTTGAGGTTAAACTCCTTTGCCACTTGCATCATGATCAGCTAAGACCTGTTTTTCATGTTTTCGCAGAAAATTAGAAAGGCGGTAAGTCTCTCTCTCCATATATTTTCTCCTTTTATTCAATTGAGATTAATGTTTGGTGTTTATTTTCATTTGAGATTGCAGAAATGAGTGTTGATACAATATTTTTGTGTTATTTACCAGGTCCTGATGGCTAGGCAGTTTCACTTCAATTACACAACCCCAGATCGTGTTCGGCAGGAGATGCTGAGAACAAAAACACCTCTCCCCACTGAACATTGGCCATTTGTGAGGTTGGTATGACGGACGTTAGGATTCAAACTTTATATAAGATGGTTCTTTAGCATTTTTTAACTAGTTCATGGGTATCTTCCTTTTGTAGTAAAGGAGAAGGTAAGGATGTTTTTCGTTCCAGCCCCCACACACCCAAAGCACCTAGACATGGTCCTCGGCCTCCTTCTCGTTACAAGGATGCAGAGGTCAGGCAAATTGCAGCAGTCCTCTTCCAGGAGTCGGCATTAACATCCAAGTTTATTGTTCCCCCAAGCTTGTCCAAGTCTGTATGCAAATCTCTTGCATCGACTAGGGCGTTATTCTGTGAGGATGAGTTATGCCATGCTGTAGCTCAGAATAAGCTTCGTTGAGTTTTATTCCAAACTATCTGCTTTTTTCTCTCCGCTCCCTTTTTTGTTCTATATGTACATAAGTTTGTCTTTCCATTATTTGGTTTTCTCATATAGGTATAGTAGTAAAGATTGCAGTTCTGGATTTTGTGATTGTGGTAGTCCATCTCTTATTTAAGAGATGCTTCATTGTATAGTTTGTTATTATGATATTTGCAGTTGCAAGTGTCTGACAATCTCCAACAAGACATTAATAAGAAGGGGAGGCTTCAGAGTTTTTTACTTTTGTTCTCTTTGCCGTCAAACCACATTAGGAAGGCCCTACCTACCTACTTCCTACTGGAAACAGCAGCTGGTACTTTGTCCTTCATGACCTGTTCAAGGTTCCGCCTTATTTGTATGTTGTGTGTCGTTCTGTTCTATGTATTAATGGAACTCTGATCTCTTTTTTCTAGTTCACGCACTCTCCGACAGACGAGGTACTCTGGTCTGTTGTGTGGCTGTCTATTAAGCAAGTAAAGTGGGGGATATTCATATATTATTAAGTTCTCGTTGATTCAGCATCACTGAATTGAACCTTTCTCTGTGAATTCTCTTACTTCCAAATGTGCAATTGACATCGTCAAGGAGTGAATGACATTCAGCATTGCGCATTCTAATATTACCAGCTGATTCTGGCATTCGAATTCCCATAAGTTACCAGATATGCTATATTTTACTCCTTTATTATTGCAGCAGATTGGCATGTTATTTCAAAGCTTATTCCAGAATCCTATCAGCTCTTACTTTAGACGCCATATTCTTTCAGATTAAATGAGCAGGGCACTGAGCTGCTTCTTCCCATGTTAGTTCCATCGTTTTCATATAATGGGCGAATGAGCCTTCGACTCGATAGCTTTGGGACACAAATGAGAGATCTCTTCTAAGGGTTTGGCTGCAATGACTCGAGACCCGGAGAGCAAGTCCAAATGGGGTGATAAATGAGCAAATTTGCCTTTTTCCCCCCACGATGGGCAAAGGTTCAAATTTTGAACATTTGCCTATCCCGTTTCAAGTTCAGGCAATCAGTTGAATCTTACCCGACTGGCCAAGTCTAGGATGAGGCTTGACTCAAGTAAAGACGATCGGCCTAGGCCGATAACACAGCTAGTTCATCTAACGACTTTAATTTCTTCTTCCATAAATTCAATTCTTTACGCTTCAAAAATCACACCTTCTACGCCCATAATCTCGAACAAATATCTTCCAGTCTTAAACTTTCTATGTGAGCCTATACCAGAAGAAAAGAAGTTCTCAAGAAAATGACAGGTTCATCACAAACACAAAATGCTCCAACAGAAAATGCTTCATCACCAAAAATTCGTGGTCCATATAGTATGAATGAAGATAAAACTATTTGCAGCGCTTATGCAGTTTTTACGCTAGGTCTTATCAATGATGTTTAAAAACTATTTTTGAACAATTTAGTCATGAATATGGGAATCCGAAAAATCGTCATGTTGTTGGGTTGTTAATTCGTTTTAATACAATCAGAGAAGACATGGACAATTGGGCATCTTTGATGATGCAAATGAGTTGTTGCAAAATAAACTGTGAAACTAAAATTGATATGGTAAGTCGTATTTCTAAATTTGTATAATTGATACTTAATGTTACGTTTGTTATAGCAACCAATTTATAAAAAATCCAAACTCCAACAGCGAAAACTCGAGATTAATGGTAAAAAAAATAAGAGTACTGAGTTGCATGTACGAAGTCTGTTTCCATATCCTTATAAAGTTAAATCGATATAACCATGATATGTTGACAGGATATCAAGTACCAAAGTTATCGTTATATGAAACTATAAATTGTATTCAACAATGTGAGTCTCCTTAATTTAACCCGAAACAAACTCAAATCCTCAACTCAACACAGGCGGAACCCAACAAGATAATTCTAATATTAATGGAAATAGAAATGTTGATAGTAGATTGGATGGATCGGGTGTCAAAATAGCAAATAAAATAAAATAAATAATGATAGCTCAAGATGCCACATTATCACAACTTCACGATTCAACAAAAAAGGATAGCTCAAGAATTATTAAAATAAAATAAATGGAAATAGAAATGTTTTATCTACGTAATACTTAAAATTCCCTTCTCGAGAAATGATTGTTCTTTATGTTAGAGTATCGATAGATAAAACTCACAAGATTTGGTACGTCAAGCTTATTTCCAAATTTAGTTGAACAAAACTATATCATGATTTATAGCCTACTAAGCTCAGACTCGGACTTGGAATAGAGCATGGTAGTTGAGTATCAGAATTCACCAATTCACCTTTAAAGTTGAAGACTGGAGAGCAACAAAGACGTCTAAAACAACGAAGGGATGTGAAGACTGAATATCCTATTACTCAAATTATTAACCATTCTATCTACTGAGACATGTCGTATGACTTTGTTATTATGATGAACACTGCAAAGAACAAATCAAGCAATATATAACTTATCACATAATGAGTTGAGAGCAATTTATTGTTCAACAATCACAATTACGTATTGAGTTCCTAAGGAGTCATCAATAGTTTTCATTTCACAAACTAATTTTCTCAGTCCAACAACTTGAACTTATAAACAATAAGACTTGATATATTTTTCTCTAATTAACTCGCGTACACGAACTGACTTTATCAGTCCGCGAACTGGCTCTAGATACTTTTTATTTCACTAGACAGTAACTGATTTGCGCAGTTCGCAAACTGGTTTATTTTAAGAGGTTCCTGGACTTTTTTTTTGTTTGAGTACACAAAATGATTTGGAAAGTTCACAATCTTATAATAACAGAAAGTTCATGAACTTCGGGACGATAAAACATATATGAACTGATCTCCTGAGTTATGATACTCCATTTTATGATTGTCGGTTCTTGAACAACTAACTATTATCCTTGGGCTAACTACTTAGTGCACAACGTGTATTTAAAATAGTATATGGTTGTACATTCTTCTTTCTAAATCATGAAAAACATCTAACATGCTTACATGATCAATCTATATCGAGAAGTTAAGTTTGCTTGGTAAAATAATTCTTAAACATGGAAACAAGTTCACGAACTTAGCTTTGTTTGTAAGTTACCAAGCCATGTTAACCAATATAAATTGAGGACTCCCTACATAGTAGAATCTCAATCCGGGCACTTTTATGTCCTAGTTGAATCCAGTGTCATCCTTTAGAAACCTAGGTTTCATCTGGATTAGGTTACGACTTTTAAAGTCTTCACTAAAGGATTCGTGAAGCCGGGTCAGACTATCTTTTACCTGATCTTCCGGATCTTATTCTTATTAATTATTGTAGTTCCCGAACTATAAACCAGGAACAATATAGATAGAAATCACAAAGTACTCTTCGTCTCAGACTTTGTGATAAAATAAGATAGATATCTAAAATTTTCTTCGATTTGTTTGGATCGTTATTGTGAGGTAGAATCGATTAGATATTTCTATAACATTTTGAAGAGAGTAAGCTGTTAGAGCATAGCTCGGTTGAACCCACCAAGCGTTGGTATGTCAAGTTTGCTTGTCATATTTTAGTGAATCAAGACTCATCTAAGAGTCTCTTGATTATGTACTAGAGAAAACTTCGTGTAGGTTAGACTAGAAAGTCTAAGATTATGAGACATATGAGTATTACTAGAAGACCTGAAGAATGTGAAGAAGTAACGAGCTATAACGACGACATCATCCTTCCTATCGAGGTTAGTAATATTTGACTTGATCTGTTTCATTCCTAACGTATATTTCAAGTCGTGCTATATTGAAAACATAGTTGCGAAGCTGTGAATGATTACTCTAGTAGTGAGACATGGAATTAGGATACGAAGTATAACGCTTATCTTTTGAACTTCGTATATATGGCATCGACATAATCGTGTGAATGCTATTGTGATTATGTGTATGGGTAAAGGTGAAGATTTCATCCTAGGAAACAATGTTTACATTTGTTTACAAGAAGTACATTCATGAACTTGTTTTATGAATCGAAAGGGAAATCGCTAGGCTTATTGGTATTGTTATTCATCGCATATCTTTGGATTACCAATATGTGTGAGTTAGTAGAACTGATCATCACTTGTTTTGTATCTTGGTATAACTAATCACAGTGCCTGACCTATGATTGGTGTGACTTTTATTAGTGTAACCGATGCAAAGTAATCACCTGAGATGGTATGATCGATATTTGTATTTGGTGTGACCGATCATAGTAATTGGAGTGACCGATCACAAAAGAGTTGTGTAATCGATCCTTGTAATTGGTCTAACCGGTCCTGGTAATTGGTGTAACCGATCCTAGTGACTTGTGTTACCGATCACAAGTAATACCATGAGTATATGGTAACCAGTCCTGGTAATTGACGTAACCGGTCCTGGTAATTTACGTAACCGATCCTGGTAGTAACCCTATTGAGGTAGAACCGATACTTGTGTTTGGTAAAACCGTAAACCCATGATTAGTGAATTGATATTTGATCAATCACATAGTTGTCTTGGAATACAGATGAACCAATTCTAAACTTGTTTGAAAGTGTGGTATAATCAATTATAAGATTGTAAATATGAAAGAGGATTTACAAAGAAAAGATGTCAACATACTTTGAACATGATCAGTAACTCTTATCTTTTATTGTTCAAAGATATTCCTTAATAACTCAAGGATATCCCGCTTCGAAATAAATTAAGAATCTTTTAATTAAGGTTGTTAGTTTTATATGCTTTAATTACCAGCAATTAAATGCATATCTCTAGAAAATAAAAATTGGTAATGTGTATTTACTAATTGGAGATTTACTATTGGGATATTTCAGAAATATTGGACAAAGCATTTTCAGGAATTATGAAAACTGTTTTCGGCATTTATTGCATATCTTGAGAATATTCGGTTTTGGAAATTCCTTGGTGTCCAAACATCCTTGGTCTATAAATACCTAAGTTTGCATTTCTAGCAAACTATCCTAAGAGCAAGGCAAACTTCATCTTTTTGTTGTTTCTGGTGGAGCCGTCTATCCGGAGAGGAAAGTACCCTAATTAGGAGAAATATCTTACGACCGCTCGTTTAAAGACTTCAGTGGGATCAAGAAGCTCTACGAGTACCATTGGTGGGAAACTAGATAATTGCATATTATTTTAGTTTTCGATTGATGATTAATGATTTTTCATGGTTGTAGTAGTGAAGTTCAAACTCTCGGACTGGTGAAGATTAAATTTAAAGATTTGATAAAATTATATACAAAAATATTAACAAAGTGGGCGAGAGGTAACCAAGACACTAGATTCCACTATTATGCAAAATTGAATGATAAATATTTCAAAACTCTATTCAATTCTTAAGTCCTCTTTTATCTTTAATTCACTATCAATCATATAGATTCTCAAACATTATTTGTAAACCTTAAGCATAGATTATCAAGAGATTAAACCAATCATAACCTATCAAACTGAATAACAAATAATTAAGACAATCATTCAAATAATTTAAAACTCTGCAAAAGCAGCGATTAGGTGAATTATATAATTAAATGAAATAGTTACCCATTTATGTTGCGTGAATAGCTTCCTCCATTGTCTTGGTTATAGGGGTGTACAGAATTCCCGGAAGCCTGCGGCCTGCCATGTACCGCCCGGGTCCGAAGGAGCCCATGGACGCCCGACGGCCTGTAATGGGCTGGCCCGGCCTGCCCGATAATTATAAGTGGGCGGACCCGGGTTTTTGTTCAAAAATTAGAGCCCAGCCTGTTTACCTGCCCAGTAGCCTGTTTAATTACCCGACCTGCCTGATAGCCCGGTAGCCTGTTTAGTTACCCGACCCGCCCAATAACTTATCTAGATAATACCAAAATTATATGCTTTAAAATATTAATACGTATAAAATATTAAATTATACGGAAATTTGACTTTCCCTTTCTCTCGTTATCTCCTCCTAATACTTTCCCTTTCTCTCATTATTCTGTCGTCATTTCCTCCTAAAAACTCTAGGTTAGAGAGATTTGAGCCAAAATCTTGTCTGTTATTAGTATAAATTTCACAAATTCAGAATGAATTTTTATACGCTGTGCAGAATTGATTTCTCTTTTAATCGTTCTGCAACTGCAATTGCCTTCTTTATTTCTAGGTTATTTGTTATCGTCGATTCATTCGCTACTGTTAATTTCTTTTGGAGAAGAAAAGGTTGATAAAATTGTAAGTTCTTTTCTTCTAATCTAAATCTATTGCAGTTCATGTTTAATTAATTTAGTTATGTTCTATGCTTTTATTTTGGATGGTGACGGTGTTAAAAGCATGATACTTTAGGATTAGTTGATTTGGTTTTCATGGTCCCGATAGATTGATACTTAAAATATTGTGTCATCTCCTGTTGGTATAAATTCAGAATGGTGTTTAACCTTCTATTTTGAATGGTGTCGGAAGCATGATATTTTGGGTATTGGTTGATTTGGTTTTTTTGTTTATTGTCCTGATAGATTTACATTTGATAATTAAAATTCAATTTTATAACTAAGATTTGTTAGTTGTATGGTTCTTTTGATCAAAAATTTAATTTTAATTGATGTTTTTTTGATAGTTTTGTGACACTTACTGAACATAAGTTTACTAAATTTTTTTTTTGGTTGACCAGGTTTGTAATTTTTCTCTAATTTGAAGCATGGATGTTTCTGATTTGGTTGAAACAACACCCACTTCAAATGTTACAGACTCACAATTACCATCCCCTGCTACCGGTGGAACTAAAAAAAGAAAACTAACGTCAATAGTATGGAAAGGTTTTGAACAAATTGAAGAAGTGGATCCAGATGATCCACAAAAGATAAAGAGGTTGAATCTTGCACAGTGCAAGATATGTGACCGGAAGTTTTCGGGGGATCCAAAAGCAGGCACTTCTCATCTCAAAAGGCACATGGAAAGCTGTTTGAAAAAGAGCCAACCTGCTGATGAAACACAGACATTAATAGCTCAAACTGGGTCAGGTACTTTTACTGCATTTCGATTCTGTCAAGCAAGAGCTAGAAAGAACATTATAAAGTTGATTATTTTGAGGGAGTTGCCATTTCAGTTCGTAGAAGATCCATTTTTCCAATGGTTTATAAATGATAGTTTTCACCCTGGATTTGTGAAATTTTCTCGAACCACTGTTAGGCGTGATATTTTAAAAAAATTTGAAATGGGAAAACAAGTTTTAAAGAGAACTTTATTAGAGGCACCTGGAAAAATATCTTTGACACCAGATTTGTGGTTGTCGTGTCAGAAGTTAAGTTACATGTCTATCACTGCTCACTTTTTAGACAAAAATTGGGTCTTGCATAAAAGGATAATTTCTTATACTTTACTTGACAAGTCCCACACTGGAGAACATATTGTTGAGTTACTTATTCAGAAACTTGCCAATGATTGGGGGATTTCTAAGAATATTTTCTCATTATCCTTGGATAACGCTAGTGCAAATACTGTTTCGGTTGAACGGTTAAAAGTGATGCTGCCTGACTTGCCATCGAAAGGAGACTTATTTCACGTAAGATGTTGTTGTCATATCTTGAATTTATTCATAGATGATAGCAGGAAGAAAGTTAAGGATTTTCAAGAAATGAATTCTCATGTTAAATCTAGTTTATAATTCATTTTTGCTTCATCTGTAAGATATGACCAGTTTCGAGCTTTGTGCAAATCAATGGGTTTGAAACCAAAAAAGCTTCAGCTAGATGTCAAGCACAGGTGGAACACTACTTATTTCATGCTAAAAGATGCACTTCCTTATCGTGCTGCAATTTCAATCTTTCTCGCTGATAGGACATGTTCTGATTTAACTGATTATGATTGGGATATTGCTGAATTATTATGCAAGTTCTTGAAGCCTTTCTATGATGCAACCAAACATTTTTCTGGTGTCGATTATGTGACAAGTAACTCTGTTCTTAATTACTTATTTAGAATTTGGAGGGTCTTACAGAAACACAGGCATATGAATCAGCTCAAGGACATTATTGTTGTTATGGAAAATAAGTTTGTCAAATATTGGGGTGCGACTCCTATTTTATTCGGCATTGGATGCATTCTTGATCCCCGTCTTAATCTCAGAGGATTGGAAACTACATTAGCTGATATAGAGAGTTGTTTTAGTACTTCTGCACATGTCATTCGTTGTCATGCCGAGCAAAAATCTTTGATAGTAGCTAAACTTAAAAGTTTATTTGAAGAGTATATTATTATGTTAAATGAGCAAATGCAGAATGGTTCTAGTATTAACTCAATTTCTACTAGTGATCAACCACCTTTACAGAGTGTTCTACAGATGCAAGAAGACACAATCTCTGACGACGAAGATGACTCCTTTTGGCAATCCCGAAGTCAGAATAGGAGGGATCCCCTTTCTACAACATCAGAAGAACTGACGAGATACTTCGCAGAGCCAGAACCAACTTTTGAAGATATGAAGAATTTTGACATATTGGGTTGGTGGAAAGCTAATGAAAAACGATATCCAGTCCTTTCTTGCATTGCACGAGATGTACTAGCAGTCCATGTCTCCACAGTTGCTTCTGAATCTGCGTTTTCTCTCGGCAAGCGTGTGTTGAGTGATTATCGCAGTAGCTTAACACCGCAAATGTTGGAATGCTGTGTGATTCTAAAAGATTGGTGGAAAGCTGAACTGAAAAATCGTATGATGACACTAGATCCACTAAACGACGATATTACTCCAGTTGATGATGAGAATGATGTCTCTGAATCATCATGTGTCTCTTTAAGGTAAAATTTATGCAATTTTTTCATTTTATTTTCATGTCTATGTCTGACTGTTCTATTTTCTTATCAACTCTTTAGATACAAGCAGGCTATAACTTGATGCGCACTGAATTTACTTCTTCTCATCTCTTTAAATACAAGCATGCTATAACTTGATGCGCACTATTACAATTTGTTCATCGATATTATTTTTTGTGTTAATTTATGTTATTTGAATTGTTGATTAAATTTTTACTTTTCTTGATCTGTGTAGGTAGACGGTAGAGAATCTGAAGTCATGTGGTGTCAGTGGTGAAGAGCTAGACAAAGAGGAATAAAGTTTTTAACCATTTCATTGTTTTTTTTAGTAAGATGAAATAAAGTTTTGGAGTAGTAGTGTTATGAATTTGTTTGCTAGTTGCCTAGTAGTGGTGTTATGAATTTTTGTTGAAGTTTGATTTGAACAATCTACAATTTTATGCAATTTACTGATTTGAAGTTTGCTAGTTATTATCTTCTCATTTACTGTTGTCACTTGTCAAGGCCTGATACCCGCCCGGCCTGGCCTGGCCCGTCTTGTTTCACAGGCTTGGACAGGCCATGGGCAGTAAATTTCTGCTGCTGCCCGGCCCGGCCTGGCCTGTGAAACTTAATGGGTAGTTAGGTTGCTAAGCCCGTCCAGCCCGGCCTGTGATATATTCGGACTAGGGCCGGCCTGCCCGGCCCGATGTACACCCCTACTTGGTTACGAGGGATTTAGCTCATCATAGTAAAAATGATCTCAAAATAATTTATTATGGCTCAAAAATAGTTTACAAATGATGAGAATATGAGAAATACAATAAAACCAGAGACCTACGACCCTCAGTGACAAAATAAGACTGCTGCGGCTGTGTCGCAAACGCTGTGGAAAATAAGACTGCCTGATGTACGACCCACATGTGTGAGTCGTTATCACTGTAGACAAACGACTGCTGTTGCAGGTCAGTTCTTCGTGTTCTTCATGTTCATCATCAGCAGCAGCAGTAGAAACCGAGTTTGGGAAAACTCGAATTTCTTCTTCTCTGGCTCTCCTCATCCTCCCAGACTCTCGACAACCTTTCTCTGACCTCCAAGGACTCTATTTAAACCCGAAGCATGCATCGAATCTCCTCCATAACTCCACAAATCCTCGGCAGTGAAAGAAAATATTTTCGGATATTTTCTTTCCTGTTTTAGCTTTTCACGCGTTTTCTCTGGTCCAGCACGCTCCAATTCGACTTATTCACGCCTCAACACTCTTCCTACGCCAGCAGAACTCCCCCATGCACACAAGAACTTCAATTTTGCTCGTGTTACAGTCCACGTGCTCTGTTTTGGGTGTGTGAATCATACCAAAAATTCCAGCCAAATTTGATCGATCATGTCACCTATACTATGTTCCTTAACCTATATCACATCTCTATACCAAATTTCAGCCATTGAATCGACCCATAACCCCTTCATTTTGACGATCGAAATTCTGCCAGAACTGTTTAGAAATTTCCCGCCAAAATCGTTAAAAATGGGGAAGAAACTGGTATCCCCCTATCTAGAGTAGGGGTGCGAATAGTATCTGCCTTGGGGGTGACCTTGGGATGCCCCTTAGTAATTAGGTTACCCCTTATCCAAAAGCGAGAGTCTGAATAACACTTTGTCCTCCGGGTGCCAAAATCAACTTTTCAAGCCGAATTTTCCAAAAATGTTTATTTCCTAAAAATACATAAAAACACAATATTAGTACAAAAATAGAGTTCCAACAATACGGACATTGAGGACAAATTAGACACAAAAATGTGTCTATCAAATACCCCCAAAATTATTATTTGCTAGTCCTCGAGCAAAACTAATAAAATAATAAAAAAATAAAACCGAGTTAATCTCGGGAGGGTTTACCAGAGGTGTTCCCACAAAACCATTACTCCAGACCCTAGCTTATCTATGCAGAACCTTGGAAGGCACTAAAGAATCTCCTTGGTTGGCTTACAATCACTGACTACAGGAGGAAGTACCCTGATGCAAAATTCCAATTGTTGTACACGAGTTTGCACTCAAGCATACTAAAATTCATATAAAGTGACAGAGCTCTACTAAGATAGTTGCACTATGGACATCATATTCGGAGTCAAACTAATCATATGGATAGAAAAAGGAGATGGAAATAGAAACATGTAGATGGTTTTGATGTTAACCAAATGATCGATGTTTCACATATCTGTCTGAAGGCCACTGCCAGAATGAACCTATCCTAATGGACTGAGATACCGGTCTGACTAATATCAACACAACTGGCATATACAAGGGAACCAGTGGTTAATAACTTAAATCCAGATCAACAAACTGGCAAATACAAGGGAACCAGCAGTTGACTACACAGAACAATAACCATTTTTTTTTTAACTTAACGGCATGAATAGATCTTTTTGATCCAAGCGCATGCTTCTTGTCAGCAGATTACACGATAGTTCCCACGGGTCCTGCATTCCACGCTTGCTTAGGCGACGGAAACAGGGAGAACACACGCATATTGCTATCCAAGTGTTAATACTTATTCCGATTGGTCTAACTGGTCGAGTCTTTTTTTTTAGTAACTCAGTCACTCTAATTCACCCTAGCAGTGGTAACAACTTGAATCGTGTGCCCCACCTAATCACTTAGAGAAACATAGTTTAAAATGAAAAAATAAAATGAAAAAATAAAATGAAAAAAAGAAATGAAAAGGACTCAACGAGATATGGTGCAACTATCATGTTATTTCTAACACCTGAGCTCTGTGCTTTTATGAATAGACTCTATAGATGTTTCCATCTAATCAGATTGGTTCCTCAACTCCTACAACCAAGATGTTCCCATCCACTTAGATTGTTTAGTGCAAACCTTAATAGGCATAAATTTCTAGGATCTGGAGTTTACTAATTGCAACTAAAAAGTTTCTCCCATACCCCCAAACTTAAATCTAACATTGTCCTCAATGTTCTAAAGATGAAACTAAAAGCATGAACAAGGAGAAACTGTTACCATTTGAAGCAAAAAGAGTTAAGGAAGGATATTACCGTGTTGCATGAGATTGGGTTACCTCCCAAGAAGTGCTAAGTTTAATGTCTTCAGCCAGACGTAGGAAAGGTTTAGTCAACTCGAACCGTATAACAGTAGCCGGAATAACTGTGGGTCTTTAAAACCAAAAAGAGCTGACAAAAGGAAACTGCAATGAACCAACGAAATGAACAACACTAACATGCCCTTACCTAGTTTCCTGATAACTATTGTTAATTGTGGTTCAGGTTCAGGTTCTATGAAAGGGTCTAAATAGAATATTTTCATTGGCTGCGTTTCTTCATAGGTTGGATCCAAATTATTAGGTCCTAGAGTCTGGAAAAACTCAAATATGATCTTAGAAGCGCACAATAATAACCTAAATAACTGAGGATCCTCTAAGTCAATAATATTTGACTTACATAATTGACCAAAATGAGAGTAGTGGTCATTCTTAAGCAAATGTGTCGATTCTAATTTCCTAAAGCATTTAGGTTTAGTCTCACAACTTAATATTCGACACATTTGGAATATAAACGTTCCCACAGTTGGAAGAAAACTATTTGGTGGGAAAACAAAGTCAATCTGGGGATCATAGCTTGGGAAAACCACATCAACCAGAGGATGGGTTTCTAACGATTGAACTCCTTCATGGACATCATTAGGCTCGGGAAAACGAGTATGAAGGTAATCTTGTAAAATGGTCGAGGCACAGATATCAAGTCCTAAGTGTGGGGACTTTATGAGAGTTAAAGGTAAGGCACTAGGGAAGTGATAATCACCCCCAAACTTAGAGTTTTCAGTGTCTCTAGATAGACCTCTAATTATTTCTTGAATTTCCGTATCTTCAGAGTCCTTAAAATATTCAAGAGATTCTTCTAAGTTATTATCAGGTAGTGCATCTTTACTCATCTCTACGGGTCTATCTTCTTCTTCCAAGACTATTGTTTCTAAGTCGCTAGACTCTAAAACAGTATTTTCGAAATGAACCCGTTCCTCTAAACCACTATCGGCTTCGTAATTAAAAGGAAAAACTACATCGTCTAAAACGGTGGTATCCCTAGTCAAATCCTCGTCCTTTTGAATAGGTGAATAATCATAAAATTATTTGGATTTGAACTAGAAATAATATAATCATTATAAAGCTCAATTGGATTAATAGATTCCTGATCACTATGCCTACATATTTCAGATTCTTCATTACTACTATCCTCATCATCATAATAGTACAAAGATGATTGAGCCTTATCTAAATAAGTAGTGTCTTTTATTCTAACCTCGTCCTCTAGATTGGGCAAATATTCACTATTGATATCAAGGGTAGAATTGGAAACACTATTTTGGAAATTTAGATTATTTCGAGCAGCATTAGCTAACTGTTCATTTTCTGCCTCTAGACGGGCCTGAATTTCACTGAGCATAACACTTATACGTTCACCACTCTCGTTTATCATCTCAGAATATCGTGTACACTCTTCTTTTGAACTATTCATTGCAACTAAACGTTTATACGTCCTTTCAATCCGTTGTTGGGTCTCTTTTAGAGATGGAACAGGTTCAGAAATATCATAATCAGGACTAGTTTCCAAAAACGAGTAACTAGTACTACAGTGTTGCTGATTTTCTTGCTCGTAAGACCAATTCGCGTGTGGATAGTAATTGGGCTCACCATGGTATGAACCATAACCTTGAAAAGGTTGGCGTTCCCAACTACTATTCCCACCATGGTCATAAAACTGATGATGTCCATATTCAAATTCAGGTCGATACTCATTGTATTGGCTTCTATCATACCAGTTCGACATTCTTAATTGCAAGGGAATCTACACAACCACAAACAAGGCCGACTCGACTCTACCAAAACAAACCTAAAGATTTCTAGCAAACAAAAAGCATGATGGCTTCACTTAGATTGTTTTCTAGACCAGCTTTTATTCCTTCGAAAAGGAATTCGTTACAATTTGAGAACACCCCTCTAGAATCAATCCGAGCTAATGTAAGTTGAATCGAGGCGAGGGAAGCTAAGTAGAGCTTTGATACCCAAGGCCTCACCGCCATTAGAAGGCGGCGCAGTCACGCATTCAACTCACAGAAACCATTATGAACTTTGAAGTGTGCTTAAAGAGCAACCAATATTTTTCGAACGAGTTTGCTATTAAGCTCGTTACCCTATCGGTCTCGTTCTATTCCAAATTTTAAAGCTTGGCTTCGCGTTAGGTTTCGTTTTCCTAAGGCGGGCAAGAAGGGAGCGGTGATGAAATCCGAACCCTTATCTTGTATTGGCCAGGCCTTGCCCTTTACTAGGAATTTAAAAACAGTCCAAATTCGTCCTCAATCAATGAATCACCTTAAGGAATACAGTAAACCCGCTGACAGGAGATTCACGAGTGTTTTAATGGACTTACCTCCCGTACCAGACGGGGGATGAACCGTTGAAGTCGACACGGGCCACGACTCCTATGTCATGTACGAACCCGAGGGGCCGAGACGATATAGTAATCGTCGTCCTTCCCTGCACACAGTTTATATAATTTTTTTTTAATAATAATACCCTTCCGTAGGGTTAAAAAAAAGAATAAAGTCCAATTGTCCAGAATAAAGTCCAAATAAAAAGTCCAAAAATTATGAAAAATAAAGCCTGTTTACAAATCCTAAAAAAAAAATTATGTCTTTTTATTTCTTCTCTTTTAGATTTTAGCTTTTAGCTTTAAGCTTTTAGTTCCCAAGTCCTTAGTATTCCACTTCGAGCCTGTAAATCAAAGACACAAAAAGAAACGTAAAAAGGAACAAATAATAGTAAAAAAAAATAATAAAAACCTAAAAATTCTACCTAAGCACAAATCCGCGTCGGCGGCGCCAAAATGATTAACGATTTTTCATGGTTGTAGTAGTGAAGTTCAAACTCTCGGACTTGTGAAGATTAAATTTAAAGATTTGATAAAATTATATACAAAAATATTAACAAAGTGGGCGAGAGGTAACCAAGACACTAGATTCCACTATTATGCAAAATTGAATGATAAATATTTCAAAACTCTATTCAATTCTTAAGTCCTCTTTTATCTTTAATTCACTATCAATCATACAGGTTCTCAACATTATTTGTAAACCTTAAGCATAAATTATCAAGAGATTAAACCAAGCATAACCTATCAAACTGAATAACAAATAATTAAGACAATCATTCAAATATTTTAAAACTCTGCAAAAGCAGCGATTAGGTGAATTATATAATTAAATGAAATAGTTACCCATTTATGTTGCGTGAATAACTTCCTCCATTGCCTTGGTTACGAGGGATTTAGCTCATCATAGTAAAAATGCTCTCAAAATAATTTATTATGGCTCAAAAATGGTTTACAAATGATGAGAATATGAGAAATACAATAAAACCAGAGACCTACGACCCTCAGTGACAAAATAAGACTGTTGCGGCTGTGTCGCAAACGTTGTGGAATATAAGACTGTCTGATGTACGACCCACATGTGTGAGTCGTTATCACTGTAGACAAACGACTGCTGTTGCAGGTCCGTTCTTCGTGTTCTTCATGTTCATCATCAGCAGCAGCAGCAGAAACCGAGTTTGGGAAAACTAGAATTTCTTCTTCTCTGGCTCTCCTCATCCCCCCAGACTCTCGACAACCTTTCTCTGACCTCCAAGGACTCTATTTAAACCCGAAGCATGCATTGAATCTCCTCTATAACTCCACAAATCCTCGGCAGTGAAAGAAAATATTTTCGGATATTTTCTTTCCTGTTTTAGATTTTCACGCGTTTTCTCTGGTCCAACACGCTCCAATTCGACTTATTCACGCCTCAACACTCTTCCAACGCCAGCAGAACTCCCCCATGCACACAAGAACTTCAATTTTGCTCGTGTTACAGTCCACATGCTCTGTTTTGGGTGTGTGAATCATACCGAAAATTCCATCCAAATTTGATCGATCATGTCACCCATACTATGTTCCTTAACCTATATCACATCTCTATACCAAATTTCAGCCATTGAATCGACCCATAACCCCTTCATTTTGACGATCGAAATTCTGCCAGAACTGTTTAGAAATTTCCCGCCAAAATCGTTTCAAATGGGGAAGAAACTGGTATCCCCCTATCCAAAGTAGGGGTGCGAATAGCAGCTGCCTTGGGGGTGACCTGGGTGTGCCCCTTAGTAATTAGGTTACCCCTTATCTAAAAGCGAGAGTCCGAATAACACTTTGCCCTCCGGGTGCCAAAATCAACTTTTCGAGCCGAATTTTCCAAAAATGTTTATTTCCTAAAAATACATAAAAACACAATATTAGTACAAAAATAGAGTTCCAACAATACGGACATTGAGGACAAATTAGACACAAAAATGTGTCTATCAATTGATTTGATTGACTAACGGCTGTTGAACTTTTATTGCACCTATCTTGTTTATTCTTGAGAATCTTCTCTTCTGATATAAGATTCACTCAAACTAGATCGAAGTGTCGACGAGATCTTTAGTATTGTTTTTAGATCTAAAGATGTCTTGTGATAATCAATTGTTAACAGACTCCGTTCTGTGAGTGATTGATCACAAGATATTCAAGTGGTGTTGTGCAGGTGTTTATTGAAGATTAAAGAATATTTGAAGACAAAGAAGATTTCTGATTTGGTTTCTATATCTTTGGGTGTGCACAAACCTTGATCGGCTGGGATCCAACTAGAATCATATTTATTCGATTGATTAGTTGTGCGATATCGGCATCACCTTATAGTTTTTTGTTTGAATCTATATTGATTGATTGAAAATATAAACTCTGCTACTTCGGTAGTTTTTGGATAGATTGATCTAACCAAGCAAAGGAGTTTATTGGTCAAACGGAAGAGCCTTTGCATATGACTTGAGATATCTTCATCTGGAAGAATCAAGAGAGTTGTTACCAAACATATTTGTTGTACCTTTACTGTTTGGAATACGATCCAAAGGAATTGTTCCAGTGCGTGCACTTATTGAATGTCGGAAGTGCAGGGATACTGAAGAAACTAAGTGAACCAAGTTTAATTACTTGGTCTCAACTATATGAAGTTGGTTTAGATTTTGTATAACGACTTAATTTTGAGAGTAATCAATTCTGGAATAGGTCCCGGGGTTTTTCTTCATTTACGGTTTCCTCGTTAACAAAATTCTATGTCATTTACTTTTATTTTCCGTAATTATAATTGTTGTTTCTATAATTTAAAGTAAGTTACACAAACGTTAACTCCGTATTACTTGATAGTGATCCTGTAAAGTTTGGTTAAGTCCGAACATATTATCAAGTAATCACACTTTGATTGTTGTATTGTCTCGATCTCGTATCCATAGACGATCACACAAAGTGTGAATACCGAATTGTCGTATTGTCTCAACTTTGTCCATAGACAATCACTTTCGGTAAGAGGACTTACAGATGGATATTTTAAAGATTGTGGTGTATTTGGGTACCCTCGTCTTTTCATAAGCTATCATGATTGTTGAGGTTTTCTTGATTTCTTATTTACCTTGAAGATCCCTCATAAGCAAACAAATTTCCGTTACCTTGATTGAATATTTTCTGAAGGAGATCAAAATGTTATCTGTTAGAGGCACGATAGTTAAAAATATTTACTTAGGTTGAATCCTAAGCATGTTATCGGCTTAATACAGTGTTGTTCAAAATGAAATTGGTCTCGGAGTTTTTATGCACATTTCAGTTTTCCTCATTAATAAAATTTCTGGTATCTTGTTTTATTTTTCTTTTACAAGTTATATTTTTTTATCTTCATAATAGTTTTATCACAATTAGTACGTTAAACAACCTAAACAGTTTTCAATCTTAAACTGTACAAAGCATACAAGATTTATTCTTGTGAATACGTCATATATTTAAATATAGATTGCATGACTTATTCTTATTGGAATTTGGTTCGTACAAATATCGGGTACATACTAGGTTGATTCTTGGATAATTATTTTTTGAGATCGTCCAAGTAAACTTATTTATAATTCAGTTACGTGATCTCATATGTTGATATATACTAGTGATTGTGAAAAAGTTTATCCATATAGGTTTCCGAATGAAAAAGTTAATGGTTTACTTGGTACCCTCTCCTTTTCAATTGGTATCTGACCAGGCAACAACCGAAAGAACCTAATTAGTATATTTTTGTAGCGACCGGAAATTAATGGAAAAAATTTCTATCTTTTTATTTATCAGGTAGAACATTGTGTTTATATATTCTATTAACGAGTGTTGATCACCTTTATGGTCAGAACTTGATGCACAATCGTTTGTTCCCACAAACAAATCTATTAACAAAAAAGGTCATGAAAATGTTTATCCCTTATGTCTTATTGATGGGTCTAACTCATATGTTGAGAGGGAAGCATCCCAAGAAGATGTTGAGGTCATCAAGCACTTGAAATTTAATTCTTATGAAGTCCTATGGCTAAAAAACAAGGTCAGTGCACTTATTGTTAAGACTGCTGAAAAAGATACATGAATCAAAATCTTAGATGGAGAAAATACTTTGTTGAGAAACATAGTAAAAGACCTGGAATTAAGATTAGAAGAAAACACATTGGAACTTATACGTCTAGAACACGTTCCTCGAATCTCTTGCAATCACTTTGTAAATGAGTAAGATAACACTTTTTTATCCAAGGCTACTGAAAAAAATTTAAGGATCTTGAGGAAGAGATAGTTCAATGGGTACATTAATTATATACCCATAGTTTCGACACCCTACAAATATACCCTTTCACAAAATAATTATAACTTTCCTCCTTTCAGAAACTAAACCCCCAAAATATCAAATTACCAAACTACCCCTATATATTTCCTATTATAACGTTATAACTCATTTGTTTCCCTACCCGTTTCTCATTATTTCTATTTCTTCTTTCTCCCGTTCTAATATGAAAACATGATATGAAAATTCGAAAAAAAAAACTGAAAAAAAAAGCTATCGATCTACAAAAGAGAAACAGAAATCACTATAAACTGAATCATTAAGATCATTTGAAGTTTGAAGAGAACAAAAATCGTCACATAATATCATCGAAATTAGGTTTCATCTTCATAAAATCGATTTATTAAGTTTGAAGACTAAAAGCAAGACTCAAAAGGTAAAATACTAATTTCCTCTTATATTTATTGTGATCTTTGACGATTTTGATTTTGATTTATTACAGTTTGATTTTGAAACCAAATTTCACTTCTGGAAAAAAATTGATGCATGTATAATTTGTTATCGCTTACTGTTACTAATTAGTTTGATTTGGCATGGTATCTAATTAGATTGATTCATTCGTATTTTTTTTGTTTTTGATATATTTTTTTTAATATCAAATCTGTACGGATTTCTTTTTTTTTAATCGAGAGAAAAATTGAACTCCGATGTTATAGTTACTAAAGGAGGAAACTTCAAATAACACAACTAAGTCGATTTGATTGTTTTTCAGTAATTGCATGTTATTGTTCCTTCTGTGTGTGTTTCAAATGATTTTGGATTTACGATGATTGATGATATTAAAAATTCAGTTAGTGAAGGTTTATTTGATGATCATTTTTTTCCAGTTTTATTTGCTGTAAATGTTACAATTGTTCGACGCTTAGATTAATAAGTAAAAGAATTTACTGCCAATACAATATTTTCTTGATGTTTGAACGAAAATTGATAATGACTCCGTTTGTGACTGAAAGATCACAAGCAGAGTACATAAAGTATTCTAGAATAAAATTTATTGGTGGATCAGTTCAAAATTTATAAAGACAATGTAAATACTGATTTTGTATAGGAATAAACCGTTTGTTGGTATTAGGATAACTTAATAGATTAAGGAATTTGATGTTGAATGTAATCTGCTGGTAGTTCAGTTTATTTTTTTTTATTATTTTTAACAATCACAAAGGTCTAATCTTGATACTTTGTGAAACACATTTGGAACACATCGTATCTACTAAATTTGCATGCCACTAAATCGTTTGTTGACGAAAATACCTTAAACAATTCTTAGTTATGAAACTGAATAATCTAGTAATTTAGTTGCGAATTCATGACTTTGATTTGATTGTAAATGAATGAATAAAACTGAAATCCAGGGACATGTTTTCCCAGCAAATGGTGTCAACAACCAAAACTGGCACCAACAATAGGAGTTGTAACCATAAAACTGAAATCCAAGGATATGTTTTCCCATAAACTATGTGTCAACAACCAAAGTTGACACCATTAACTGGGATTAACAACTTAAGTCAATATCAAAAATCTACTTGAAAAACATTACTTGCTAATATATAAATAAGAATATTAACTATTATTATTCTTTGAAATAAGATTGACAAAAAAACGAGGAGATCAACAAGGAAAAAAAACAAGAATCAAGAAGATGTATCGTAGGAGATTAAGAAAGTTAAAGAACCAAAATTAAAGGGGAATAATAAGAAGATATTTAAAGAAGAACCAAAATGAAAGGGGAAGAACAAGAAAATAATTGAAGAATCATAAGAAGAGAAGGAACCATAGAAAGCTCTCAAAGGAAAACATATTGATTTGAATATGTATGTTGGTAAATCCTTAAGTTGTTTCTTTCTAAAAACAAATGATTGAGTTGTATGTATGCAGGTAAATCGAGGGAGAAGGAAAGTAAATTCAAGGATGGTGTGAAGCCATTGGTTGAATTGGGAGGTTTTTATTTGTTTGAAGAAAGGATGAAGAAAATAAGATGAACAAACCGATCCTTTCATAAGCACTGAAGACATGTCTACTCTGGGAATTCTCCAGCCCGTTACACAGAAATGATGTTATTTTTGATAGCAAATGGTTAGATAAAATTCTAATTGAGATACAGCTGATACTTAATGGATTCAATAGTGAAACCAGTAAGTTCAAATTTGGAGATTCCAGACAGTGCTCTCTAACATCAACAGACTTATAGAGAGTGCCAAAGTGAAGAGGATAATAAAATGAAAACCCAGAGTTGAACATAATGAATGGTTGAGTACAAAGTTCAGACCATACCAAGAGCCTAATTGTAAAGATAGGATAACAAAGTCATAAGCTTTAAAGAAATTGAAAATCACAGTTGAATATGAGAGTGATCCGAAGCACCTTTTGCGGTTATTTGCTATGTGGTTATGCACGATTCTCTTCTTCACAGATTCTGGAGCAGCGAGCTTCTTAAAAAATGGTCACCTCACATTTCCCTCATGAAAAAAGTATGGCGGCCAGACCACATTGTGGAATATCTAATGTCGAATATTGAAAAACAAAAAGTACATGATGGAACTGTTGTTGGATGCACGCCTCTTATACTGGTAACAAAATATGTTTATTTTGTAAAGACTAAAATGTTTATATAAAACGTATATCTTTTTGTTTGAAAAACTAACCTCTTTGTTTCTCTGTATGCAGTATTGGTTATGTGAATATACTGGACACTACATCACGAAGAGGGGTTTTGAAAGTTCAACTCTGAGATTCCTAAGATGGAGTCAATATACATTGTGCAAAAAGATTGTAAAATATTTTAGCAAAAAGAATCCCTGGAAAGAAAATCGAGATGACGTGGTTCACATATCAGGTAAAAAAAAAACTTTTACTATCTTTCTAATTACTGGTACGTGATAGCATTCCATTTTTTTGGTGTCAACAATTGAATGTGATCTCGGTAAATGGTGTCAACAACCAAAGTTGACATAATAACTGAAAAATATTCTAGTTTTGTTGCGTCAACAATGGAAGTTGATCTCAGTAAATGGATTCAACGACCAAAGTTGACACAAAAATTCAAAAATATTCTAGTTTTTTTTGTCAATAAAAGAAGTTCATCGTCAACAACCAGAGTTGACACTATAATCTGAAATCCAGAAAATTACAATTTCACTGCAAATCAAAAAAATAAAAACAAAAACAGCCTAAACTAACCTAAGCTACAAATTTAATTACGCCACACCTCACTCGGGGGCTGCACCCCATCGTGAAAGATATATTAATAATAAAATGTGAGAATAAAAAATTATTTTATTATACATTGCTTTTCTAAAAATCCAGAAAGTATTTTGCTCACTATATTGTACAATAGTACAATGCATTGTAGTTTCATCAACATTGTGTTTATCCAATATCATAAGATGAGAACTATTTGATCGGCCTAGCAGCACCTACAAGGGAATTAGAAGAAGACATGAAGAAGAACAAGCTGCTAGAGGAACATAATTTTTTATAAGAGAAAGAATAAAAAACAACGTTTATCAGCAGCATGATCTTCTTGAGAAAGATGATTGAAAAGAACAAAGACAAAATTCACTTGCAAGCTGGAGACTCGGAGAAAATTGCAGAGATTGAAAAATACTTGAAGGAATGGCAAGAAAATGAAAGGATTTTACAAGAAACAAGCAAAAAAAACAAGCATATTAAAGGATGCATAAAAGGAGTTTGAAGCAGCAGCAGAAGATTACTTGCAAACTGAGTTCACGCAAAATCAAGATGGAGAGACATTTGAAAAGGGAGATGAACATGAACTGACATTGCAAGGGATGATCCACAAACAAATGCAACTGAAATGAGTATGGAGATCAAAGTCGAAGATTCAATGACTGTGGATAAAGAAGCAACTCAAGTCGAAGATTTAATGACTGTGGATAAAGAAGCAACTCAAGTGAGTGAATAGTCGCCAGATGCAAGTACAAGTAATTTGGGAACTCAATATTGGGATAATGGATTTGAAAGCGGAATGAGGTTGCAGGAAAAACCATTCACCATGCTATCTTTGGGGGCTTGGAAGGTGGACTATGATGCAGGAAGAAAAGAAAAAATAAGGGAAGAAAAAGATTTACGAATCAATTCTCTCATCCCAAACATTGGAAAATCAGTTGCATTAGTATAGAAGAATGCAGTTCAACAAGAAAAGAAGAGTCCAAACATGGGGGGAGGGGAGTTGATGGTAGAGATGGTTTTCTATATAACTCCACAAATTTCAGCTATACATCTAGTTGCATCTGGGTATGTGCCTACCGATACTACCCTAAACTTCAATGCGATAACCGCTGTATTAGTTGATACTCCGACACAAGAAACAAAAAAAGGATCTTTTTGCAACTCCAATGGAAGATGTAATATCACAAGGCTTTAAGGTATTATATTATGTAGATTCCGCTGAAGGATCAACTGAAGAAGAAGATTCAGATAACCAATGAGATGATTCAGAAGCATCACAGAGCCTTGAACATCTGTTGATTTCTATTGCAAGAGGATTGAAAAGTAACACAAGAACGAGGAAGAGGCCAAGTAATCTACGAGAGTTCACACCTCAAGGTATAGTTAAAATGACGAACCCAATGAAGGAGGGGAAAGGAGCAAAGAAGAAAAATGGAGGAGGTGTTCAAATAATTTACCTCGATTGACGATTAAATTGACGTAACACCACCTGAACCAACAAATCTGAAGAAGCCAGAAAAACTAAAATTCTGGATATCATGGGAGAAGAAAAACTCCTTCGACCATTCTTTGAGAATGCGACAGAACAATATGAAATTTGTAAGAGCATTGCTCGGTCGAACTCGCATGCATTGCTATCTCAAGCATGTTTGTCAATGTTAGTGATCAAAACTATAAGTATTGATTTCTAGTATATTATAGCTAAGTCTCGAACTAGGATAGAAAGTGTAATTGAGATCAAGGACTTCATGGCGATTCATCATACAAGAAGAAGAACCACTCAAGGATTCGGTGGAACTTCTCGACAAAAAGGTATGTGAAGACTTGAACTTATCTGTCACTAAAAAGTATATCTACTCTATCTCCTACTCTTTGAGACAAGAAGTCGTATGCTATATATATAGACTTGGATTATACGCATTTGGTATTTCGAGCCGAGTATAGCCCACCTATTTATATCTCGAAATATGTGTTGGTAAGATTTACGCTTCGATCAAGTTTATCTTTACCATGTGACGAAATTCATGATATGTTTCAATCATCTTGAAAATTTCTTTGACGAGAAATGGTGTAACAACTATATAACGTCCTCTAAGAATGTTTCAATGATTGGAATGAGAGTTTAGATTACATAACCAATAGTGGACATAAGCATTGTTGTGGAAACACATTTATGTACAAGTCCTATTCCTTGAACCAAAGTTTGCGAACTTTGTTGATCAAGAGAACCGGATGAATGGCGTGAACCAAGTCCTCGAACTCAGTCCGCGAACTGCCGAAGTTCTCAAACCCGAGAATTTCTGCTGGAGTTGACAAACTACTTGCATGAAGCTAATTCCGCGAACTCAGTCCGCGAACCCAGTCGCGAAGCAGCGAAGTTCTCAAACCCAAGAATTTCTGTTGGAGTTTGTAAACTCTGCCCGGTAACTTAAGTCCGCGAACCTAGTCTGCGAACTTGAGAAGGTTATATATCTGAAGATGATTTCTGAACTTAACTTAAAAAAGACAAAGGAATGCAGTTTTCAAACCGTGTATATAAAAGTTCATGAACCGATTCAAGTGAATCAAATCATCTTTGCTTCAATTGTGTCTTGTGTAGTACATGAGATTTCCTTGCAATTGAACAACTCTCTAACTAGTTCATTTGAAATCATTTGAACTAGTTATGGTGAAGAAGAACGTGGTTAATATGGAATGCTCATATGGCTAACCTTTTGGTTAACTATTGTTGAACCAATAAGTGCATACGTTTGGGTACGGTTAACAAACCTAGAAGCATGCATTGTCAAGTGTGTGTAACAAGTTAAGACTTCGATCTAACGGTTGAGAAATATTAGCTTGAATCTAAATCAGGTTTTCATCTAACGGTGGATATTGATTGCTTTGATAGGCCTATTCCTATGCACATGCCAAAAAAATGGTGTTTGGCATACCAAGTGGCATGGCAAACCATTTGCTCCACTATGGGAAAACCAATAAGCGACGGACTTTCTAGCGAGAGATATTCTTAATATCGCCGGCGATAATGACTGTATCGCTGGAGATAATATTTATATCGCCACCGCTATTAACTCTAGCACCAACGGCTAGTTCTTCTTCGTTATAAATATGTAACTTTCACACTCAAAACTTACCCCAAATTTTTTACACAAAAAATTTCTCTTCTTCTCATTCTATTCTCTATTTCTCAATCTAATTTATTTCTTCTGTTTTCTCCAAATGGCACAATTAACCCAACTTGATTCGGCAACGCAACTTGATTTTTCTGGAGTAGTGCTTGAAGGTGCCGTTGAGAAGATATGTGATAGATTTAAAGAAATAAGTAAGAAGCAAAGAAGTCTCCAAGTTTTGGATATCAACCAAGTCAAAACCGCAACTAAGAGAAGGCAAAGAAAGGTTAAAGGCAAGGAAAATCAAGGCAAAACAAATTTGAATCCAAAGAAGAAGATAAACAAAGGAGACTCCGTTCATGAGCGCATTGATTGGAAATTTGGTGAAATGAAGAAGATTAACAAGATGAAGAACATTGTCCCAAATTTTTATTTTTAAAGTCTAGTTATATTTATTTTGGAACTTTTATTGTCTAGTTTATATGTCTTGTAAAAATTACTATTAAGAAATTTGAATTTGAAGTTTGAATTTTGAATTTGAAAATTTGAGTATTGTTGAAAATTAAGCTTAATTCTATTCGTAATCCAATCTTGAATTTTAGTTAGAGTTAAATATTAAAACTTTTAGGACTTGACAAATAAGTGGACAATTAAGAAATTTTAGGACTTGACAAATAACTTTTACCACATATAAATTGGACAATATTTGGGCAATCAACTTAAAATCTCGAAACAACTTCCATATTCGAAGTCTTGTTCGTAGATGCGACGATATTCCGGACGACACCTTTGTTTAAGTTCCAAATAGGTTTCACCACTCCTTAAATTTGGACCTTCTTGCTGAAGTAAAAGAAGATACTTAGTAACATCACGACTGATTATAGTGAAGCGATTACTCAACCCTGTAACATCACGATGGTTGGGATGCATTGTTTGTTCTTTAAATCTCCTCAAAACCTTATCCCAAAAAATAATTTGACGAGATTATTTTGCGAATAAAGTCTCAATACAATGAACATAACTTATGCAAATACATTCATCTTCCGCAATTGTAAATTTTGGTACTCTCCTCCTAATTCGAACTCTTTGATTTTCCGCAGCATGTTGGTTTGATATGAAATCATCCATGCTCGCATTATCAGCCATGTTCTATGAGGAATTAGAATATCAGAAAAGAATTGGAGATTGAGAAATTCTGGTGTGAGTTAAAATGGGATTGAAATCAAGTATTTATAGGGTGAGAATGGTAGTCGTTGGATGAAGATCTGATAAGCGACTATCATAGAAGCGAGCGACGGCAGGACTGTCGCTGTCAAATTAATGACCATCGAGAGATTAATTGACCATCGAGCGACCGAGACTCTATCGCTCGATGGAAACTCTGTCGTGTACGCCTATATGCCAGGAAAAACATATTGGCATATGAGTTTGGAAGTTTGGCATACCCATAGTGGGTGCATATATGCCAAATATCATGTTTTGGCATGTGCATAAGAATAAGCCTTACCAAGGTAACTTAATTGCAAACCCTGTTTTGAAAGACTATATATAAGGGGAACTCTAGCTTCTGTGCAAAAGTAATCCCCACACCTCACTGTGATACTAGTTTGCATACTATAGTCGATTCTCCTTTAACCTTTGGTTTTCTTCTTCTAAAACCAGGTTAACGAATTAAAGACTTCACTGGGATTGTGAAGCCAGACCGATACTACTTTTATCGTAGTTGTGTGATCTGATCTTGCATCTTCTATCGTACGAGTACAATCAGATTGATTGGCTCTAGATTGATATCTCCGATAGGCAAGATATAAAAAGTAATCACAAACATCTTCGTCTCATTGTTTGTGATTCCGCAACATCTTGTTTCGCTACCATACGATTAAGATTGTTGTGAGGTGATATGATACTCTAGGTTTTTCTTCGGGAGTATAAAACCGGATTATCAATTGGTTCATGTTCACCTTGATTATTATCAAAAGACGGAACAAAACCTTTAGGGTTTATCTTTGGGAGACAGATTGATCCTTTGATAAACTTGTCTTTGGGAGACAGATTTGTTTATTGTCAAAGCCTGCGATTTTGGGTCGTAGCAACTCTTACTTGTGGGTGAGATCATATAAGGGAATCATGTGTGCAGTATCCTGCTGGGATCAGAGGCGTAGGGAGTACAACTGTACCTTGGATCAGTGGGAGACTGATTGGGGTTCAACTACAGTCCAGTCTGAAGTTAGCTTGGAGTAGGCTAGTGTCTGTAGCGACTTAATACAGTGTGTGTTCAATCTGGACTAGGTCCCAGTATTTTTCTGCATTTGCGGTTTCCTCGTTAACAAAATTTCTGGTGTTTGTGTTATTTCAATTTCCGCGTTATATTGTTTTATCTTTATAATTGAAATAATACAGGTTGTGCGTTAGATCATAAATTAGAGTAATCCAACTTTTGGTTGTTGATTGTCATTGATTGATCCTTGGATATTGGTCTTTGGTACCATTCAAGTTATTCCTTATATTTGATTAGAACTCGCATTTCTTGCTTGAGTAAATAAAATCAAGAAGAGAGATATAAACTCGTTGATATACTTTTAATTGATTGAGTCTTGTTGACTCTATTAAAAGTATATTCGAGTTCGTCCATGCAGATTGATATACGAAATATGGGTGGTGTTGTTAGACCCCCGCTTTTTCAATTGGTATCAGAGCAGGCAAACACGTTCAAGACCTCAAAAGTATGTGTTTGTAGCGATCTGACTATATGCACCACAAAGTCTCATTTGACGCCTCACCAGGTTTAAAAACCAATCGTAGGAAAAAGTCTGATAAACTAGTTACTCTTCAAAAAGGGTTGGATGAACAAATCCGGATCAACTCTGGTCTTGTTGCAGAAATTGCAATTCTTAAGGATTTGATATCTGGTAATAGTCCCTTGGTGAATCTGAAAAACTCCAGTTGTTCCTATTTAAAGAATATTCGCAAATCATATGGTAAACAACGATCAAATGTTGTGAAAACTGATATGACTAGGAACCACTCAGACAAACTGCAAAATATTGGCTCGTGTTGGTGTTGTGACCCCTTCGATCACATTCGACAAGTTCATATGTCTTTTGAAAAGAGTCTGAATGATGCGAGTAATCCTTGTAAGAAAACTAAACAACTTTTTGTTATTCTAAAAAGACATACAAAACTATCAGGAAATTCTAAACAGAAAAGTACTGATAGTACGGGTACCTTTGCTTTAAGTCCTACATCTCCCTTTCAACGGTTTCTTGATAGTAGATGTAGTTATTTATTACATATGATAGGCGATTCTCCATGGTGTATGTCATCTATCGACTATGAAGGCAGAAGAGATTCTACAGCCAAAACAAAAGGACAACTTCAAAATATGTGCAAGTTTGGTTGTTATGTTTCACAAGTAGAACCAGAAAATTCTGATGAAACTTTGAACGATCCCCTTTGGATGAATGTAATGCTTGAAGAGTTAAATCATTTTCAAAGACAAGACGTGTGGGATCTTGTACCATGTCTCTCCAATATTATTGGTTCTAAATGGGTATTCAAGAATAAGTCTGATAAATTAGGCACAACTATCAGAAACAAAGTCATACTTGTCACTCAAGGATATTCACGGATTGAAGAATTTGAGTTTGACGAAACCCTTGTTCCTGTGGGATGCCCTGAGTCCACTCTACTTTTGCTAGCTCATGCTTGTTTTCCTAAGGACAAGCTGTTTCGAATGGATAATCGTCATAGGACCTATGAGACGAGTATTTCCAGAATCAAAAGGAGGAGGATTTCTGCTCACAAAACAAACCTTGAAAAATTCACGATGTGATAAACAAGGGGAGCTTTTGGCTCACAACGTCTCTATCTAACTCCATAGACATTCACATCCTCATCTTTAACTTGAGAAAATGGGGTTTTGCATCTTTTCGGCTCAAGTAGTATTTTCTTGGTTAAAAGTTTTGTTTAAAACTATATAAATAATGAACTACAAAAGTCTTGTTGCCTTGGGTTTTTAGTCGTTCGTAAACGTTGTGTTATTTCCAAAAGGAATCCTGTTTTATGGCTCCTGTAACTAGAGGCAGCACAAGTAGGGATGCAGTTGAAGCAGCTAATGTACGTCGGTGTACATGAATTTCCTCCACAAGGGTGAAGAAAGTGAAGGCTGCAATTAATGGTAAAGGTCCTTCCTCAAACTGGTTCTTGTCATTTTATCAAATTGATATTAACTTCATGAACCTGGTAAAAGAATTCATCAGCAAAAGAAACGATTTAAAATCTCAAATCGCTTCGTCTTTGGAAAAACTAATTCACTATGAACGGATGTTGTTTCTAACAACGAACACCGTATGTAAACTGAAAAGAGAACTTAGTAAGTTGACAGTTATTTCCAAAGAGTTGGAAGAATTGAATGATCCCATTATAAATGGGTTTTTCAACAACAAGAAGGAATTCTATGAAGAGGCCTTGGGAAAGCTTCATGTTGCCTAGTATGTCTTCTTTTTGGTTTAGTTAGAAGAATAACTAGTGCTTGGAATAGCAATGATTGTGACTACACATAACTATTATTTTTTCATCTTCTTTTTTAGGTTTATTGGTTTAAATTCTAAAAATATTTGGAGGATGATGTTTTTGCATTATTAATCATTATGATTTGTTATATTGCAATGTGTTATGGGATATTGGTGTTTACGTCCGTGAACTATGTTTGTCCCATACTTTGTCAAAAGTAAAGTCGTTCATGTTCGGTATTCACGTACTGGTAAAAGAATGAATGTACTTTTGAAAAATACAAAAGTTAAGCCTATATTGTCAATTATTTGATGGAAGAGAGGTTAAAATATTTTGTTTTCATGGGTTATGTCTATTATTGTCGTTATGCAAATAGTGATTGAAGATAGAATGAATCCATGTGTATTCCGCAGTATTAATAATCCCTGATCCATATTTTATGTATTATTGTGAGGCTCCGTAATGTATTTTATGTTGAGCATTATACAACCAAGTTGATTTCTTAGCTTAGTTGTTGTTCCGTAAGATATGTTATGTCGAGCATATTAAACTAAATTAATCATCTTGTTTGGTTATTTAGCTATTGCTCTGTAAGTATTCTTATGTCGAGCAAAAAAAATGAAAATTAAATTGATTACTTTTGTTAGTTTGGTTGTGTATTCCAATTAGATTAACTATGGGTTCGCTTGTAATTAATCTAGTTGAGTATTTTCGTGACTCCATAAGGTTTTCTTGTGTTGAGTATATGAATGGTTAAGCTAATCATTATCTTATGGTTAACTTAATCGTAGCTCTGTAAGTTATCTTCTGTTGAGCACAATCAATTGAATTGATCACTTTTTGTGTTTAATTTGGTTGCGTATTCCGATTAAATTAATTATGGGTTTACTTGTGATTAATTTGATTGAGTTTTTGGATATAGAAAATAATTCTCATGGTTTTTGGTGTCCAATAAAAATCCTTCTTTTCTTTTGAAATTAAGGTCGCTCTTGTTGTTCTTTCGGGAATGACATCAAATGGGGGAGAGTTCTTTTGAACTTGTGCTTAATGGTCATATCTTGAGGGGTGTGCGGCTGTGAAATTTTATAGGAGTTATCTTATATCTTTAAACTCCTTGATGAATGCATTTAGCTTCGGCTTTATGATTGCATCTAAATTAGTTGATATGTATTTTTTTCTTTTAGTCATGAAATGTCTCTTTCAGAAATTTCATTATGATCCCGTTCTTGTACCTTTGCCAATTTTATTGACAAAAAGGGGGAGAATTAATATGTAGTTCACACTACAGATACATATGGTTTACGGATCATTGTGTAAGGGGGAGTGGTTTCCATGTGAGATGGAGTATTGACTAAGGGGGAGTGATACATATCACCATAGTATTATTGTTGAAGTTGTGATACAATTGGACTTTGACACTGTGTAATAGTACTATGACACTGTATAACAATGATCGAGACTGATGCTTTCTCATTGTTATAGCTAAGGATCTTCAACAACGGTGATGCTAAACTTACAACCTTTGGGATCATTGGAGTACTTGTAAGTGACGAAGATTTTGAAGAATGTTGAAGATTAGACATGTGGAATAGGAGCTATTAAAGTTTCTTTATCTTTTTTTTCCATATATATTAATAGTTTGGTCACTAAAATTGACAAAGGGGGAGATTGTCAGAGCATTGCTCGGTCGAACTCGCATGCGTTGCTATCTCAAGCATGTTTGTCAATGTTAGTGATCAAAACTACAAGTCTTGATTTCTTGTCTATTATAGCTAAATCTCGGACTAGGATAGAAAGTGTAGTTGAGCTCAAGGACTTCATGGCGATTCATCATACAAGAAGAAGAACTACTCAAGGAACCGGTGGAACTTCTCGACAAAAAGGTATGCGAAGACTTGAACTTATATGTCACTCAAAAGTCTATCTACTCTATCTCCTACTCTTTGATACAAGAAGTCGTATGCTATATATATAGACTTGGATTATACACATTTGGTATTTCGAGCCGAGTATACCTCACATATCTATATCTCGAAATATGTGTTGGTAAGCTTTTCCCTTCGATCAAGTTTATTTTTACCATGTGACAAAAGTCATGATATGTTTCAATCATCTTGAAAATTGCTTTGACGAGAAATGGTGTAATAACTGTATAACATCCTCTAAGAATGTTTCAATGATTGGAATGAGAGTTTAGATTACATAACCAATGGTGGACATAAGCATTGTTGTGGAAACACATTTATGTATAAGTCCTATTCATTTAACCAAACCTTGCGAACTTTGTTGATCAAGAGAACCGGATGAATGGCGTAAACCAAGTCCGCGAACCTAGTCTGCGAACTTGAGAAGGTTATATATCTGAAGATGATTTCTGAACTTAAACTTAAAAAAGACTAAGGAATGCAGTTTGCAAACCGTGGCTATAAAAGTTCATGAACCGATTCAAGTGAATCAAATCATGTTTGATTCAATTGTGTCTTGTGTAGTACATGAGATTTCCTTGCAATTGAACAACTCTCTAACTAGTTCATTTGAACTAGTTACGGTGAAGAAGAACTTGGTTAATATGGAATGCTCATATGGCTAACCTTTTGGTTAACTATTGTTGAACCAATAAGTGCATACGTTTGGGTACGGTTAACAAACCTAGAAGCGTGCATTGTCAAGTGTGTGTAACAAGCTAAGATTTCGATCTAACGGTTGAGAAATATTAGCTTGAATCTAAATCAGGTTTTCATCTGACGGTGGATATTGATTGCTTTGTTAGGCCTATTCATATGCACATGCCAAAAAATGGTGTTTGGCATACCAGGTGGCATGGCAAACCATTTGCTCCACTATGGGAAAACCAATAAGAGACGTACTTTCTAGCGAGAGAGATTCTTAATATCGCTGGCGATAATGACTGTATCGCTGTAGATAATATTTATATCGCCACCGCTATTAACTCTAGCAACAACGGCTAGTTCTTCTTCGTTATAAATATGTAACTTTCACACTCAAAACTTACCCCAAATTTTTAACACAAAAATTTTCTCTTCTTCTCATTCTATTCTCTATTTCTCAATCTAATTTATTTCTTCTATTTTATCCAAATGGCACAATTAACCCAACTTGATTCGGCAACGAAACTTGATTTTTCTGGAGTAGTGCTTGAAGGTGCCGTTGCGAATATATGTGATAGATTTAAAGAAATAAGTAAGAAGCAAAGAAGTCTCCAAGTTTTGGATATCAACCAAGTCAAAACCGCAACTAAGAGAAGGCAAAGAAAGGTTAAAGGCAAGGAAAATCAAGGCAAAACAAATTTGAAGCCAAAGAAGAAGATAAACAAAGGAGACTCCGTTCATGAGAGCATTGATTGGAAATTTGGTGAAATGAAGAAGATTAACAAGATGAAGAACATTGTTCCAAATTTTTATTTTAAAAGTCTAGTTATATTTATTTTGGAACTTTTATTGTCTAGTTTATATGTCTTGTAAAAAATACTATTAAGAAATTTGAATTTGAAGTTTGAATTTTGAATTTGAGTATTGTTGAAAGTTAAGCTTAATTCTATTCGTAATCCAATCTTGAATTTTAGTTAGAGTTAAAATATTAAAACTTTTAGGACTTGACAAATAAGTGGTCAATTAAGAAATTTTAGGACTTGACAAATAACTTTTACCACATATAAATTGGACAATATTTGGGCAATCAACTTAAAATCTCGAAAAAACTTCCATATTCGAAGTCTTGTTCGTAGATGCGACGATATTCCGCACGACACATTTGTTTAAGTTCCAAATAGGTTTCACCACTCCTCAAATTTGGACCTTCTTTCTGAAGTAAAACAAGATACTTAGTAACATCACGACTGATTATAGTGAAGCGATTACTCAACTCTTTAACATCACGATGGTTGGGTTTCATTGTTTGTTCTTTAAATCTCCTCAAAACCCTATCCCAAAAAATAACTTGACAAGGTTCTTCTGCGAATAAAGTCTCAATACAATGAACATAACTTCTGCAAATACATTCATCTTCTGCAATTGTAAATTTTGGTACTCTTCTCCTAATTCGAACTCTTTGATTTTCCGCAGCATGTTGGTTTGCTATGAAATCAGCCATGCTCGCATTATCAGCCATGTTCTATGAGGAATTAGAAGATCAGAAAAGAATTGGAGATTGAGAAATTCTGGTGTGAGTTAAAATGGGATTGAAATCAGGTATTTATAGGGGGAAATGGTAGTCGTTGGATGAAGATCTGATAAGCGACTATCATAGAAGCGAGCGACAGCTTGACTGTCGCTGTCGAATTAATGACCATCGAAAGATTAATTGACCATCGATCGACCGAGACTCTATCGCTCGATGAAAACTCTGTCGTGTATGCCTATATGCCAGGAAAAACATATTGGCAAATGAGTTTGGAAGTTTGGCATAACCATAGTGGGTGCATATATGCCAAATATCATGTTTTGACATGTGCATAAGAATAAGCCTTACCAAGGTAACTTAATTGCAATCCCTGATCTGAAAGACTATATAAGGGGAACTCTAGCTTCTGTGCAAAACTAATCCCCACACCTCACGTGTGATACTAGTTTGCATACTAGAGTCGATTCTCCTTTAACCTTTGGTTTTCTTCTTCTAAAACTAGGTTAACGACTTAAAGACTTCATTGTGATTGTGAAGCTAGACCGATACTACTTTTATCGTAGTTGTGTGATCTGATCTTGCATCTTCTATCGTACGAGTACAATCAGATTGATTGGCTTGAGATTGATATCTCCGATAGGCAAGATATAAAAAGTAATCACAAACATCTTCGTCTCATTGTTTGTGATTCCGCAACATCTTGTTTCGCTACCATACGATTAAGATTGTTGTGAGGTGATTGATAACTCTTGGCTGTTTTTCGGGACTATAAGACCGAATTATCAATTGGTTCCTGTTCACCTTGATTATTATCAAAAGACGGAACAAAAACTTTAGGGTTTATCTGTGGGAGACAGATTGATCCTTTGATAGACTTGTCTGTGGGAGACAGATTTATTTATTGTCAAAGCCTACGATTTTGGTTCGTAGCAACTCTTAGTTGTGGGTGAGATCAGTTAAGGGAATCAAGTGCGCAGTATCCTGCTGGGATCAGAGGCGTAGGGAGTACAACTGTACCTTGGATGAGTGGGAGGCTGATTTGGGTTCAACTACAGTCCAATACAAAGTTTGCTTGGATTAGGCTAGTGTCTGTAGCGGCTTAATACAGTGTGTGTTCAATCTGGACTAGGTCCCGAGGTTTTTCTGCATTTACGGTTTCCTCGTTAACAAAATTTCTGGTGTCTGTGTTACTTCAATTTCCGCATTATATTGTTTTATCTTTATAATTGAAATAATACAGGTTGTGCGTTAGATCATCAATTAGAGTAATCCAACCTTTGGTTGTTGATTGTCATTGATTGATCCTTGGATATTGGTCTTTGGTACCATCCAAGTTATTCCTTATATTTGATTAGAACTTGCAGTTCTTGCTTGAGTAAATCAAATCAAGAAGAGAGATATAAATTCGTTGATATACTTTTAATTGATCGAGTCTTGTTGATTCTCTTAAAAGTATATTCGAGTTTGTCCATGCAGATTGCTAGGCGAAATACTGGGTGGTGTTGTTAGACCCCCGCTATTTCAAAATTTACTTCGCAAAAACTTATTGATACTGTCAAAAATCAATGTTGATCCCATAAAACTTATCTATTATGTTATTTCATGATAATAGTATTTTCATTTGTTTTTCTTCTTCTTTTGGAAACACCGTGAAAGAGCTTATAGCTTTTATTTCTGCAACAGTGATATAAAACTAATCGTCAATGGATGACATATCCAGTATGTGATGGATAACGACAGCATTCACGGTGAGATTATTGTTTACGACATCGACATTCTGCACTCGATGATGGAAAATCCAAATGAACCGAGATACAACAAGCAATTAATTCTGTCAAAAACTGATTATGTAATTAACAAAAACTTTTAATTTATTAAATGGGATTTGTAATTGACCTTTTAGCATGAAATAAGATACCATCTTATTTAGGTATATAGTTGGTAGCTGGCATCTTAGTTAGGCCTGAAAAAACATCTTAGTGTGATGGGAATGGTACAAGTATACAAATCTTCATACAACATGAACGCATGAATGAATTATTATTGGTTTGTTATAATACAAATATATTACATAGATGATTATGAAGATAACTTTTATATATAGATAAAACCACGCAAAGCTTTTTTTTCTTTCCTTTTTTGAGTGTCAACATCCAAAGTTGACACATATAAATTGTGTCAAAAATGGAAGTTTATCCCATAAAACCGATGTTATAAATGGAAGCTGACACTAAAAATCTGGAATCCAGGAACACTGTTTCCAGATTATAGTGTCAACAACCAAAGTTGACAACATTACGCTAGTCTGTTTTCGGTAAAAGAATTTCTTAATTATGATATACTTGTTGTCCTCTAATTAAGATGAATCGTAATATGACAAACAAAAAAAATGTGAAATATTGATGCAGTTAATATTGAGGAACATAATAGCCAGCAAAGATACCAAAAAGTAGTGAGATGCGGGTTGCAGAAATCTTATGGAAGGATTACACAGGGGATGTTGAAGACTAATACCCTCCAGTACCAATGTGCATGAATGATGCGTCAGGTAAGGGATGGTGCTTGTGTTGCTAAATGGAAGATGGCTAATATTTAACTCTGCAAACCACAATCCAGATACAATGTGTTGTATCTTGTGATGATAAATCCATTGACTGAAGTGCTAAATGCAATGGGCAACAGAGATCCCGTAATAGGTGGTGAAATAAATTCACAGTTTTACCACTACCTGTACCATTACAAGAGGAACTGGATTGTGCATAAAATTCACATTTGCTTGTACCTGAAGTGTTTAATGAAGCATGGAAACTGTGAGCACTTATTTGACATTACTGACTTAGATGAGAGGTTGCAAAGGAAGAGAGAAAAATGTCAGCAAGAGTCTTGAGAGAAATAGGTGCATAGAATAAGGAACAAATTATTGACTCAATTGAAGAACTTAAAGAAGACCGACAACCTACCGACTCGGTTGAAGAAATTAAGGAAGACCCACTCACTGACTTTATTCAAGAAATAATTCAATTATAAGACTCAGTGGAAACATTCACTAGTGTAACTCTTTAAGTGGTAGCTAACATAGTGTGTTCATGGTATGAAAAAAGCATATTAGTGTAGTTTAAATATCTTAAAGTAAATGTAGGTCTTTTCATTGGTCTGAAAAAGAAAACATCTTAGTTATTAGAATGTAAGTCTATTTATGGTCTCAACAATGTGAATGCTTTGTTAGTAATGATTTGTTATGAATTATTGCTTTACAACAAAACCGAATTGTTACCACTAATTATTGGTTTGTTATGAAGTGAATGTGTTAGAGCATTGCTCGGTCGAACTTGCATGCATTGCTATCTCAAGCATGTTTGTCAGTGTTAGTGATCAAAACTATAGGTCTTTATTTATAGTCTACTATAGCTAAGTCTCGAACTAGGATAGAAAGTGTAGTTGAGCTCAAGAACTCCATGGCGGATCATCATACAAGACGAAGAACTACTCAAGGAACTGGAGGAACTTCATATACAAAAAGGTATGTGGAGACTTGAACTTATCTATCACTCAAAAGTCTATCTACACTATCTCCTATCTTGAGACAAAAGTCGTTTTGCTATATAGACTTTGATTATACACATTTGCTATTTCGAACCGAGTTTATCTTGCCTATCTATTTCTCGAAATATGTGTTGGTAAGCTTTCACTTTGGCCAAGTTCATCTTTACCTAGTGACGAAAGTCATGATTATGTTTCAATCACTTTGAAAATTGCTTTGATGAAAAACGGTTTGTGACAACAACTATATAACGTCCTATAAAATGTTTCAATGATTGAATGAGAGTTTAGATTATATAACCATTGTTGAATATAATCATTGTTGTGGAAACACATATATGTCCTTATTCCTTGAACCGAAGTTTGTGAACTTTGTTGATCAAGAGAACCGGAACAAGAGCCATGAACTCAGTCGGTGAACCCAGTCCGCGAACTGGCGGAAGTTCTCGACCCGAGAAAATCTACTGGAGTTTGAGAACTCCTTCCGGGAACTTAAGTCCGGGAACCCAGTCTGTGAACTTGAGTTGGTTATATCTAAAGACGATTGTTTGTGAACTCATGTTTATATAAACTAAGGAATGCTAATTGCAAACCGTGGCTATAAAGTTCATGAACCGATTCGAGTGAATCAAATCGTTTTTGCTTCAATTGTGTCTTGAGTAGTTACATAAGATTTCCTTGCAATTGAACAACTCTCTAACTAGTTCATTTGAGTCATTTGAACTAGTTATGGTGAAGAAGAAAATGGTTGATATGAAAGTGCTCATATGGCTAACCATTTGGTTAACTATTGTTGAACCAACAAATGTACATGTTTGGGTACAGTTACACAAACCTAGAAACGTGCATTTCATTTTTGTGTAAAAATCTAGGTTTTGGATCTAACGGTGAATATTGAATGCTTTGTTACCAAGCTAACATTGATTGCAAACCCAGATTTGAAAGACTATATAAGGGAGAACTCTAGCAACTGGGAAACCTAATACCCACACCTTACGTGTGATACTAGTTGTGTAAGCTACAGTCGATTCTCCTTTAACCTTTGGTTTCTTTTCTAAAACCATATTAACGATTTAAAGACTTCATTGGGATTGTGAATCCAGACCGATACTACTTTCTCATTGTTGTGTGATCTGATCTTGTTGTTTCTATCGTACGAGTACAATCGCAAAGATTGGCTTGAGATTGATATCTCTTATAGGAAAAATATAAAAGTAGTCACAAACATCTTCATCTCATCGTTTGTGATTCCACAATATCTTCTTTCGCCGCGTCGATTAAGATTATTGTGAGGTGATTGATAATACTAGGCTGTTCTTCGGGAATATAAGTCCGGGTTATCAATTGGTTCCTGTTCACCTTGATTTATCAAAAGACGGAACAAAACACGTAGGTATTTCTGTGGGAGACAGATCTATCTATTACCGTAGACTTTTATGTGTGATACAGATTTTTTTATTAAAGTCTTCGACTTTGGGTCGTAGCAACTCTTAGTTGTGGGTGAGATCGGCTAAGGGAATCAAGTGCGTAGTATCCTGTTGGGATCAGATACGTAAGGAGCGCAAATGTACCTTGGATCAGTGTGAGATTGATTTGGGTTCAACTACAGTCCAAACCGAAGTTAATTTGTAGTAGGCTAGTGTCTGTAGCGTCTTAATACAGTGTGTGTTCAATCTGGACTAAGTCCCGGGTTTTTTTTTGCATTTGCGGTTTCCTCGTTAACAAAATTCTGGTGTCTGTGTTATTTCTATTCCGCATTATGATGAGTCCTAAAAAGTGCATATTTCTATATATTTTTCTTGGCATTTAACTCATCTTTTGTGCATTAATTCTACATTTTATCCCATATTCTGTATTTTCTTTGTTTTCAAGAGTAAATATTTTTATTAATTAATTTTGCATTTTTAGGTAATAAATAAAGTTTGGATGAATAGCGGAGCAAAAAGAGCAGAAAAGTGGTGGAAGCCAAGAGGAATCACACAAGGAAGCCGCGAAGAATGTTGTGCGCAAGACCAAAAGGCTAGAACTGGGCTTGAAGAGGAAGAATTGTTCTTAAAGAATATATGGGCTTGGCATACCCAAGGCCCAAAACCCTCACCCAAACCCATTTCCAATATCCATACCCGCCTTCATATTCAGCCGTCGGATTGGATCATCTCAGCATCGTACGGTCGCTTCATCATAGTGCATCAAAATCTGAAGATCCTGAAAAACACTATAGCACCTAACTCCATCTTGAGCCGTCAGTTTCGTTGCACTTCCGCATCCAACGGTCGCTCCTCGCTTCCTTCCATATCGTCATTAGATCGATCCATCATCTCCACATCCCACGGCTCATCCTCGCTGTTCATCCAATTTGCTACAACCGCCCAACACTCGAGCACCTAATACCTATACCCATCAACCAAACACTCCCCTCCTTCTTCTCCATCGACTTCACCTCCCTCACCTCCGTCTGCAACAGCCTCACCTTCACCACCAACTCCGCCAACTCCACTGCCTCAACCACCACAATCAACCACCAAAAGCCATCATGTCCATCCCTCACCGAAACCCATCATTCCCCTAATCTTCTAGCCATCTATTCTCTCGATTTATTCCCTGATTTCTCTCTGAAACCCTAGGTAAGAAACCAATAGAATAGGTCGAGTTAGAAAAGCAATTGGAAGGCATGGAGAGGAGCAGGAGAGTCATAAGAAGAATGGGTGGAAGGCTATGAAGCAAATCAGAGAAGTATGGGTAAGATTCAACAAACCCTAATTTACTGTTTTTGGGGATTTGGGGAAAACTTGTGTAGAACCCTAATTGAAGCTTGTAACTATAAATAGGGGATGTGTGGGAGGATTAGAACTTATGCCTGGATTAGACAGAGCATCATTAGAATAGTTTAGTTTTGTTATTTCCATGAACTGTAGCTTTGAGGGTTATCAATCTTTTCAATTCCATGATTCTCAATTCAAATGCATTGTTAATTTTAGCTGTTCTGAACTCCAACATGTATTGAATTTGAGTGTGTGATTGTTATAATTTATATCAAGCTCCTGTTCATGTTTATGTTATGTTATGTTCTTATGATTTGTTCTTAGGATAGTCTCATTCTAGTGCACTGTTGAATGATGTATTGCTAGGATAGTTATCTTGATGCCTGTTTTGCTTGAGCAATGGGAAGTAATCAGTGCTCTGGTATGCCTGTGATTGATTGTGCTGTCAAAAGACAGTCAATACTTGGGGCATATCAGTGAGCAAGCTGATTTTCCTCCCATTCTAATATATGCTCAAGGTCTTCAACTCAACCTAGAATTGCATTGCTTGATTAGGTCACAAGGTGGATTCTAAGCCTTGGCTTAGCCACAAATCTTTTTACAGTCACTTATAATTTCAATCCTGTTTTGATTCCCTGCTCAGTTAAATTTCTTAGCCATCTTGTTCAGTTTTTCTTGCAAATTGTAGCTGTTGTGCATTGAAATCAGTGCACAAACTCCTCCCTGCCCTTGGCTTAAAGCCTTGGTTCTTAACTGTTTTGCCATATTGCTTTGCATCTGTTTTGTTTATTTTGCAACTATCACTGCCCTGTAAATACCATTGTATATGCCACTGTCACCTTTAACTCACCTTGTGTAGGCCCTGTTTTGCTCTCTTTGCTTCATTGTGTCATTGTCACTCATTGCATTTAGATTAACTAGTTTAGGAAACTTCAACTTACACACCCTAGTCCCTGTGGATTCGACCCGTATTTGCACAAGCTACAACCGACACCGTGCACTTGCGGTTATAACATGTAGGCTTCCTCTTGCTCTTATTTTCTGTCCCCTTTCAAAGCCTACCAAGTTTTTGGCGCCGTTGCCGGGGACTTGGCTGCTGTGTGGTTGAAGTTGTTACTGCCCTGTAACTTAGTTTTTCAGCATCTTAGTGTAACTTAACTGTTTTGCATTACATCTTAGGTTAACTGCATCTTAGTGTAACTTGCATTAGCATCTTGCATATTTCATATTAGTTTGCATCTTAGTTTGCATATCACTGCATACCTGCAAATCATCACTGCATCTGTAGCATTGCCCTGTTGCTTTGCTCATTGTCTGTGATTTTCTCATTTTGACATTGGCTTTGCTCATTGTCTGCATATTTGGTCACTGCATTTGTAGCTTTGCTTAGCCCCGTATCTGCAAACTACTAATGTGGCTTTGCTCATTGCTCTGTAGCCTTCCTCTGAAATATACCTACAAAGCATCACTACATCTGAAGCATTGGTGTGCATCTTAGCAATATCACCTGTACTTAAGCATTGAGTCTTATCATTGCAACTACCATTGAGTCTATGTTAGCTGCAGTTGTCTCCCTGTAGTCAGCTGCACCTTCCCTTTGTTAGTATATCCATCTTGATGTGCTATGCTTCGCTTCAAAGAGACCGATCTCCTCTTTTGAGCCAACAGGTGCTGCTACAGCCAGCCTCTGGTGCTGCTGCTGTTTTCTGTGTTGCTGCTGTACTCCTGTTGTTGTTCCCTGTTCATGTTGCTGCTGCCAGCCTCTGCTGCTGCCAAGACTGCTGCTGTGCTGCTGCTGCTGCATGTTGCTGCTGCTGAGTGCTGTGTAGCCCTGCTGTTGCTGGTGCTACTGTGCTACTGTTGCTGGTGCTGGTGCTACTGTGCTGCTGAGCCAAGCCCAACTAGGCCTCAACAAAGACAAAAGCTTAGGATGATCCAAAGCCCAACTGGGCTTTTGCAACCAAACAGAACAGCTGGGCTGTGCTACAAGAGTAAGCCTAAACTGTGGGCTTGTGTAAAATTTCCTGGGTTTGTAAATTAGATTGAACTGAACTGTGGGCTTGACCCAAACAAAAGTTGACAACCCTTTTCAAACCCAGTTGCACTTCTTTTTGGGCTGTGTAAATTCTAAAAGTGATTATGGGCTTGTGAATTGGACTGTGGACTTAGTTACATTTTGGGCCTCAAACTGATATTTGTTTAAACTGTGGGCCTGAACCAAACTTCTAGTGGGCCAAACTTTCAAAATTCCAAAAAACCAACGGTGAGATTTACTCACCAACAGTGGGCCTAAGAATCAAAGTTTTTAAAACAAATTTGGGCTCCAAAAACAACCCATCTGGGCTTCAGACCAAGCTTTGCCCCAAACAGTTGGGATCTTTTATTCAAAACCTTTTGCTGGGCTCAATTCAAACTGATTTGTTGGGCTTCACTTCACACTCAGCTAGGCTTCATTTTGCACAGCAGTTGTGGGCTGTTTTCAAATTTCTAGTGGGCTGTGCATTCTTCCGCCAAAGTGGGCTTGGTCTCCTTATCCCATTAAAAACCAAATGTTTTTCTCCCATAAAAACCAAAGTTTTCCAAATGTTTCCCTAAAAACCAAAATTTTTCTTTTTCCCATCAAAACCAAATGTCTCCCGACAAAACCAAATTTTTCCCAAAAAGTCCAATCCCATTAAAAACCAAATTTTCTTGTAGATAGTTTCTTAGTTAAATCTTTTGTTTCTTTTGTATATATAGTGCTAATCCAATATGATCTCGGCTAAAAAAATGTTGGATTTTTGCCTTGAATAATGGAGTTCTAATCTTGCTTTCGCCGAAATCGGGTATTCTCTTTCCTTTTTCTCTACTCAGCATAATCCTCTCCATATGTTGTATTATAATTCTTTACATTTTTTGAAACATTGAGGACAATGTTTAGTTTAGGTTTGGGGGTATAGAGTAGATACCACGATCACATGCCATAATTGAAAACAGAACTCCCTCTTTTTGAAAAAATTTAAAAATTCCAAAAAAATTAAAAAAATGAAAAATCATAAAAATCGAGCTCATTTACCTTGAAATGTTGACTCTTGTGCAAATATGTATTTTTATTAGGATTCTTAGTCTAGATATTTAGGCACCCCTGATTCTAGCACAATTTACATGTGATAAGAAACTTGCACGCGCACGATCTACCAATACATGTATAGCCTCGATCTTCAAGGTGTTTGATAGGAAGTTAGATTGCCAATCACTTTAGAATACTGAATGAGACTTGACTAGCTTGTTCTTTGGTTGGCTGGGATAGAAGTTGGAGGATACGTTAAGAAAAGCAACCATAGAATTTGACCGGATGCATTCGATAAGGGCCACCTCTTGTTAAGAGTCATGTAATTATGTTTTTCTTTTTGTTCATGTATCAAAAGTGTCACTATGTTGTAAAAATCAAAGTTATTTCTTAAAAAAAAAAAATAAAATAAAATAAAATAAAAAATCAAGTACTTATTCCATGTTTTGTCATGTTAAAGACAATAGTTCTCTCTTGTTCCAAAAATAAAAGAGAGTAATCAATGTAAATAAGAGTCATGTAAAGAGTCATCTTTTTGTTGTAAATAGTCTTGTAATAAGCAAGGAGGGTGCAGCCATCGATGTATAACGCGGGTAAAAACTGAAATATCATCAACTCATTGGGTGAACATTCACAATTCTCGTAAAGCCGGACAGCTAGCTTGGCTTAGAATTCGGTTCTTAGCCTAAAAACTATCTCTTGGTGATTAGTAGTCATAACTTCAGGTCATTCTAGAAACATGTGTAGATACACTTTACACTCTTATCACGTGTCTTTATTTGTTATCAGTGCTAGGATTGTGCCTTTGATAGCTAGATTGACATCTCCATTTTTGCTGTGAGCTTAAACTGTCTTGCACATGTCACATTTGATGGAATATGAGCTTATATTTTGGCCTAGAACTTTGTAGGTACGTTCTAAGCAAACCTTCACGAGACTTCACTCGTCCACTAGGGACACTTAGTGGTTTAAAAGGCTTAGTGCATATGCTAAATGCATTCGAGAGACCAGCGACATTGGTATAGGTAGGATTTCCTTAGTTTTGTTTTACTTGAGGACAAGTAAAATTCAGGTTTGGGGGTATTTGATGAGTCCTAAAACGTGCATATTTCTATATATTTTTCTTGGCATTTAACTCATCTTTTGTGCATTAATTCTACATTTTATCCCATATTCTGTATTTTCTTTGTTTTCAAGAATAAATATTTTTATTAATTAATTTTGCATTTTTAGGTAATAAATAAAGTTTGGATGAATAGCGGAGCAAAAAGAGCAGAAAAGTGGTGGAAGCCAAGAGGAATCACACAAGGAAGCCGCGAAGAATGTTGTGCGCAAGACCAAAAGGCTAGAACTGGGCTTGAAGAGGAAGAATTGTTCTTAAAGAAGATATGGGCTTGGCATACCCAAGGCCCAAAACCCTCACCCAAACCCATTTCCAATATCCATACCCGCCTTCATATTCAGCCGTCGGATTGGATCATCTCAGCATCGTACGGTCGCTTCATCATAGTGCATCAAAATCTGAAGATCCTGAAAAACACTATAGCACCTAACTCCATCTTGAGCCGTCAGTTTCGTTACACTTCCGCATCCAACGGTCGCTCCTCGCTTCCTTCCATCTCGTCAGTAGATCGATCCATCATCTCCACATCCCACGGCTCATCCTCGCTGTTCATCCAATTTGCTACAACCGCCCAACACTCGAGCACCTAATACCTATACCCATCAACCAAACACTCCCCTCCTTCTTCTCCATCGACTTCACCTCCCTCACCTCCGTCTGCAACAGCCTCACCTTCACCACCAACTCCGCCAACTCCACTGCCTCAACCACCACAATCAACCACCAAAAGCCATCATGGCCATCCCTCACCGAAACCCATCATTCCCCATATCTTCTAGCCATCTATTCTCTCGATTTATTCCCTGATTTCTCTCTGAAACCCTAGGTAAGAAATCAATAGAATAGGTCGAGTTAGAAAAGCAATTGGAAGGCATGGAGAGGAGCAGGAGAGTCAGAAGAAGAATGGGTGGAAGGCTATGAAGCAAATCAGAGAAGTATGGGTAAGATTCAACAAACCCTAATTTACTGTTTTTGGGGATTTGGGGAAAACTTGTGTAGAACCCTAATTGAAGCTTGTAACTATAAATAGGGGATGTGTGGGAGGATTAGAACTTATGCCTGGATTAGACAGAGCATCATTAGAATAGTTTAGTTTTGTTATTTCCATGAAATGTAGCTTTGAGGGTTATCAATCTTTTCAATTCCATGATTCTCAATTCAAATGCATTGTTAATTTTAGCTGTTCTGAACTCCAACATGTATTGAATTTGAGTGTGTGATTGTTACAATTTATATCAAGCTCCTGTTCATGTTTATGTTATGTTATGTTCTTATGATTTGTTCTTAGGATAGTCTCATTCTAGTGCACTGTTGAATGATGTATTGCTAGGATAGTTATCTTGATGCCTGTTTTGCTTGAGCAATGGGAAGTAATCAGTGCTCTGGTATGCCTGTGATTGACTGTGCTGTCAAAAGACAGTCAATACTAGGGGCATATCAGTGAGCAAGCTGATTTTCCTCCCATTCTAATATATGCTCAAGGTCTTCAACTCAACCTAGAATTGCATTGCTTGATTAGGTCACAAGGTGGATTCTAAGCCTTGGCTTAGCCACAAATCTTTTTACAGTCACTTATAATTTCAAGCCTGTTTTGATTCCCTGCTCAGTTAAATTTCTTAGCCATCTTGTTCAGTTTTTCTTGCAAATTGTAGCTGTTGTGCATTGAAATCAGTGCACAAAATCCTCCCTGCCCTTGGCTTAAAGCCTTGGTTCTTAACTGTTTTGCCATATTGCTTTGCATCTGTTTTGTTTATTTTGCAACTATCACTACCCTGTAAATACCATTGTATATGCCACTGTCACCTTTAACTCACCTTGTGTAGGCCCTGTTTTGCTCTCTTTGCTTCATTGTGTCATTGTCACTCATTGCATTTAGATTAACTAGTTTAGGAAACTTCAACTTACACACCCTAGTCCCTATGGATTCGACCCGTATTTGCACAAGCTACAACCGACACCGTGCACTTGCGGTTATAACATGTAGGCTTCTCTTGCTCTTATTTTCTGTCCCCTTTCAAAGCCTACCACATTATATTTTGTTATATAATTAAAATATCACATGTTGTGCTTAGTTCAATCAATTATAATATGCAACCTTTGGTTGTTGATTTAAATTTATTGACACTTGGATATTGGTCTTTGGTACCATCCAAGTTATCTCTCTAGTATTTGATAAAGACTCGCAAATTTCTATTTGCTTGAGTATAGATCAAATCGAGAGATTGAGATATTAACTCTTTGATATACTTTTATCTAGATTGAGTCTGACTGTCTAGTTTATTCTCTAGAAAGTATATTGGAGTTAGTCCATACAGATTTATAATCGAAATATTGGGTGTGGTTGTTGTACCCCCGCTTTTTCAGAATGAATGTCAGTATTAAAGATTTCATATATGTACAACTGACGGAGTTAAATTATGTATACAAGTCAAACCATGCAAAAAAAAATTTGAGTGCCAACAATGAAAGTTGATCCCAAAAACTGATGTCAACAATAAAAATTGACCCCCCAAAGATTGAATCCAGGGACTTGTTTCCAGATTATAGTATCAACAAACAAAGTTGACACAAAATTATCATGTCAACAATGGAAATTGATCCCAAAATCTAGAATCCAAGAACATTTTTTCCATATTATGGCGTCAACAACCAAAGTTGATGATTTCTTGTGTCAATAATGGAAGTTGATCCCCAAAACTGATGTCAACAATGGAAGCTGACACCATTTACATTAGTCTGTTTCATGTAAAAACCAATATATCTGTAACTTGGAAACTGGATATCCTTAAGAAACACAAGAATAACATTCATAAAAATAAACTAGAATGTATGTCATTAAAAATATAACAAGTCAAAACCAAAAAGCATAAAAAAATATAACATCCAATAAAGTACAAAACCTAAAAAAAGATGCAAAAAAGGCCGCTCAAAATAGGAAAACATCACAAAATTCAAAACAACATCCTCTTCAAGAAGTTGAACATCTTAGAATGAGACTCCTTGCGGAAAGTTGGTGCACGAGGAGTCAAAGGAGCTCTACGACATCTTTGACGATTAAGAAGCATCCTACACTGACCACACTTCTTTTTCTTGTACACCTTTTCATGGTGACTCCTATACCTAACAACATTTCGCCTTCCATCTTGTCGTTGACCACCATTGGGAGGAAACACATACCCCTTCTCTGTAATGTCAGGTGGCCTCTCAAAATATGGAATTGGTTAGATGGGTTGAGAGTACATCTCTCCGTAGTACTCAGAAGTATAGCAAGGGATGGTGTACTTGTACGATTCACCTTGCTCAATATGCAATATTGCTTTCATTGAATGAGTACAAGGATGTTTTTCCCACAAATTGCAACTGCATATTTGAGCCCCCAAGTCCACAATTTGTTTCCCAGTTGGAGAAATGATCTCAAAAACTTTGTCATTTGATCTTCGAACTTTGTACATACGACAGTCGGTTATCCTCTTATTAAACCTAGCTTACATCCGAGGAGTAAACATCATGGTCCACTTGCTAGACTCCAATAACCTCTTATAATTCCGCCCTATTATATTAACACGAATAACATTGATAATCTCAAATGCTAGAAAAACTTATCATGCCTAATCAAGCTATCAAAACTCTCAACCATATTAGATGTGTTCTCCCCGAACCTTTCTCTTAGAAATACATGAGCAATCTGTAATGGAATCTTTACCATCCATGCAATCACTGAATCCAACTTCAGATTGCTCATACTTTTCACAACAACAAAAAATTTATCCTTTGTTAATGCAGTGTAACATTCTTAGATTAACTTGAATGCAGTTTTTCTACTCTTGTCCTTTGGAACAGGAATGTTTTCTTTCATATGATAAAGACAATATGAATGCAAAGCATTTGGGAAGATCTCGGGTACATGCTTCAAAAGGATGATTCTGCGATATGATATGATGGTCATTGGGTGATCTTCACGGATAATACTCTTCATATTTCTTGAGAATTATTTCCAACTCTCATAATTTTCACAAGGAACAACTCCAAATGCAACCGGATAGATCTCTAAGGAAAACAAAAAAAACCGAAAATTCAATAAGTGATCGAAAATTGGAATCCAAGAACAAGTTATGGTGCCAACAACTAAAGATGACACCCAAAACTAAGGAATCTAGGAACATGCATGCGTCAGATGATGTCAACAACCAAAGTTGACACCAATTACTAGTGTCGAAACTAAAGTTGACTCCATAAACTAAGGAATGAATAGATATTTCAGACCAGATTATGGTCTCAAAACATCCAAAGTTGACACCAATAACAAGTGTCAACAACCCCAATCGACATACTAAAAAAAAGAATCCAAAGACAAATTGGTTTCCAAAAAAACGAAATCCAGAGCGAAGCATGCTATTCAAAAACACATGAATCCGACCTAGTACATGATATACACATTTTTGTGTCCGATTTATCTCGATTCTATATATTGTTAGGGATCATTTTTGTACTTATTATGGTGTTTTATTTATTTGTAGGTATTTTTGGCTAATAAACATTTTTGGAAAAAATTGGCTCGAAAAGTTGTCGGAAAGCACCCGGAGGACATTTGCTATTCGGACTCTCACTTTGGATAATGGGTAACCTAATTACTAAGGGGCATCCCATTTCCAGGCAGTTGCTAATCGCACGCTTACTCTGGATAAGGGGCAACCATCCTCAACATTAAAAAAAAAAGGATTTTGGCGGGAAAAAGTGTAGTTAAAGAGCAGTTTTGGCAATCGTGATTTGGAGGAGTTTGAGGTCGATTAAACCTATGATTTTCATAGGATAGACTCCTTATGGGTCTAGGAATCTGATATGGGTGTTTAAATCGAATAGATTGGGCTCAATCGACGGATTTTTTCTCACAATAAGAAAATATGGAAAGTCACGTGTGTGACCTGTTTTAGGGAATTAGAGAGATTAAAACGCTGTATCCCAAAGATTTGTATCTATCTAAGGAAGAGTTTAGAATAAAAAGGAAAGCTCAGAAACGCGTAGAAATCCTAAAACAAGAAATTGTCGCAACTTGGCCGTGAAGAGAAGGAAATAGATTTTGGAATATTTGGGAGAGATTTAATCGGTATTTTTGATATAAATAGATGTCTTGGGTCATATAGAACAGGTGTCGAGAGTTTGGGAACCTAAGGAGAGCCAGAGAAGAAGAAATCAGAGCTTTACCAAACTCTGTTTCTGCTGCTGCTGCTGCTGTTGAAGAAGAAGAACTTTAAGTTGTTCAGGGCAGTCTTATTTCAAGGCTGTCTTAAATCAGCGACAAAGCAACAGTTTTTCTGTAACAGTTCCATTGTAACAACTGTTTTGCAACACCAATACACTGTTGCAAACAGTCTGTGTCATTAATTTTCACTCTTTTAATCATCTTTTGAGCAACAAACACATATTTTGAGATCATGATTAATATGAGGAGCTAAACCACATTGCTTAGGCGATAGAGGAAGCTATTTTTCCAACAAAAAAGTGGTATATTCTATTTTATCTTTTTATTTGCAATAATTATATGATTATTTGCCTTGAACTATTATTGAATATGATTTTTATTTGAGTGATTGTGATCTATTTTGATGGAGTATGCTTAGTTTTAATACTTTTGATGCTTCATACTTGGTATTTACAATTATTACTTTTGAAAATCTACTTGTTGCAATATTTTAGAATCAAATTAAACAAGAAAATTGAATAAATATAAGTATTGGTTTAATCACTTTGAACTTGGAAAATATTGGAATCTTAGCCTCAGTGTTTCTTTTAGTATTGATATCATCTTTGATTGAGTTTTCTATAAATTTTAGTGAGTTTTCTATTTTAATATTAGGATTTAAGTCTAATTAATATCCTTCACAAGTCTGAGAATCGAACCACTTTTACCACTATCTACAAATCACATCAATACATTGATAAGTTTTGCCGAGTAAAAAATCATTCTTTGGTTAACTAAAAAGAGTAAAAAAGATGAAAGAAACATGGTTATGATTAAAATAGTGAAGGAATAAAATTCATACCTTGATTACCAGTTTTGCCGCAAGCAACCATAAGACCCTCCTTGAACTTCCCAGTGAGAAAAGTAGCATGAACAACTAACAACGAATGTGAGTATGTATTAAAAATAGTCATGGAAGCTTCAAAAGCCATAAAATATCTTTTGAATTGCCGCATTTCACTATCATACTCAAACTTCACAACACTTCAAGGATTGTAATATTCAATGACATCTTTATACCAAACAAAAACTGTATAGGACTTGATGTCATCACCCCAAAGAAATTGTTTTGTGAATTATAAACCATGGCATGCCTGACCATACATGAGCTCAACTCCATATTTCATATGGAGTAAATATTTGCATTTGCTGCTCGGAAATCATCTATTAAAATATTCTTCAGAAACGACTTCCTCATTTTAATAGTTGTAGGATCTGACCAAGCTAGATCACATGAAGGCTCTTGATTATATCTCTTGTATTGTAGCACACTATTTTTTTTTGGCAAGGAGAGAGGCGTGAAACCTCCAAGGACAACTATGTTATTTCTTGAACTTGCACTGCACAGTATATAATTTTTGGTGACTTTTAACTATTTTAAATTTGCAACCACTATGAGTTACATACATCTTAATAGCATTAACTTCTTCAAGATCTCATTCAAACAACTTCCCTACTCAACTTAAGATGTTAAACCAAGCACCATACTTCATTGGAACCCTTTTGATTAAACATGAATCATTGGTGTCTTCTCAACAGCTACCTCGTCGTTTAAAATACAACTTGATGATGACGAAGAAGCGATAACTGAATAAAAAATAGAATTAACACAAACCCTTAATTGGATAGAAAACTTCAACATGTCAATCCCTTCCGTGCAGAAGTAGTGAATCAAAACCTCAAATCCAAATCGTGTTTAATTACACTAAATGCTCCATCTACACAGTAAGCAAACAATATGAGATCTTCAGGGAGATAAGGCCAATTATGTTTGACCATACTTATCATCTCACTGACAATAGTTGATGCCGACACATGATATGAGACGCTCAGGTTGCAAAATTCAAACTTTGCAACAACCATCTTTTTCCTGCAACAACAATAACAGATTAAGAACTCACAAAACAAGAAATGAAAACACAACCCAAAAACATGTTATGTCCAAATTGTGGTATCAACAACCAAAGTTAACACCATAAAAATACTGGAATACGTTCAAAAACATGTTGTGTCCAGATTGTGGTATCAACAACCAAAGACAACACTATAATTTGGATTCTAGAAACAAGTGGTGTCCAGACTTTGGTATCAACAACCGAAGTTGACACCATAATCTGGAATCCAGAAACATGTGTATTACAGTCTCCAAAAACGCAATTTCAGTACAAAATCAAAAAAGAAAAGCTACAAATTCAATTAGGTCGCACTTTTTCATTGTAGAATGTGAAATAGTTAAAATAAAATCCTCATAATAAAAAGTAGCTGCATAATGGTTATTCTGCATTCTCCTAGATATATCGACATTCATATCAAAAATTGATTCATCAACTTAAATTAAAGCTAAATTACAGAATTATTAACCTAAATTTGATTCATGACCCAACTAAAACATATCAAACAAAAAATTCAAATCAAAACCTAAAATGAAACTTCAATCATACTTGTTTATAAGATGATTCATGAGCTCGAGTTTAAATTATATCGAAATAAACCAATAAATCTAACAGAATCACATAAATTCAGACTTCCAATAAAATCACGATCTCTGCAACAAAAAAATGAACAAAATCAAATTAAATCGATATATAAGAAAGATATCAATAAATCGAACTTGAAAAATCTCACATAACATTCTAACAATCTTCAATTGTGAATTACTATTACCAATTAGTAAAAGGCCAACATATTTTGTCAAAATATGTATGATTTTAAAATCTTCTATGTTGGTTAACACAAATGCAAAAACAAGAAGAAGAAGAAGAAGAAGAAGAATGATTATACAAATTGAAACCTTAGTTTATCCTTTGATTTCAATTCTAAAAAAACTTCACGATTTTTCTCTTCTGAAACTCTCTCTCCCTCATTCTGTTTATTTTGGTTTAAAAAAGAATTACATATTTCTTATTTATCATAAATATATATGGGGTGTAGATGGTGAAATTTTGATAAGGAGAAAAAGTGTCATTTTAAGACCATAGACAAAATTCAACTCTCACGGGAGAGATTAAGCCCTTGGACCTTAAGGCACCCTTAGCCACGATTTCTAGTATATGTCCCCGCGAGATACTGCTGGTCGTGATGGCGTGACTCCTAGCGTACATCCTCGATGAGATACTGCTGATCACGTAGGTTCTGTAGAGCGTAAAACGTCCCCAATAGACTTATGAACCAGAAAAGCCGCAATTCCAGCATGTCTTCGTGAGACTGAGCTGATTGTGATGCCATGATTCCTAGTATACATCCTCGACGAGATACTGCTGGTCATGTAGGATCTGTAGATGCGTAAAAACGTCCCCGACGAGCTTATGACCAAGAGCGGAGATATGCATATCTCCTGTAAGCACGTCTCATCCCATTTGAGATAAAGGACAAATTCCTAGTACATCATTGCGAGATACACCGGTCATGTGTACTCTAGGATCTAACTCGACTTACTGAGGTTTCCAATAATTCTTAGGACATCCCCGCTAGATACACTTATTCTGCCTCTAGGCCCTTTCGACAGATTCCTAGAACATCCTTCTGAGATACACTGGTCATGTCGGCCCCATAAATACGCACACACTTGATTCCTATCACATCACTGCAAGATACGATTGGTCAAATACAAGTGAGCCAAAGTCTCACGGTGACATTAATCGGGCGTACAAAGCCTTTTTCTCTCTTTTTAGGACGAGTCCCAGCTGACCACAAAGAGATTCGGATCCGTTAAGAAAATCTTTATAGAGATTTTGATCCGTCTGCAAAGTCTCGGAGAGATCCAGATCACTTTGCAAAATCTCGGGGAGATTCAAATCTCTCCGCAAACTCTGAGAGATTCAAATCTCTCGGCAAAATCTTGAAATCTCGAAGAGATTTAAATATCTCTACAAAATCTCGGAGATATTCAAACCTATCTTCTAAATCTTGAAGAGATTCAAATCTCTCTGCGAAATATTGGAGAGATTTAAATCTCTCGGGAAATCTCAGACAAGGTTGAATATTCCCTATGGTAGGCACGAGCATCATGTAGGAATCGAGTATCCTTTTCAGACTCTCCACACGAATTCTAAGGCATCCTATGCCTTTTCACGTGACTCATCCTAGTCATTCTTACAAATCGGAGAATATCTCTCTATCTTGGCCAACTCGGCTAAAGAGAATATTTCTCTCTCTCAACACATCATCACAAAGCTGACTCAGCTTCACACAAATGTGGGGATAACAATTAGGGTTTTGTCCTGGAGTTCTATGGCATGTGTGAGAAATACCCGGCTTATTTATCACCACAGAAAAGAGTAAAAGCGGTGGAATAATGATATAAACTCAACCTAGTTTATTTTTATTTATTCCTGAAGAGACGGGAGAATTGCTCCGCACGGTACGAAAAGAAATCCTTATCTTCACCGACCTGAGATTAGAGAATTCAACTATAAATAGGTCATCTATTTCTCCAAGCTACGATCATCTTTCTCATAACCTCTCAGAGTAATTCTTCTTCAAACCCTAGAATTCTATGATCTCTCTCTTTATATGCTTCCCTCCCAAAGACCAGCCTTAAACCTCTTCCCTATAACTGAAGCAGCCTTTGAACGTCCACTGTGCATAGTTTAGGCAGAGACTGTTCGTGCTCAACCTCCCGTAACTCACTTTCAGAAATCCTTAGAATCCCACTTCTAGCCTCTCTCAAATTTTAGGTAACTACATTTTGGCCACCACAGTGGGAGGTTATCCACTTAGTCACAGTTCCAAATCAATCCCAGATCACAGTTATGAATCCTAATCATGGTCACTATCAGGGGAAAGGAAGTCGAGACTTCAAAGAAGAACGATGTTAATGTCAGCACTGTTGGGACTAACACAAACATTGAGCGTCCCGCTGTTGCAGAACGTCCTAATATTGGCCATGTGGTTATTGAACGTCATGTTGTTACTGAACGTCCTAATGTCATTACTGAACGTCCTAACATTGGTACTATCGATATTAATATTGGTACCCGACATCCTGTTAATCTCAATACGACTAGTACAAGCACTAAGCGTCCTGTTACCAGCATTGAGCGCCCTATTGAAACCGCCCAGTCAGATCCACCGACTATGGAAAGCCTGGATACAAATCAGGAACAAATTTATGAATCTCAGAATAATATGAGAGAAACTCAAATCACAATATTAGATAGTTTGAAAACTTTGATTGAGAAGTCAGCGATTCTCGATTCTTCACGAGGGCAGTTTTGTCTTTACCATCCAGAAATGCTGAGTGGTCTTCAATAGATAATGATAGTGGAAGACCGTGTACACCAATCCCTATTCGTGACCACGTCAACTACCATACTAGTGATACTCGTGAGCTCCATAGAGACAAACAGTCGCCTGAATATTTGACCCTGGAAGATCTGGAGAGGTTGCTGAATGCCCGAGAAACAGACAAAGAGAATGCTGATTTGCTACATAGTCACCGTCCTCCTTACCAAGTCAAAATACAACGTATCCCTCTTCCCAGGGATATACGTCTCTGTCGTTTACATTATACAATGGAGTTGGAAACGCTTGTGAGCATGTGTCTCGATTTCTCGAAGCACTGGGAGAACACGAGGTAAATAATGTCATGCGGATAAATTTTTTTTCCAAGTCTCTAACTGGAAGAGCTTATACGTGGTACACCAATTTAGACCTGACAGCGTTGCTAACTGGAATCAGATGATGGATATCTTTTACAAGAAGTACTTTTTCGTCTCTGAACATACTACCCTATCTGATCTGGGAAGAATAGTTCAAAGAGCTAATGAGAATCCCAATGATTTTGTGTTAAGATTTAGGTATCAGGCTTTGGATTTCCATGACCCGAATGCAACAACATCTCATCTCGTGGAAATATCTATCAACAACTTGTTTCCTGTGTATCGAGCTCTTCTCGAGAATATCGGTTTGCAGACCTTTTCGAAACTCCATGATGCTGCAAAGCGATCTGCTTCGTCAGCACCCGTGATATTAGAGAAACCAAGGATGACCAAAGTGGAAGAAGAACATCAAGTCGATCCAGGAGGGGAAAACGTTCGTCCGAAAAATGTTTTGATCTGCATCACTCATTTGTTGTCACTGAAGTAGGAAAGAGGAAAAGACAGAACCAGGATGCCCAGCCTTCGAAACGCCCAGCTTATGATCACAACAACGTCAAGGGCCCTCCAGATTTTCCATGCAAATATGAGGAAGTTATAGAGTTTTTGGATGCGTGGATCCGGGATGAAACAATCAAACTTTACTCTATACGAAAAGAGACAACGGCTGAAGCTATAGCCAAGCCAAGCCAAATTATTATCACTTTCATAGGTTTTTCGGTCATCCAACTAGGGAGTGCAAATCCTTGAAATGGATTTTCAAAGAGAAGATTGAGGCCGGAGAGCTTATACTGGATGACAGAGAGGGCGTGCACAAGAATCCTATACCTCAGCACCAAATTAGAAGTATCTCTGTTGATAAGAAACCAGTCAAAGAAGTAGTGGCCTCACTAATACATGGTCTACGCGAACTCCTCCATTTCTCCAAGAAACAACGAAATGAAGTTTCCGATGCTGTGAGTTGTATTTCACTGGGGACTCTTGCTCTACCGTCCGAAGATGTTCAAGTTTCGTTTGCAATGGTTGTTGCTATGCAAAATATTACTTTAACGGCCAAGGATATGATGATGGAGGAAGGGCGTAACCGTGCTTTATATGTCCCAGCATTTCTCGGATGAAAAGAATTCAAATGCGCTCTGGTAGACACTGGAGCCTCGGTTAACATCATCCCTGTTAGAGCAATGCTCGGTTGAACCCACCAAGCGTTAGTATGTCAAGATTGGTTGTCATATTTAGTTCCAAAACTTGAGTCGTTATTATGTAAACTGCAGACAACTTCGATAGGTTAGACTATAAATGATAGAAGTATTTTGCTCCAGTTACTCACAAAGATCTGCAGATGGATTGAAGACAACAAAGACACCATCCTTTAGCTTGAGGTTAGTAACTATGACTTGACTTGTTCCATATATATATTGTGTCTTTCAAATCTTTTAGATTGAAAACGTAACATGCAAATTTATACTATTATGATCAAAGTTCTAAGGAATTTATTGAATCACGAAGTATAATGATTATTTTAGAAATTCGTAGATATGACATCGACATAATCTTTTGGATGCTATTATGACTATGTATATGGGTAAAGGTGAGGATTTCATCATAGGGAACAATGTTTCACATGTGTTCTAAGGAAGTAAATTCATGAACTTGGTTTGTGAATCGAAAAGGAAATCTCCAGGCATTATTGGTATTGTTATTCATTGCATATCTTGTGAACAACCAATATGTGTGATTAGTATAACTGTTCATGACTTGTTTGTGTTCTTGGTAAAACTATTCACAAAGACCTGACTTATGTATTGGTATGACTTTTATTAGTGAAACCGATCTTAAGTAATCACCTGAGATGGTATGAACATGTACAACAAGTTTTTAGTATTGGGAGAACCGATCCTATGAACATGTGCAACCGAATACAAGTTTATGCCATAAATAAGGGGGAACCGATCCTATGCACATGTGCAACAAGGGGGAACGAATCCTATGAACATGTGCAATCGGCCTCAAGAAATCTCAACCCAACCTGAGCACGTTTTGTGTTTTTAACACAAAAATTTAACCAAAAATAGATTTTCGAATTTTCTATTATTCTAGAAATATTAGAGATACAGAAAATATATTTGGTTAATATGGATACGTGAATAATGTCAACATTAAGATTTGAGCATCTTATTTACAGAAATTATGAAAACCGAATTTTGTTATTTATTGCATATCTTGAGAATATTTTCGGTTTTGGAAATTCCTTGGTGTCCAAACTTCATTGATCTATAAATACCTAAGTTTTCATCTCTAGCAAACTAATCCTTCGTGAAATCAAACTTCCTCAGTTGTGTTGTTACTGGTGTAGCCGCCTATTCGGAGAGGAGAGTAACCTAATTAGGAGAAATCTCTTACGGCCGCTCAGTTTAAAGTCTTCTTTGGGATTGAGAAGCTTTATTAGTACCGTTGGTGGGAAACTAGAAGATTGCATTGTTATTTCAGTTTTCGATTATTGATTTGTTTGACTAACGGTTGTTGAATCTTTGATTGCACCTAGTTTGTTTATTATTGAGAACCTTCTCTTATGATATAAGGCTCACTCAAACTAGATCAAAGATCAACGTTTCTACGGATCTAAGTCTTTCTAGATCCGTAAGATAGATTCATTGATTTGCCATTGTTAACAGACTCCGTTCTGTGCGACAAATCAATAAGGAATCAAGTTTGTTTTTGCAGGTTGTTAATTTGAAGCTTAAATCGAAGATTGAAGACTTTGATGATTTGAAGACTTCTGTTCTTGTGTTTTTATTTTTTGGTGTAACTTTTTGTGACTTGATTTTCGGGGATCAAAGAGGTTGTTTATTTTTAATAAACATAACCCTTTTTAAGATCAACAAGTAGTTTGTGATTCTATCATAAACCTTGTAATCAAGACTAATTATTTCGGTAATCATTGTCTTGTTTGATCTTGTAATAGAGGAACTTCGGATCATAACATGTCTTAAAAATTGAAGATCCTTAACTACGATTATATCATATATTTCGGTATTGTGATTAAAAAGTGAGTTTTGTTACCAAACAGTTTATCCTTTACTGTTTGGAATACGATCCAAAGGAATCCTGTCTTGAAAGATTGAGCCATTAAGAAGATAAATTAGATTTAAGTCTTAAAGAGAACGCCTGTTCTGTTAGGATATCTAATACCAAATATCTATTGAGAAATTCGGTTCTTCTAGATATTATCAAAACAAATATCTATAGAGAACTACGGTTCTGCTAGATATTGTCAAAACAAGAATAGTGTTGAAGCTGAGTAACTGGGATTTAAGTTTACTTAGTAGTGTCTACACGAAGTTGCAGGTTTACTTTTTGTAGTGTCTTAATTCATTGAATATTCAAATCTAGACTAGGTCCCTGGATTTTTCTGCAAGATTGTATTTTTCCTCGTTAACAAAATGCTGGTGTATGTTATACTTTATTTCCGCATTATAATTGTTTTTATATTATAATTAAAGTAATTAAACTTGTACGTTAACTAGGCACTTGATATTTATCTTATAAGGTCTCGATTATCAAGTGAACACTTTGTTGTTGTATTGTCACGATTTCATATCCATAGACGATCACATAGAGTGTGTTGGATTTCTCCACTTGTCTGATATAATTATTCACGTGTTAGGCCAGTCCGTCCTAACCCTATTTCAAGTGGACATTGTGTTGAAATATTCCTTGAGTGATTGTTGCTCCAAGAGGTTTATACACGGCAGAGATTGAATAGGTTGTGATCAAATAAAAAGATTGTGGTGTATTTGGGTACCCTCGTCTTTCCAATTGGTATCAGAGCATGCAAACACGAAAAGATCTTACAATCTGTGTTTGACGTGATCCAATCTATAAGTTTTGAATCAAATGGTTGATTCAGTTAACGTACCGTCATGGTTTGATGGCTCAAACTATCTATGGAGGAAAATGGCAATGGAATCTTTTCTTCAATCTCGTGACTTTAACACTTGGGTTTTAGTTATTAATGGATATGAACACCCAAAAGTATTGGTCGACGACTCAACCACTGAGTTTAGACTAAAGGAATTAAACGAGTTCAACAAAGAAGAAAAATTGCTTGCAAAGCAAAATTCTGATGTATTGAATGCCATTATTCATGCTTTAACTCGAGACCTCCATCATCATGTAACCAAGTGTAAAACATCAAAGGAAGCATGGGATATTCTTAATATCGTATTTGAAGGGAATACCTCTGAAAAAGAAGCTAGGCTTCAAACCCTATCTTCTAAATGGGAAAACCTCCGTATGGATGAAGACGATACCTTTGATGAGTTTGATCAAAAACTCTCTGAAATAGTGAATGCCTCTCACGCTTTAGGAAAAATTATTCCAGTTAAAGATATTGTGTGTAAAACTCTAAGGTATTTACCATTAAGATACGAATCTAAAAAGCATGCCATCATGGAAGCAAGTGATCTTTCCACACTATCTAGAAGCGCACTAGTTAGTAAATTAAAGATCTTTGACCTTGAATACCAATTCAAGAATGAAGAGGATATTATCCTTAAAGTTGTAACTAAGACTTGTTCTTCGGATAGAAAAACTGAGAGTTGTAGTGTTGATACGACTGCACGACAATTTAGAAAGTTATTAAGACAAAAGAAAAGGAGTTCTTCAAAAGATGCATATTTTCCTTCCCAAAAATCATAGAATTGTGTAGAGAATAAAGAAAAAAATAATAGCTCTTATTGTTCCAAGGATCAAGAGAACAAGACTTTCCATGCAACTGTTGAATGCACATCTGGAAAGGATATTGAAGTAACTTTAGAGTCAAAAGCACTTGAATGCGATAAACTCTGCAAAGAGAATGAAAATCTTAAAAGATAACTTGATATTCTATATAAGGACATAGAACGTATAAGTGATTGCAGTCGTATGCGTCAAAAATAATTCACTTTCTTACTCAACAAAATATAAATGAAGTACAAGGTAAGGAAGAGTTTGTTTCCACAGAGACAATTGTTGTTATAAAAATTCTAGTTTCTTAATAACCAATGGGGGGATTTTTGTTTTATCAAAATAAACAAAGCAATAAAGTAATGAAAATAGTTGAAAAATAATCAATAGAGAGAGATGTTGGTCAAGGAATTCATCTTCAATCTTAAACATGTGCTTGCATACATGATTAGAATTACAACTTAATCTCTTTATCATCAAAAGCCTAGAATATCAAGAGAGCAAGATAATCTCTCATTTCCTAAGTTTATCAACACACACATTAGAGCTGCGTATGTGAATTCTACCTAAAGAATAACCTAACGCCTTGCGCTAATTAAGTTCAATTCCTAGGAGCATTAAGTTTGGGAAATAGGCCAATCAATGCAATTGTCATACATTGCGCATGACAATTCGGACAATGGTCAAACTCTACATATGATTACAAGAGTGTATCACTACAAACCGTAATCATATCATGCTACTTGTATTTGGGGTTATCGCTCGATGAAAACCCTAAAATAGCTATGGACAAGGACGCAAGTTGAATTGATTGGCCACTCAACTAAACAAACATCTAATCCTATCACAATACATCAATCATGTGATATTAAAACAGTAGAGATGTGAACGATAGTCAAGAGAGAAAACTAATGCATTAATCAAGCACAAGTTTTAGAAATAGGACTACATCCTTAACCAATAATATACGATTTAGCTACTCATAGCTATTGAGTTCATCATAATCAATAATCAAATAAAGAAGATGAAAGCAAAGCAAACCCTAATAGCGTAAGTAAAAGCGGCTATCTCCAAAGCTCCAAGTAGAAATTACGTCCCTCTCCAAGTTGTAGAAGTCTTTCTTTTATAATCCTTTGCTTTTCAAAATTAGATCTAGTCTTCAAAGTCCATTAGATAAAAATCCACCAAGCCCATATGCGAGAAAAACGCATGTAGAAATTCTGCCAAAAATAGGTTGCCGGAAAACTGGTAACAGGGCCGGAAGTTGGCCGGGAAAGTGGTCGGAGAAGTACATCAGGTTACCGGGAAAGTCAAATTGGCTACCGGTCAAATCTCAGGTCAACTGAGTTAACTCGGGTCAAGCACCAAGTCAGATGAGTCAAGTCAGAGTCAGCTATTCATGTAAGCTAACTAGGCTGACTTGGTTGAGTTGCCATGGCATAAGCCATTTGCATTGGCCATGACTAATGCTGCGCCGTCAGTGCACTTCACTAGTGCATATACAGCCATGGTGGCTATTCATCTTGCATCTTTACCAGCACACATGCTCCTTTTCTTCATTGCAGCATAACCAGTTCTTAACATCAGCATCAATTCATTCTGCCATTGCCAAGCAATTCATCCCAGCTTCACTTCTGTCTACAACTGCAACACCACTTCCACCTGCAATGAGATTCTCCAACTCCAGCTGCTGCGACTACTTAGCCTGCAATCTTACAACTTCAACTCCACTGCAATCTCCGCTCAATTTCCTTGCTCCACCAAATCCATCTTCTCTGTAATAACACACCCTGCCAATTCCATCTCCTTCTCAGTTCCAGTTCTAGCAAGAACCTTAACCACTGCTATCATACTTGCAAACCTGCACAACCCATTAGCAGCATCGCACCAACAACAATAGCATTACTTCAGTACCACCACCAACTGCTCATTGCAGTCATCCATTAGCTCATCCCTGTCCTAAACATTCATCAAAATGAGGTTTCCATTTCAGCTCTTCCACATTCTTCAAGCTGTTGTCATTGCAGCTACACAACCAGCTTCTGCAATTGCTTCTCCAGTATCACATGAACATCACTGCACACAACACATCCCTGATACTTCTCTCCATGTCTTGCTTAACCCTTTGAATCAGCTCCATCTGCTCCAGAAATCCATCCTCCAGTTCAAGCTTCTCATCTAGATCCATTTGTAGCTTTCGCATCCACCTGAAGTCTCTTGAACCAACAGCAACAGCAGCTTCATCTTTCACTTCCATCAAAACCCTTCAACTCATTGGGCTAATTCAGATTCAAATCAACCCTGACTTGGGTTTCTTCTTCACTTCAACAGCTCAGCTGCATCTTACCTCAGTTCTCCTAATTCATCAAAGACCCATGAACATAAACACCCACAAAATCTTCTCCTCCATTAACAGCATCTCCATCTTCAAATCCGACCAAGACTCATCTCAATTCCACCATCAATAACATAATCTCTGCATTTCTGTCTTGTATCACCTGAGCAGTATCGCCAGCTTCATTCTTGCAAAGCATCAACTCCACCTGAACCATTCAACTGCTCTGTGTTGTTGTAGCACCAGCAGAAACAAACCCTAAACATACATCTAGTCTGCAATTCATGTTCTCTGCAATTCCCTTGAACAGCAACAGCAGAAACATCTTGTAGTTCATCTCAATTTCTCAAAACCGATTGAAAACCCTAACCTGCAGCTCAGTTCATCACCTCAAACCCTTGTAACATCCATGGCACATCTCCAACTCGAGACAAATGCAGATTCGACCAAAACCCAACTCTTATTCCTTCTTCTTATCTCTGAATTTCATCACGCCTTCTCTGTCAATTGAATCTGAATCAAACCCTAGTCTGTAATTCTCAATTTAATCATCAACTCCTTCTTTTCTTGTTCTTGGCAGCATCAGGATCATTACAACTCTCACTTTTCTTGATTTTCTCTCTCAATCTCTTTCGACCTGATCTCTTGGTTGTAACAGCAGCAGCTGCTGCTTTACTTCTCTCGTCTCTGAATTGTAGACGGAAATGATTTAGAGGAGAAAAACACTTCTCTTGTGTTTAGGGCTTGGTAATGATTGAAATTACTCAAGACACCCACTGTCCAAATAAGAGGCTACTCATTTCTTACATAGCATGTTGGTTCTAGAGAACTGACAGGCTATTCAGTTTCCTTGCTCAATTGTTTGCGCAGAACTGGCATTGCATTCTTCACTTCCTTTGCTGCATAGCCTTCACTGGTTCCAAAAGAGTGCTTTCTTCCTTCTTTGAATTCTTCCGTCAACAACAACCGTCTTTTACTTCTCAAATCAACTTATTCTCTTCAATTTCTTTTCATCACTAAAACTGTCATGCTTTTCAGACAATAGTTTTGCATCACTAAAGCCGACATGCTTTTCAGATAGAGATGAAGAAATAGAAGCAAATAATGAGAAATAATCCGTCTCCAACACTTTTGCCCTGTTTCCTCTTCTTTTGTTCCAAATGACTCCAAAGTACCTAAAAATCAAAAGCAAACATAAGATACATAATTTACAAGAAAGCTAAGCAAAGAAAGCATAAACAATAGATATAAAATTAGGTGTTTTAAAACACCTATCAGTAAGCAATGGTCAGACTTATCTTGAAGTCTTGGAAGAATACAGAAAACAAAAAGGTGATGATCAAGAAGCTCCAGAGCCAAAGGCACTCGACTGTGATCTTCGTGAAGAGAATGAAAGATTGAAAAAGGAACTAGATGATCTGTATGAGGATATAGAAATTATCAGCAATGAGCGAGATTATCTTGGAGCCATGAGAAGTTATAAAGAGCAAATCGAAGAAGGTCATGATCGAGAAAGGAAACTATATACAAAGGTGGAGAACCTAAAGAACACTAAGGTAAGTAATCTACCGAATCTGAAATTTCTTTAGAGTACAAAGTTCAAATTGATAAATTTAAGGTTGATCTAGATAATTCTCTCGAAAAAATAAAAATGTTGGAGTAAGAGAATATGAGTCTAAAACGGACTTGAAAATGTTCGATAGTAGCACAAAACAACTTGACTCAATAGAAGTCAACTAGAGTTCCTCGTGACACGCTGAAAAGGCGAGGGTACCCAAATATACCTCAAGCTAAAACTTTTCCTACCTATAAGTCCTTTCTCTAAAAGTGATTTTCCATGGACTGAGTCGAGACAATACAACTAATCGGTTCACACTTCGTGTGATCGTCTATGGATACGAGATCGAGACAATACAAGAGCGAAGTACAAACACAATAGGATTGCTTACCAAGTAAATAAGAATTAACGTTTGTGTAGTTTACTTTAATTATAATAAAACAATTATAATGCGGAAATATAAAGTAAATGACACAACAAGATTTTGTTAACGAGGAAACCGCAAATGCAGAAAAACCCGGGAACTTGTCCAGAATTGAACACTCTCAGGATTAAGCCGCTACACAAAATTACACCAATTTCGTATAGTTGAGACCAAGCAACTAAACCTATAGTTCACCTAGTTCCGTCTGTATTCCCACGCCTCTAACTTATAAATAAGTCACGTACTTGGATCAATTCCTTTGGTTCGTATTCCAAACAGTAAAGGAACAACAAATCTCTTTGGTAATAACTCTCTTCAACCAAGTGATATGAGTCGGACAAAGGCTCTTCCGTTTATCTTAACATAAACTCCTTCTTCAGGTCCTTAGATCTATCTTATGTTCAATTACCTAAGTAATCGTTTAAGATTAAGCCAACAACACTCTTAATCCAAAGAATTGTGTTGATGCCGATCTACTCAATTAATCAATCCAACCTACCATAAGGATAAACCGATTATTAATTGGATCCACTTTTACCGAAACAAGTATTGTGCACACCAAAGATTATGAACCCACAAATCAGAAATCTTCAATATCTTCTTCGTCTTCAAATCTTCTTAGATCTTCAATAATAACTTGCACATAATCACTTGAATCTCTTGTGATCAATCACGCACGGAACGGAGTCTGTTAACAATGGATTATCACAAGATCGTCTTTAACACTAACAACAGTTTAAAGATCCCTGTCGAAACTCTGAACTAGTTTGAGTGAATCTTATATCAGAAGAGAAGATTCTCAAGCATAAACAAACTAGGTGCAATCAGATTTCAACCACTGTTAGTCAATCAAATCAATCGAAAACAAAAGATAAACCGCAATTATCTAGTTTCCCACCAACGGTACATGCTATAGCTTCTCAATCCCAAAGAAGAATTTAAACTGAGCGGCCGTAAGAGATTTCTCCTAATTAGGTTACTTTCCTCTCCGAATAGGCGGCTACACAAGTAACAACAACAAAGAGGAAGTCTGTTGTTACGAAGGATTAGTTTGCTAGAAAGGCAAACTTCAAGTATTTATAGACAAGGAAGTTTGGACACCAAGGAATTTCCAAAACCGAAAATATTCTCAAGATATTCATTAAAGCACAAATTCGGTTTCCATAATTCCTGAAAATGCTGTGTCCAAAAATAATGATCGAAATCTCTCGGAAAATCTAATTAGTAAATGCACATTACTAATTCTTGTATATTCCTACAAAATGAAATTAATAACCTTAATTAAAATATTCTTAACTTACTTATGTTTCGATCCTGGGATTTTCTTCCTTTAGCTATTAAGGAATAACTTTGAAAAATTAAAGAAATAAACATTCACAACGCGTGTTCAAAGTATGTCGACGTTCTTACTTTGTAAGTTCTCTTTCACACTTACAACCTTGAAACCGATTTTCCACACTTCCAAACAAGTTTAGAATTGGTTCATCGGACTTTCAAGAACTATGCGATTGATCAAACAAACATTCAATCACAATCATGGGTTTAACGGTTCTACCAAAACAAGTTTCGGTTCTACCTCCATGTGAGTATTGTGCATAGTCACACCATCTTCCTAAAATTCGGTTGACTAGGTACTAGGATCGGTTCCCCACATATATATGGTATCTAACTTATATGTGTTGCACATGTCCATAGGATCGGTTCCCATTTCTGCTATAAACCTTGCTGCACCTCATACAAGGATCAGTTCCCCTTTGTGATGTACTGCACCTATTACTAGGATCGGTTCCCCTTTCACCTATTACTAGGATCGGTTCCCCTTTCCCAAATTTGGTCAGACAAAACACAAACCCGATCATACTATCTCAGGTGATTACTTAAGATCGGTTTCACTAATAAAAGTCATACAAATACATAAGTCAGGCCTTTGTGAATAGTTCTACCAAGAACACAAACAAGTTGTGAGCGGTTATACTCAATCACACATATTGGTTATTCATAAGATAAGAATAACAAAACCAATAACTCCTGGAAATTTCCTTTTCGGTTCGCAAACAATTTTATGAACTTACTTCCTTAGAACACATGTAAAACATTGTCCCCTAGGATGAAATCCGCACCTCATACCCATACATAATCACGATAGCATTCAAATAATTATGGCGATGTCTTATCTACAAGTTTAATGGTTAAGCAATAAACCTCGTATTGTATTCCTTAATACTATGTCTATATAAAGTTCAAATATGCTTCGCAGTTTTTGTTTTCAATATGCACGACTTGAAAGATACGTTAGGGAATGAAACAGTTCAAGTAAAATATCACTAACCTCAAGTGGAAGGATGATTGTTGTCGTTGTAGCTCCTTGCTTCTTGACATTTTCAAGACTTCGCAATACTTGTAATGTCTCATATCCTAATACTTTCAAGCTAACCTATACGAAGTTGACTCTAGTCCATAATCAAGCGACTCTTAACATGAGTTTTGATTCACTAAAATATGACAACCAAACTTGACATACCAACGCTTGGTGGGTTCAACCGAGCTATGCTCTAACAATATCCCCCTTTGTCAATTTTAGTGACAAAACTCTTACATCATATGGATAAACAAATTACAAGAATCCATTACATATACGCTTGATTCCCGAATTTAACAGCACAATAAACTGCTTACATTCAATCCTTGAAAATGCCGTTGTTGACATTATAATAACAAAGCAAATACTCCCCGTAAGGAAGATAGGTAAATATTCAATCCGCGCGTCTTTGTTATACCAATTCATATGACATGTTACTCCCCCTTAGTCTGTGCTTTCACTCTTTCGTTTAGATAAAACGTTTAAGCACCAATGTTCTTTTCCTTAGCGATACCAATCAATATAAAATCAATGCCAGTATCACTTGTTTACTCCATATACTTCTCCCCCTTTTTTTCACAAAATGACAAAGAAACGAAAAAATAAAGGACAACACGAAAAGAATCTTACAAATCTCAAAATAGACTTGCAATCTGTAGAGTTAGGCACGAGGGTTCCAGACATCATGTTCTGATAACCAATATCAAAACCGAAACTAGAAGTAGTTTATTTTGATATGTTACCAAGGAAACAATTGGCCGGAACAATTTTTCCAATTTAGTTTAGCAAAACAAAAAATCAACTAAGCACCTTAGTCCCTTTGCTAAACCGGTTGTTCAAAAATCAACTAAGCACCTTAGTCCCTTTGCTAAACCTTAGTCCCTTTCCATTAGTAGTTTTGCCACCCATTCTATGAACTCCTTGGTAACTATCTACTTTTATGCTATTAAAAAGAACATTCCCACCAATTATGTTATGACGGAGCGTGATTCGGTGATATGTCAATATAATCAAACAAAACATGCGTGGGATTTTATGATGGCAATTCCAATTGTGGGACTCAATCAACATATGGGAGCCAGGCAATTCAGTGCAGTGCTCAAGTATAGATTTGGGATCCCTTTATTCGAGATGGATGGTGCTTGCCCCTTCTGAAAAAGGGATATGGATCTTTTTGGAGATCATGTCTTGCATTGCGCAAATTGTTAGAGAACTGCTCGGTCGAACTCGCATGCGTTGCTATCTCAAGCATGTTTGTCAATGTTAGTGATCAAAACTATAGGTCTTGATTTCTAATCTACTTATAGCTAAGTCTCCGACTAGGATAGAAAGTGTAGTTGAGCTCAAGGACTTCACGACGATTCATCATACAAGTGGAAGAACTACTCAAGGAACCGGTGGAACTTCTCGACAAAAAGGTATGTGAAGACTTGAACTTATCTATCACTCAAAAGTATATCTAATCTATCTCCTACTCTTTGAGACAAGAAGTCGTATGCTATATATATATAGACTTTGATTATACACATTTGGTATTTTGAGCCGAGTATACCTCGCCTATCTCTATCTCGAAATATGAGTTGGTAAGCTTTTCGCTTTAACCAAGTTTATCTCTACCATGTGACGAAAGTCATAATATGTTTCAATCATCTTGAAAATTGCTTTGACGAGAAATGGTGTAACAACTATATAACGTCCTCTAAGAATGTTTCAATGATTGAAATGAGAGTTTAGACTACATAATGATAGACGCATTTATGTGTATAATATAGATCATTTGTATATATTGTTAGTACTCGATATTGTACTTATTTGGTTATTTTATGTATTTGTAGGTGTTTTTGGAAAATAATCTCTTGCGGCGAATTTGGCTAAAAATGTGGCATTTGGACCTCCGTTGATAACGTACCGGAAGCGCCTCAGAAGTGTACCGGAAGTATCCCAGAAATACCCCGGAGGAACCCCGAAAAAAGTGCGGAAAATGCCCCAGAGGACACTTGCTATACGGACCCTTGATTTTGGATAAGGGGTAACCTAATTACTAAGGGGTGACCCATTTCCAGGCAGCTGCTAAAGGGACACCAGAACTGGATAGGGGGAGATCACATTTCTTCACGTTTTCAAATTAATGTTTTGGCGGGAAACTTCATGCATGTTTACTGGCAGAGTTGGATTCGATTAATGGACGGTTTCTAAAGAGATTCATCCCCCAAAATCAGTTGGGCTGGATGTGAATGGACTAAACATAGCTGGTACATGTGTTTTGATCGATCACATTGGGCTGGAATAGCCGGGAGAAGAAATCAGAGTCCAAATAGGACACGTATGGTTCTGTTTACGTTTCAAAGATTTTTTTGAGGAGATTCTGGGAGAGTTTTACGCTAAAGAAAACTCTACTTGGTCATGTTCAAGTTTTGGGAGAGTTTTGGGGCAATAGAATAGCTCATAAACGCGTACAGGGAGATCAGAGAGAGATATTCTCTCAACAGCGCAGAGAAGAAAAAGAAAAGAAAAAGTCGGATTCAATAGAGATTTTTGGGGATTAAAAGACTATATAAGAGTTGGTTCAAGTCATAGAAGGGTTGAAAAGTTTTAGAAAAGTTTTGGAGAGAGTTTAGAGGTCAGGAGAGACGAGAGAATCGAGTTACAAAGAGATTTTGTTGCTTCTGCTGCCAGCCATTGAAGACCTTCAAGAACACGAAGAACAGACTCTCAGAGTCAGTCGTTCTTTAACAGTCTTAAACAGCAGTATCCCGTGTTCTTCATTACAGCAGTACCGAAGTGTCGTTCTTTAACAGTGCAAACAGCGAACTCTCTGTGTCGTTGTTATACATCACTTGTGTTGTATCGATTATTTTCAGCACTACCCCTTTGTAACAGTGACGCTGCAACAGTATAACATCGTTACAAACTTCAATTATCAATTATTTTCATCAATAAAAACACTTATTTAGCCATGAATACATCTTGTGAGTGTGTTTTTGAGATGAGGAGCTAAACCCAATCCCAGGGGTGACAGAGGAAGACATTCTCACAATAATTATGTGGTAATCTCTATTTTATTAATTTATGCAATATTTTTATATGATTAATTGCATTGATAAAAATGATTTAAATGGTTTTTATTAATCAACTGTGTTTTCCCTTGATAATGCATGCTTAGTTTTAGACTCTTGATGCATTATACTTGTGATTAACATTTGATATTTTGGAAAATCTGCTCTTGGCAATATTTAGAATCAACCCAATTATTTAAATTGCATAGTAAAAAAATGTTAGATCACATAAGTATTGTTGATTGGTGGAATCTTAACCCCTATTTCTCCATAAAATTTTACTTCAGTTTGCTATTTTTTCTAAATTTTATTTAAATCTAGAAATTTTGTTACCTTCACAAGTCTGAAAAGAACCTGTTTACCACTACAACTACAAACATCATTTGAAAATACATCAAATCTTTGGCGCCGCCGACGCGGACCTGTGTTTAGTTAGCATTTTTTTTAGATTTTTTTTTATTTTTATTATTTTTGTTCTTCTTTACGTTTTTTGGGTTTTTTTTGTTTCCTTGCAGATTTTTGAAGATTGGAGCGAAAGACAATTTTGCCAAAGCTTGTGGTGATTTACTTAAAGTTTGGGAGCGAAAAGCAAAGCTAAAGGAGCGAAAGAAGAAGATTTTCTTTATTTTGTAAAAGAGAGAAAAAAAAAAGAGTGACATTTTTATTTTTGTATTTTTTTTTTATTAGACTTTCTTTTATTTTGTATTTTTTTTATGGACTTTGGACATTAATTTTGGGACATTTTTATTTTTATTTTTAAACCCTACGGAAGGGTACCCTTAAACATAAACTGTTTGCAGGGAAGGACGACGATTACAATATCATCTCGGCCCCTCGGGTTCGCACACGACATAGGAATCGTGGCCCGAGTCGACGACAACAGTTCATCGCCCGTCTGGTACGGGAGGTAAGTCCAATCGAAACACTCGCGAATCTCCTGCAAGCGGGTTACTGTATTCCTTAAGGTGATAATTGTTTGAGGACGAACCGGACTGTTTTTATATTCCTAGTAAAGGGCAAGGCCTGGCCTAAACAAGATAAGGGTTCATATTTCATCACCGCTCCCTTCTTGCCCGCCTTAGGAAAACGAAACCTAAAGCGAACCTAAGCCTAAAATTTGGACTAGAAAGAGACCTATAGGGTATCGAGCTTAACAGGACAATCATTCGAAAAATATTGGTTACTCTTTTAAGCACACCTCGAAGTTCTTGACGGTTTCTGCGAGTTGAATGCGTGACTGCGCCGCATTGGATCGGTGAGGTTTTGGGTATCAAAGCTCCACTGAGCTTCCCTCGCCTCTATTCAACTTACTTTAACTCGGATTGATTCCATAGGGGTTTGCTTAAATTGTAACGAATTCCCTTTCGAAGGATTAGAAGCTGGTCTAGAAACAATCTAAGTGGAGCCATCATGCTTGTTGTTTGCTAGAAATCTTTAGGTTTGCTGTGGTAAAGTCGAGTCAGCCTGTTGTGTGATTGCTAGAACCTTCTTGTTAGGATTTTTATTTCTTTTTGAATTCTTTTTAGTGTATGCCCGATTTTGTTAATATGGCTTGGAAAAGAGATACTCTAGGTCGATTGATTAGCGAAAAACCTAGTAGTTCTTCTGATTTAAGCAGGGAGCTCGAAGACTCTTCTTTGGAGAGCCCTGTTTTTGGAAACTTCAGTTTTGAGAATTTATCTCTGAGTGATAAAAGTATCCCTAGTACTTCTGTTATGCCAGCGATGGAAACTTTGAAAGATTACATGTTCCCAACTAGGACCAACCGAGCTTCATGCATTAAATTGCCAGCCACTACGGCTAATTTTGAGATAAAACCTAGTATTCTTCAGATGATCCCTATATTCTTAGGAAAAGATGATGAGAACCCTTATTTCCATATTAGGGACTTTGAGGAAATCTGTGGGACAATTAGAATAAAAGACCTTACTGATGAAGTCTTGAAACTTAAAATGTTTCCCTTTTCCTTGAGAGATAAAGCCAAGACCTGGCTTAACAACCTACCGTCTGAATCCATAGAAACATGGCAGGAACATATCGCTGCCTTCTATATGAAATTCTACCCTAAGCATAAAACTGCAGCTGTTAGGCAGAAAATTAGTGCTAGTGTGCAACAAGAGGGAGAGTCTCTTTATAGGTTTTTAGAGCGATTCAATGATCTCCTATCTTAGTGTCCTCACCATGGATTTGATAATATGAAAATTGTACAGATTATTTATGATGGTTTAGACTATTCGACCAAAGCCATGGTTGAATCTATGTGCGCTGGTGAGTTCACTAGTAAAAATGTTGATGATGCTTTTACCTTCGTAGGAGCTATCGCTGAAAAATCCCAACAGTGGGAATCTTGTGTTGAACCCCCTAAAAGACTCTTGGTCAATAGAAGTAGCACCAATATGGTAGATACGAGTTTTGCGTCAGATGCTAAGTTTGCTGCTTTATCCAGAAGGTTAAAAGCTTTAGAAATGGGTCAGACTAAAAATAGGTCCCTTGTTGAACCTAATAGAGCCTCTCAAGTCTCTAGTTGTGGAATAGAGCCCGATAATTCATTTTGGGAAGGTCAGGTTAGTGAAGAGAAAGCCCATGCTGTCTATAACAATGCTAGGTTTGAGAACCGTCAGAAGTTTGACCCATACTCAGAAACCTACAACCCTGGTTGGAGAAACCATCCTAATTTCTCTTGGTCTAAGGGACAGAGTCAAGGCCAGTCTAGCAATTCTCAGCCTCCCCCAGGTTTTGGTTTTAAGAACTCTTCAGGTCAAACCCAGTTTCAGAACACTTCTGAGAAAAATATCTCTACCTTAGAGGAAGCTATCACTATGTTAGTAAGTAACCATGACATGCTATCAAAGAACCACATGAGCTTTCAACAAGAAACTAGGCAGGAATTGAAGAATACTTCCCAAAGTCTTGCCAAGTTAGAACTTCAAGTAGGAAAAATAGCTAAGTTTATAAGTGAGAGGGAAGATGGAAGGTTCCCTAGTCATACTGATCCTAACCCTAGAGGAGAGAAATCGTACAATCATGTGAATGCTATCACGACCCTTAGGAGTGGAAAGAAAGTTGATAATAAGGTCGACATACCTGAAAGTGAACATGCTGTAGTTCACCCTTATGAGCCAGAAAATGAGGAGACTGATAGAGTCTCTAAAGAGACCAATGAGGGTCATGTTGAGCCTCACTTTGTTCCCAGATCCCCGTTTCCCCAGCTGCTAGTTCCGAATAAGAGGGAGTCCAACTTTAATGATATATTGGAGGTTTTTAAGCAGGTTAATATCAACCTTCCATTATTATATGCAATTAGGCAGATTCCCTCTTATGCCAAGTTCCTTAAGGACTTGTATACGCGAAAGCGTAAGCTCAGTGTCCAGAAGAAAGCCTTCATAGCTAGTCATGTGAGTTCTATTATTCATAATACCACTACTCCTAAGTATAAAGACCCAGGGTCCCCTACCATTGCTTGTACAATAGGTAAGTACCGTGTTGAGAAAGCGTTGCTTGACTTAGGAGCCAGTGTGAACTTACTTCCATACCATGTGTACCTCAAGCTAGGACTTGGTGAGATGAAACCTACCCAGATAACACTTCAGTTAGCTGATAGGTCCGTTAAAGTTCCTCGTGGTGTGATAGAGGATGTTCTCATAGAGGTTGACAAGTTTATTTATCCAGTGGATTTTATTATCCTAGATACCCAACCTGTCCCTGATCCAGAGAACCAAATACCAGTGATTTTAGGTCGCCCGTTTTTAGCCACATCTAATGCGATCATAAACTGTCGAAATGGTATTATGAATCTATCTTTTGGTAATATGACTATTGAGTTGAATATTTTTAATGTCAAGAAGCTACATTCTGAGCTAGATGACACGTGCATTGAAGAGGTCAACATGATAGGAACCTTAGTTCCGAAGTCTGTACCAAACACCGAATCGGAAGATCCATTAGAGAGTTGTCTAGCCCGTTTTAGCATGGATTTTGACGATGATATCAACGTTGAACAAGTAAATGCTTTGTTGGATTCTATTCCTATGTTAGATACCGATAGATGGAAATCTAGGTTTGAACCATTACTAGCTACCGAATCTACCTTAAGCCCTTATTTCGAAGAGCCTAAAGATCCTCCTAAGTTGAACCCCAATTATGCATTTGTAGGCCCATCTGAGATTTTGCCTATAACTTCCAATTTGGATAGTGATCATGAGATTAGGCCAGTAACCGTGCTTCAACACAATAAGGAAACTATATGGATGACCATAGAGGATATGAAACATATAAGTCCTATAGCTAGTATACCTCAAAAGAATTTAGAGGATGAACCACCTGATTATAACTCAGAGAAAGCAATTGACCTTTTTCAGGAACCGGATGGTCTAGAAATTAGGAATATTATGACTAGTTTATCTAGAGACACCCAAAACTCTAAGTTTGGGGGTAGTGAACTAGAAGAATCTCTAGAGTATTTTAAATACTCTCCGGATCCGGAAATTCAAGCCATAGTTAAAGGTCTTACGGAGAATAGTGATTACCCTAAATTTGGGGGTAGAGATTGTCAATTATCCCCAATAGAAGTCCCTAACTTGGGACTCAAGCCTAGTGCATCTGAGGTATCGCTTGAGTGTATTCAGACTCCACAACCTGATCCGCCTGATAAAGTCCAGAAAAAAATCCATATGTTAGAGGCCCGTTTTTCGGATGAATCTGTTTGCCGAGACACTCATATGAAGCCCAATTGGGCACTCCAGATAAATCCAGTTGTCTTGCGAGAAACTTTAGATCAGGTTGTGCTCTTTCTGCTCATTTTTCTGATCTTGACCATTTGTCTCCTATTAGTGGCAGTTCTATTTGGTCTTATGGACCCACAATTGTTTCGACTATTGGTATACGACTTTGGAAGGTGAAAATTATTTTTGAGGTATTTGATGTCTAGCTAATGACTATAAATTTAGCATTTACTGGGAGGCTCCCGCGTTCATGTGATACGGTAATATCCTTCCTTATTTCTTTTCCCTCCAGTGGTAATAGTTTCTCCTTGTTCATGCTTTTAATTTCATCTTTAGAACATTGACAATGTAAGATTTAAGTTTGGGGGTGGGGAAGAAACACTTTTTGTCACCTTTTTGCAATAAATAAACTCCAGAGCCTAGAAATTTATGCCTATTGAGGATTGCACTAACTAATCTAAGTGGATGGAAGCATTTTGATTGTAGGAGTTTGAGGAACCAATCTGATTAGATGGAAACATCTAAAGAGTCTATTCATAAAAGCACAGAGCTCAGGTGTTAGAAATAACATGATGGTTTCACCATATCTCGTTGAGTCCTTTTCACTTCTATTTTTATTTTATTTTGTTTTTAAACTATGTTTCTCTAAGTGATAGGTGGGGCCCACGATTCAAGTTGTTACCAATGCTAGGGTGAATTAGAGTGATTGAGATACCATGAAGAAAAAAAGTTGAAAAAGAAAAAGAGATGATAAAAAAAAAAAAAAAATGGTAGTTACCAAAAAAAAAAAAAAAAATTGAGACCAGACCATTTGACCAAAAGGAATAAATTCAATAAAGTCGACCACTGGTACCCTTGTATATGCCAGTTGTGTTGACCTAGAGTTAGGTTATCGACCACTGGTACCCTTGTATATGCCAGTGTGTTGATATTAGTCAGACTAGTATCTCAATCCATTAGGATAGGTTCATTTTGGCGGAGGCCTTCAGACAGATATGGGAAACGCCGTTCACTTAGTAAACATCAAAACCATACATGTTTTTCTATATCCATCTTCTTGATCTATCCATGTGATTAGTTTTGACTCCGAATATGATGTCCATAGTGCAACTATCTGAGTAGAGCTCTGTCACTTTATATGAATTTTAGTATGCTTGAGTGCAAACTCGTGTACAGCAATTGGAATTTCGCATCAGGGTACTTCTTCCTGTAGTCAATAAGTATGCCAACCAAGGAGATTCTTTAGTGCCTTCCAAGGTTCTGCGTAGATAGCTAAGGTCTGGAGTATAGGTTTTGTGGGTATATCTCTGGTAAGCCCTCCCGAGACTATAACTCGGACACTAGGGCCACCTAGGGGTTTAAAGGCTTATTGCATACGCTAAATGCAATCGACGATGCCTGCGACAGTGAGTTAGGATTTTATTTTGTAGTTTTTTTTGATTTGCTCGGGACTAGCAAATAATAAGTTCGGGGGTATTTGATAGACGCATTTATGTGTATAATATAGCTCATTTGTATATATTGTTAGTACTCGATATTGTACTTATTTGGTTATTTTATATATTTGTAGGTGTTTTTGGAAAATAATCTCTTGCGGCGAATTTGGCTAAAAATGTGGTATTTGGACCTCCGTTGATAACGTACCGGAAGCGCCTCAGAAGTGTACCGGAAGTATCCCAGAAATACCCCGGAGGAACCCCGAAAAAAGTGCGGGAAATGCCCCAGAGGACACTTGCTATACGGACCCTTGATTTTGGATAAGGGGTAACCTAATTACTAAGGGGTGACCCATTTCCAGGCAGCTGCTAAAGGGACACCAGAACTGGATAGGGGGAGATCACATTTCTTCACGTTTTCAAATTAATGTTTTGGCGGGAAACTTCATGCATGTTTACTGGCAGAGTTGGATTCGATTAATGGACGGTTTCTAAAGAGGTTCAACCCCCAAAATCAGTTGGGCTGGATGTGAATGGACTAAACAGAGCTGGTACATGTGTTTTGATCGATCACATTGGGCTGGAATAGCCGGGAGAAGAAATCAGAGTCCAAATAGGACACGTATGGTTCTGTTTACGTTTCAAAGATTTTTTTTGAGGAGATTCTGGGAGAGTTTTACGCTAAAGAAAACTCTACTTGGTCCTGTTCAAGTTTTGGGAGAGTTTTGGGGCAATAGAATAGCTCATAAACGCGTACAGGGAGATCAGAGAGAGATATTCTCTCAACAGCGCAGAGAAGAAAAAGAAAAGAAAAATTCGGATTCAGTAGAGATTTTTGGGGATTAAAAGACTATATAAGAGTTGGTTCAAGTCATAGAAGGGTTGGAAAGTTTTAGAAAAGTTTTGGAGAGAGTTTAGAGGTCAGGAGAGACGAGAGAATCGAGTTACAGAGGGATTTTGTTGCTGCTGCTGCCAGCCATTGAAGACCTTCAAGAACACGAAGAACAGACTCTCAGAGTCAGTCGTTCTTTAACAGTCTTAAACAGCAGTATCCCGTGTTCTTCATTACAGCAGTACCGTAGTGTCATTCTTCAACAGTGCAAACAGCGAACTCTCAGTGTCGTTGTTATACAGCACTTGTGTTGTATCGATTATTTTCAGCACTACCCCTTTTTAACAGTGACGCTGCAACAGTATAACAGCGTTACAAACTTCAATTATCAATTATTTTCATCAATAAAAACACTTATTTAGCCATGAATACATCTTGTGAGTGTGTTTTTGAGATGAGGAGCTAAACCCAATCCCAGGGGTGACAGAGGAAGCCATTCTCACAATAATTATGTGGTAATCTCTATTTATTAATTTATGCAATATTTTTATATGATTAATTGCATTGATAAAAATGATTTAAATGGTTTTTATTAATCAACTGTGTTTTCCCTTGATAATGCATGCTTAGTTTTAGACTCTTGATGCATTATACTTGTGATTAACATTTGATATTTTGGAAAATCTGCTCTTGGCAATATTTAGAATCAACCCAATTATTTAAATTGCATAGTAAAAAAATATTAGATCACATAAGTATTGTTGATTGGTGGAATCTTAACCCCTATTTCTCCATAAAATTTTACTTCAGTTTGCTATTTTTCCTAAATTTTATTTAAATCTAGAAATTTTGTTACCTTCACAAGTCTGAAAAGAACCTGTTTACCACTACAACTACAAACATCATTTGAAAATTTTGTTACCTTCACAAGTCTGAGAATTTTTGCTGGAATTTGTGAACTCTGCCCGGTAACTTAAGTTCGCGAACCTAGTCTGCGAACTTGAGAAGGTTATATATCTGATGATGATTTCTGAACTTAAACTTAAAAAGACTAGGGAATGCAGTTTGCAAACCGTGGCTATAAAAGTTCATGAACCGATTCAAGTGAATCAAATCATATTTGCTTCAATTGTGTCTTGTGTAGTACATGAGATTTCCCTGCAATTGAACAACTCTCTAACTAGTTCATTTGAAAATTTTATCATTTGAACTAGTTATGGTGAAGAAGAACGTGGTTGATATGAAATGCTCATATGGCTAACCTTTTGGTTAACTATTGTTGAACCAATAAGTGCATACGTTTGGGTACGGTTAACAAACCTAGAAGCGTGCATTTTCAAGTGTGTGTAACAAGCTAAGTTTTTGATCTAACGGTTGAGAAATATTAGCTTGAATCTAAATCAGGTTTTCATCTAACGGTGGATATTGATTGCTTTGTTACCAAGGTAACCTAATTGCAAACCCTGATTTGAAAGACTATATAAGGGGAACTCTAGCTTCTATGCAAAACTAATCCCCACACCTTACGTGTGATACTAGTTTGCATGCTAGAGTCGGTTCTCCTTTAACCTTTGGTTTTCTTCTTCTAAAACCAGGTTAACGACTTAAAGACTTCATTGGGATTGTGAAGCCAGACCGATACTACTTTTATCGTAGTTGTGTGATCTGATATTGCATCTTCTATCGTACGAGTACAATCAGATTGATTGGCTTGAGATTGATATCTCTGATAGGCAAGATATAAAAAGTAATTACAAACATCTTCGTCTCATTGTTTGTGATTACTCAACATCTTGTTTCGCTACCATACGATTAATATTGTTGTGAGGTGATTGCTAACTCTAGGTTGTTCTTCGGGAATATAAGACCGGATTATCAATTGGTTTCTGTTCACCTTGATTATTATCAAAAGACGGAACAAAACCTTTTAGGGTTTATCTGTGGAAGACAGATTGATCCATTGATAGACTTGTCCGTGTGAGACAGATTTGTTTATTGTCAAGTCTTCGACTTTGGGTCGTAGCAACTCTTAGTTGTGGGTGAGATCAGCTAAGGGAATCAAGTGCGCAGTATCCTGCTGGGATCAGAGGCGTAGGGAGTACAATTGTACCTTGGATCAGTGGGAGAATGATTTGGGTTCAACTACAGTCCAGTCCAAAGTTAGCTTGGAGTAGGCTAGTGTCTATAGCGGCTTAATATACAGTGTGTGTTCAATCTGGACTAGGTCCCGGGTTTTTCTGCATTTGCGGTTTCCTCGTTAACAAAATTTCTGGTGTCTGTATTATTTCTATTTCCGCATTATATTTGTTTATATAATTGAAATAATACAGGTTGTGCGTTTGAATCAATCAATTGGAAATCCGACCTTTGATTGTTGATTGATATTGATTGATCCTTGGATATTGGTCTTTGGTACCATCCAAATTATTCCTTGTATTTGATCAGAACTCGCAGTTCTCGCTTGAGTAAATCAAATCAAGAGAGAGATATTAACTCCTCGATATACTTTAATCTAGATTGAGTCTGACTGTCTAATTGATTCTCTAGCAAAGTATATTGGAGTTAGTCCATACAGATTGCTAAGCGAAATATTGTGTGGTGTTGTTAGACCCCCGCTTTTTCAATTGGTATCAGAGAAGGCAAACACGTTCAAGACCTCAAAAGTCTGTGTTTGTAGCGATCTGAATATGGACCATAAATTCTCAATTGACACTTCACCAGGTTTAAAATCCAACCGTAGAAAAAAGTCTGATAAACTGGTTATTCTTCAAGAAAGGGTTGAACGAACAAATCCGGATCAACTCTGATATTGTTGCAGAAATTGCAATTCTTAAGATTTGATATCTGGAAATAGCCCCTTGGTGAATCTGAGAAACTCCAGTTGTTCCTCTTTAAAGAATAGTCTTAAATCAGATAGTAATCAACGACCGATTGTTGTGACATGACTAGAAACCACTCAGACAAACTTCAAGGTTTTCGCCCGTATTGTTGTTGTGATTCTTCCAATAACCTTAAACAAGTTTGTATGTCGTTTCAAAAGAGTCTGAATGTTGCAAGTAATCTTTGTAAGAAAACTAAACAACTTTTTGATACTCTGAAAGGACATACAAAACTATCAGGAAACTCTAAACAGAGAAGTACTAATAGTATGAGTTCCTTTGATTTAAGATCTACATATCCTTTTCAATGGTTTCTTGATAGTGGATGTAGTAGACATATGACAGGTGATCTCACATGGTTTGTTTCGTCTATTGACTATAAAGGAGGTCCTGTAACGTTTGGAGATGGGAGTTGTTGCTACATCAGCAAGAAGGGAACGATCAAACTGCCCAGTGTTCCAGAAATCCATGATGTAGTATACGTAAAAGGTATGACTGCTAATCTTCTTTACGTTAGTCAAATTTGTGACAAAGGCCATGAGTGGTCTTCAATGCAAATGGATGTGACATTGTAGACAAAACTGGGAAAGTAATTTTTCAAGGAACTCGTGGTAAAAAATAACTGTTATCTACTTGATACTCAGTTTAGCAATCGTTGCAATTTGACTAAGGTGGAATCTACACATCTTTGGCATGAGCGTTTTGGTCACATAAATTATCGTCTTCTAACTAAGATCATTAACAAAGAACTTGTTAGAGGCATTCCCAAAATCAATGCAAAGATTGAAGGTGTATGTGGTGCCTGTCAAAAGGGTAAGCAAACGAAAGTTCACCACAAATCATCTTGAGATATTCTCACTAAAGCTCCAGTCGATTTAATTCATATGGATCACTTCGGACCAATTCAACAACCCACTATTGCTGGTAGGAAGTATGCTTTAGTTATGGTAGATGATTACACCAAATTCACTTGGGTTGCATTTCTATCTCATAATAATGAAACTCTTGGTGAATTCAAGATTATTGTTAAAAGGATCCAGAATGAACAAGGTCGCAAACTAAAGAAAATTAGAAGTGATCATGGAACTGACTTCAAAGACACCAAAGTATTTGAATTATATGACGAACTGGGGATCAGTCAACAATACTCACCACCTATCACTCCTCAAGCTAATGAAGTTGCTGAAAGAAAGAATATGAATATTCAGGAAATGGCCAGGGTAATGTTCCATAACAAAAACTTACCATTAAGATTTTGGGGAGAAGTTGTCTTTACAACATGTTACTTGATCAACCGTGTGTATTTACGGTCTAAAACCCTTAACACTCCTTATGAGTTGCGGTACAGAAGGAAACCCAACCTACACTATCTCAGGGTGTTTGGAAGTAAGTGCTATATTTTGAAAGATTGAGAACAGAAAGGGAAAATCGACACCAAAAGTGATGAAGGTATCTTTCTTGGATATGCTTCTGACAGTCGTGGTTTTCGAGTGTTTAATCTCAGAACACAAGTCATGATGGAATCTGCTAATGTTATCATCGATGACATTAGTAACTTTCGTCATGATAATCCTCCTGCTGAATTGCCTCCAACCGAGACAATTGAGAAAGTCAATGAAATTCCAGAATCAGTTGAAGTTATCCCAACGGTTACTGATCCTGACATATCGAGTGACGAGGAGAAGAGCATTGATCAAGCCATTCCTGACGAACAATAACGTGTCCCTCCACGACATCTCTGGGTTCAAAGGAATCATGATCCCAACAGTATTATTGGAGGAAGAGATTATACAACCAAAATAAGAGGACAACTTCAAAGTATGTGCAATTTTGGTTGTTATCTTTCACAAGTAGAACCAAGGAATATTGATAAAGCTCTTAATGATCCCTTTTGGGTGAATGCAATGCATGAAGAGTTAAATTAATTTCAAAGACAAGATGTGTGGGAACTTGTACCTTGTCCCTCTAATGTCAATATTGTGAGTACCAAATGGATATTCAAGAATAAGTCTGATGAATTTGGCACGCTGTCAGAAAAAAAGCTAGATTCGTCGCTCAAGGATATTCACAGATTGAAGGGATTGACTTTGACGAGACCTTTGCTCATGTAGCACTCCTTGAGTCCATTCGTATTTTGTTAGCTCATGCTTGTTTTCTTAAGGTTAAGTTGTTTCAAATGGATATAAAATTCGCGTTCCTAAACGGAATTTTAAAGGAGGAAGTCTATGTCGCTCAACCTAAGGGGTTTGAAAACCTTGATTTCCCAGATCATTTTCTAAAACTCAAAAAGGCATTGTATGGGTTGAAACAAGCACCTAAAGCCTGGTTTGAAAAACTTACCACTTCTCTCATTAGAAAAGGTTTTTCAAGAGGCGGAGCTGATAAAACTTTGTTTACCAAATAGAGTGGAAAAGATATGGTTATTGCTCAAATCTATGTAGATGATATCATCTATGGATCAACTTCTGAAAAATTTGCACAGGACTTCCAAGTCTCTCTTGCTAAGGAATTTGAAATGAGCAATCCTGGTGAATTAAAATTCTTCTTAGGATTACAAATTCAACAACATAAGGATGGAATTTACTTATCCCAAGAGAAGTATGCTCGAGACCTTGTGACAAGGTTCGGTCTGGATAAGTCTTCCCAAAAAATTAACTCTTATGCCCACTACTGGTAAACTACATAGAGATGAGAAAGGAGCAAAAGTGGATTAAAAGTTGTATCGGTTTATTATTGGTAGCCTTTTGTATCTTACAGCTACTAGACCTGATATTTCTTTCAGTGTTGGTTGTTGTGCCAGGTTTCAGGCAAATCCAAAGGAATCTCATCTTGCAGATGCAAAAAGGATCATTCGATATATTAATCACACTGCCGGGTATGGTTTATCTTACAGTTTTGATACTAACACTGATCAGTCTGCTTATTCAGATGCTGATTGGGCAGGATGTGTAGAAGACATAAAAAGTACATCAGGGGGTTTCTACTACGTAGGACTGAATCTTGTACCATGGCATAGTAAGAAGCAAAATTCTCAATCCCTGTCTACATGTGAGGCAGAATATATTGCTGCTGGATCATGTTGTACTCAACTCCTATGGATGAAACAAATGCTAGCTGATTATGGAGTTGATACTGGAATAATGAATATCTTTTATGATAACTCTAGTGCGATTCGAATCACTGAGAATCCCGTTGAGCACTCAAGAACAAAGCACATTGACATGAGGTACCATTTTATTTGACACTGCTATGTTTCAACACTTGCGGCAGTCTACTGGTGTTATTTTGGTTCATTAAAACGTTTATATAACTCTTGCCCCTATGCTTATCTCTATCTTTTGGGCAATTGAGTTTGAAACTCCAGTAGGTTTACTCCAGTTCAGTTTCTGTAGAGTTGCTTTTGTCTTGTTAGTGTCATTTTTGTTCCAAAATCCTTCTTTTCTTTCGAAATTAAGGTCGCTCTTGTTGTTCCTTCGGGAATGACATCAAATGGGGGAGAGTTCTTTTGAACTTGTACTTAATGGTCATATCTTGAGGGGTGCGCGGCTGTGGAATTTTAGAGGGGTTATCTTGTATCTTTAAACTCCTTAATGAATGTATTTAGCTTTGGCTTAATGACTGCATCTAAATTAGTTGGTATGTATTTTTTCTTTTAGTCATGAAATGTCTCTTTCGGAAATTTCATTATGATCCCGTTCTTTTACCTTTGCCAATTTTATTCACAAAAGGGGGGAGAATTAATATGTAGTTCACACTACAAATACATATGGTTCTCGGATCATTGTGTAAGGGGGAGTAGTTTCCATGTGAGATGGAGTACTGACTAGGGGGAGTGATACATATCACCATAGTATTATTGTAGAAGTTGTGATACAATTGGACTTTGACACTGTGTAATAATACTATGACACTGTATAATAATGATCGATACCAGTGCTTTCTCATTATTATAGCTACGGATCTTCAACAACGGTGATGCTAAACTTAAAACCTTTGGGATCATTGGAGTACTTGGAAGTGACGAATATTTCGAGGAATGTTGAAGATTAGACATGTAGAATAGGAGCTACTAAAGTTTCTTTATCTTTTTTTGTATTCCATATGTATTGATAGTTTTGTCACTAAAATTGACAAGAAGGGAGATTGTTAGAGCATTGCTCGGTCGAACTCGCATGCGTTGCTATCTCAAGCATGTTTGTCAATGTTAGTGATCAAAACTATAAGTCTTGATTTATAGTCTATTATAGCTAAGTCTCGGACAAGGATAGAAAATATAGTTGATCTCAAGGACTTCATGGCGATTCATCATACAAGTGTAAGAACTACTCAAGGAACCGGTGGAATTTCTCGACAAAAAGGTATGTGAAGACTTGAACTTATCTATCACTCAAAAGTCTATCTACTCTATCTCCTACTCTTTGAGACAAGAAGTCGTATGCTATATATATAGACTTTGATTATACACATTTGGTATTTCGAGTCGAGTATACCTCTCCTATCTCTATCTCGAAATATGAGTTCGTAAGATTTTCGATTTAACCAAGTTTATCTTTACCATGTGACGAAAGTCATAATATGTTTCAATCATCTTGAAAATTGCTTTGACGAGAAATGGTGTAACAACTATATAACGTCCTCTAATAATGTTTCAATGATTGAAATGAGAGTTTATATTACATAACCAATGGTGGACATAAGCGTTGTTGTGGAAACACATTTATGTATAAGTCCTATTCCTTGAACCAAAGTTTGCGAACTTTGTTGATCAAGAGAACCGGAAGAATGGCGTGAACCAAGTCCGCGAACTCAGTCCACGAACTGCCTAAGTTCTCAAACCCGAGAATTTCTGCTGGAGTTGACAAACTACTTGCATGAAGCTAAGTCCGCGAACTCAGTCCGTGAACCCAGTCAGCGAACCGGCGAAGTTCTCAAACCCGAGAATTTGTGTTGGAGTTTGTAAACTATGCCCGGTAACTTAAGTCCGCGAACCTAGTCTGCGAACTTGAGAAGGTTATATATCTGAAGATGATTTCTAAACTTAAACTTAAAAAAGACTAAGGAATGCAGTTTGCAAACCGTGGCTATAAAATTTCATGAACCGATTCAAGTGAATCAAATCATCTTTGCTTCAATTGTGTCTTGTGTAGTACATGAGATTTCCTTGCAATTGAACAACTCTCTAACTAGTTCATTTGAAAATTTCATCATTTGAACTAGTTATGGTGAAGAAGAACGTGGTATATATGAAATGCTCATATGGCTAACCTTTTGGTTAACTATTGTTGAACCAACAAGTGCATACGTTTGGGTATGGTTAGCAAACCTAGAAGCGTGCATTTTTAAGTGTGTGTAACAAGCTAAGTTTTCGATCTAACGGTTGAGAAATATTATCTTGAATCTAAATCAGGTTTTCATGTAACGGTGGATTTTGATTGCTTTGTTACCAAGGTAACCTAATTGCAAACCCTGATTTGAAAGACTATATAAGGGGAACTCTAGCTTCTATGCAAAACTAATCCCCACACCTTACGTGTGATACTAGTTTGCGTGCTAGAGTCGGTTCTCCTTTAACCTTTTGTTTTCTTCTTCTAAAACCAGGTTAACGACTTAAAGACTTCATTGGGATTGTGAAGCCAGACCGATACTACTTTTATCGTAGTTGTGTGATCTGATCTTGCATCTTCTATCGTACGAGTACAATTAGATTGATTGGCTTGAGATTGATATCTCCGATAGGCAAGATATAAAAAGTAATTACAAACATCTTCGTCTCATTGTTTGTGATTCCGCAACATCTTGTTTCTCTACCATACGATTAAGATTGTTGTGAGGTGATTGATAACTCTAGGATGTTCTTCGGGAATATAAGACCGGATTATCAATTGGTTCATGTTCACCTTGATTATTATCAAAAGACGGAACAAAACCTTTTAGGGTTTATCTGTGGGAGACAGATTGACCTTTTGATAGATTTGTCTGTGTGCGACAGATTTGTTTATTGTCAAGTCTTCGACTTTGGGTCGTAGAAACTCTTAGTTGTGGGTGAGATCAGCTAAGGGAATCAAGTGCGCAATATCATGCTGGGATCAGAGGCGTAGGGAGTACAACTGTACCTTGGATCAGTGGAAGACTGATTGGGGTTCAACTACAGTCCAGTCCGTAGTTTGCTTGGAGTAGGCTAGTGTCTGTAGCGGCTTAATACAGTGTGTGTTCAAATCTGGACTAGGTCTCGGGGTTTTTCTGCATTTGCGGTTTCCTCGTTAACAAAATTTCTGGTGTCTGTGTTATTTTTATTTCTGTATTATATTTGTTTATATAATTGAAATAATACAGGTTGTGCGTTTGAATTAATCAATTGGAAATCCGACCTTTGGTTGTTGATTGAAATTTAATTGATCCTTGGATATTGGTCTTTGGTACCATCCAAGTTATTCCTTGTATTTGATTAGAACTCGCAGTTCTCGCTTGAGTAAATCAAATCAAGAGAGAGATATTAACTCCTCGATATACTTTAATCTAGATTGAGTCTGACTGTCTAGTTGATTATCTAGCAAAGTATATTGGAGTTAGTCCATACAGATTGATAAGCGAAATATTGGGTGGTGTTCTTATACCCCCGCTTTTTCACAAATGAAGTGGGCCTAAAGTTTATACATGATTTGGTGCGTGATACTATCGCTGACATGTGTTATCGTGCGGGTGTTCTGGCCAGGAAAGAGGTCGATATGGGTCTTCTTTCCAATAATGGGACTGCTTTGAGACCGGCTAATATACTCGTGCTTAACTGGGAAAATGGACGTGACATGTGTTTTGATGTGACTGGAGTTTCACCCTTCACTAGAGGAGGGGTTCGCACCTTTTCACCAGGAATCGCTATCAAGAATGTTGTTTCTAAGAAGAATGCCAAGTACTTGGAGAATTGTACGGCTCAAGGTTATGGTTTTGGGGCACTTGCTTTCACGACCTTGAGAGAGCTTGGGGAAGATACCACGGTTTTTCTTAAGCGCTTGCGTAACTATATTGCTAGTTATGATGCCAATGTGCGTGTTGGAGATTTTCTCTTTCATAGATTAGGAGTGGTCATTCAAAATTGGGTTGGAGCTCATCTTGTTGCTCGGCTTCCGACAACTTTTTTACCTGATGATAGTCTTTCTGAGTTTTAAAATCAAAATAAAAAAGATTTTAAAAATAAAGATAACTTTATTTTTCTCATCAGGTTCTAATTATCCATAAACTTAGAACTTTCAATTTTAAACAAGACAAGTACTAGGTTGGTTAACTAGCATTTCTTGCTAAAGTATTCGATTAGACTTGAATAACCGAAACCTCACTTCGATAAGTCTAACTAAGATCATGATTAACTTAGTTTCTTTTATCCGGAATCGAATTGGACTAAAAAACTCATCCCGTACACCTTTTATTTAGTTAAACCATAAATAATTTATACAAACCAACATAAATCAACTTGCATAATTATTCACCTCAACCGGAAGCAACTGAAACAACATAGACATTAAAAGCACCGCAATTGCACCGAAATTTTGTAAGCCTAAACAATTGATACCACACAATAAAGCAAGATAACAATAGTTTTCTTAACCAGAACCAATTGAATCACACACATCCACACACACATCATTGGATAAACATCAATTGTACCAAAATTTTGTTAAGTAAAAGCAATAAATATATATAATATAAACTCAGGCTTTTATTAAACAGGAAAACAATTAACTAACAAGATTGTTATCTCAAATTTCGCATCCACTTCTCCAATATGATTGCATATTCGTCCAGGGAGAATTGATATTGGAATATCATCATGTTGTCATCCTTATGCAAAAACAAAAGAATAACAACAACCAACCTGGTTTCAACTGTTGCAAGCAAAGGTTGAAAACCGGATCCACAAGGTATTAATGTACCTTGACAATCTCTATGGATTTCCTAAGATTTTCGAAAGTTGCTCTATCTAAGGGTTTGGTGAGAATATCATCTAGTTGACGCTCGGATGGAACATACTCTAATTTGATAACACCATTCTCATATAATTCTCTAATAAAGTGATATATAATATCTATGTGTTCAGTACAAGAATGTTCAACAAGATTCTCAGTCAAGCGAATAACACTTGAATTATCATAAAGGATGTTCATAGTTGAAACATTTATTCCCTAGTCAATGAGCATTTGTTTCATCCATAGTAGTTGGGTACAGCATGTACCAGCAGCAATGTATTCTGCCTCACAGGTTGATAAGGACTGTGAGTTCTGTTTCTTGCTGTGCCAAGCAACAAGATTTTAACCAACATAGAAGAAACCACCAGAGGTGCTTTTCTGATCTTCTACAAACCTTGCCCAATCAGTATCTGAATAGGCAACTAGACTGTTGTTTGTATCCATATAATATGATAGACCATAATCTACAGTACCATTAATGTATCTTATGATTCGTTTTACAGCTTTAAGATGTGATTCTTTAGGATCTGCTTGAAATCTGGCACAACATCCCACACTGAAGGTAATGTTTGGCCTTGTTGCAGTTAAGTATATCAAGTTTCCTATCATGGATCTATATAGTTTTTGATCAACATATTTTTCTTCTGGATTGGAGTTTCCCGGTAGTCGGCATTGGAGTTTCCATAGGTGTTGATTCGTTTAGTTTGGATTTCTAAACAAGATTCCTTGCATATTTTTCTTGAGAAAGAAAAATATTGTCTTTTTGTTGTTGTATTTTCAAACCAAGAAAGTATGACAATTCTACGACATTACTCATTTCGAATTCTCCACTCATAAGATTTAGGAATTCATCTGTTAGAGGTTTTGAGGTGGATCCATATATGATGTCATATACATATATTTGTGCTATGAGAACATTTTTACCACTCCACTTGGTGAAAAGTGTTTTATCAGCACCACCTCTATAGAATTCCTTTTGAAGTAGAAAGGATGTCAACTTATCATACCAAACTTTTGGAGCTTGTTTTAGACCATATAAGGCCTCCTTAAGTTTAAAGACATAGTATGGGAACAAGGGATCTTCAAATCCTTTTGGTTGAGCTACAAAAACTTCTTCTTTTAGATCCCCATTTAAAAAAGAAGAGTTGATATCCATTTGAAACATTTTTATCTTAAGATAGCAGGCATAAGCAAGTAAAAGTATAATCGATTCTAAACGAGCAACATGAGCAAAAGTTTCATCAAAATCAATACATTCAATTTGAGCATATCCTTGAGCAACGAGTCTGGCTTTGTTTCTCATAATTGTTCCAAATTCGTCTGATTTGTTCTTGTAGATCCACTTAGTTCCAAAAATGTTTACTCCTGCTGGTTTTGGAACAAGTTCCCACACTTCTTATCTTTTAAACTGATTGAGTTCCTCATGCATAGAGTTTACGCAAACTGGTTCACTGAGTGCTTCCTCAATATTTTTGGTTCTATTGAAGATAAAAAAACATGAATAGTGATAGACATTCTGAAGTTCTCTTCGAGTCATCACTCTGGCATTGGGATCTCCAATAATATCTTCATTAGAGTGTCTTTGATGTACCCACTTGGAAGGTTTTTGGACAATATTTTCAGTATCATTGGGTTTTCTAACAATACTTTCATTATCATATTTGGCATCAATGTCACTAATTAGAGGAACCACAGTTGGTTCTTCTTCAGTCAGTTTTTCTTTAACAACAGTTTCAGAGGGAGGAAGCTCTACTGCAGTGTGGTTGTCTTGACTAAAGTCACTAATGTCATCAATAACCACGTTAATTGATTCCATCATAACTTTGGTTCTAAGATTGTATACTCAGAAGGCACGACTATCAGAGGCATATCCAAGAAAGATTCATTCATCCCTTTTGGGATTGAATTTTCCTTTATGTTCCCTATCTTTGAGAATATAGCATTTGCTTCCGAAAACCCATAAATAACTCATATTGGGTTTTCTTCCATACCATAATTCATATGGAGTATTCAGAGTTTTGGATCTTAAATAAATTCTGTTTATTAGATAACAGGATGTAAAAACAGCATCCCCCCAGAAGTTTAATGGTAGGTTTTTATTGTGAAGCATTACTCTTGCCATTTCTTGAATATTTCTATTCTTTCTCTCAGCTACATCATTGGCTTGAGGTGTAATAGGAGTAGAGAATTGATGGGAAATCCCAAGATCATTACAGTATTCATATGATTTCGTATCCTTGAATTATGTACCACGATCGCTTCTGATCTTCCTAAGTTTGCAACCTTGTTAATTTTGTATTCTGTTCACGATAATCTTGAATTCATCAAGAGTGTCATTCTTGTGCTTCAGAAAAGCAACCCATGTAAAACGTGTATAGTCATCTACCATCACTAAGGCATACTTATTTCCTCCAGCGGATGCTTGTTGGATTGGACCAAAAAGATCCATATGAATAAGATCGAGAGGAGCACGAGTGGCTATGTCTCTAGAAAGTTTGTGTGGAATTTTCCCTTGCTTACCCTTTTGGCATGCCCCACAAACACCTTCTACTTTAGTGTTAATTTTTGGAACACTTTTGACAAGTTCACAATGAATGAGCTTTCCAAGCATTCGGTAGTTGATATGACCAAACCGTTCATGCCACAAATGGGTTGACTCGACCTTAGTCAAGTTACAGTACAGATTGGACTATATATCAAGAAGGTAACGATTATTCATACTCTTCGTCCTCAAAAAATTATTTTTCCGGACTTGTCTTCAATATCACAACCTTTCATATTGAAGTTAACTTTGTTACCTTTATCACAAACTTGACTTACATATAGAATATTTGCTTTCATTCCTTTAACATAAACAACATCATGAATTTCGGGAATACCAGGAAGTTTGATAGAACCTTTCTTGCTAATAAGACAACTGCTTCCATCTCTGAATGTTACTGAACCTCCCTTATAGTCTTCTGTCCTTGTGAACCAAGAGAGATCACCTGTCATATGTCTACTACAACCACTATCTAGGAACCACTGGGATGGTGAAGTTGTTTTAAGTGCGAAGGCTCCCATACATTGTTCACCAGGTTTAGGATGAATTGTTTAGTTCTTATAGAGATCCTTAACACGATTGATCAGAAGTTTTGCAAAACAAATTTTCTAACATAAATGACTCCATCCTTCTTGAAAGAAATTCCTGGACTGTCTCTTCTTAGTCTGTTTACAACATCTAGATGTCAGAATCGAACAATTTAGAGAATCCTTTGAGTCATCTAATTCTTTTTCCAGTTTTCTATCACTCATGATTGATCGTTGTCGTATGCGTCAAAAATAAATTACACTTTCTTACTACTCAAAATATAAATATAGCAAGGGCAAGAAAGGTTCGTTCCCACAGAGAGGTCTTGGTTGTCAAATTGTTTCGGTTTCCTATAAATACCAATGGGGGGGTTTCTGATTTTTATATACTAAAATAAAATAAAAACAAAACAAAGAAATAAACAAGAAAATCAAATAGAGCAAATATTGGTTAAGGATTCATCTTCATTCACAAACTTGCTTTTTAACAATAACTAAAATTGATATTTAATCTCTCTTTTATCAAAGGCCTTAAGATACCTTGATCGCAAGTATATCTCGCAAATCTCCTCTTGTCATCAACAAACACATTAAAAGATGCAAATATAAATTCTATCTTAGAGAACAACCTAACATGTAAAACCACTAATCAAGTTTAATTCTCTAGATGCATTAAGTTCTATGAAATCAGGCCAATCAAAGCAATCGAATGTGTAAAAGCACTAATCCGATTTAACAAAGGTTATGACTCACTTGTGACTACTAGGATGTATCACTACAAGCAATAATCACAATTATGCTACTTGTAATCAGGAATCTATCACTTTTGCGTATAATAAATTCTAATCTAGCAATAGAGATTAAAACAAACTCGATTGATTCTAGACTCAACCAAACAAACATTCAAATCATGTAAAAATATTAATGGTGAATCATAAACGATAATATGGAGACAAAACTAATTCATTGCATAAAAACTCATATTTGAAAATCCAACTTATTCCTCAAATCAATAATAAAACTAGGTACTCATAGCATAGGAGTTCATAACAAGAAGGAAGAGAAAACCTATCATGTTTCTAAACCCTAGAATAGAAGTAGAAGAAGATATTAAGATCCTCCCGAGAATGGAACCCTTTACTGTTTTTAACTTTTTATGTCTCGATTGCCAAATCCATTGATAACCAAGCCCAGTCAAGATAAGCCCAAGCCCTTCTCTTTGTCAACCCGGGTCAGGTGAGTTGGATCGAGAATCACCGAGTCGACTCGGCAGAATAAAAGTCTGACAGAGTTTCCTCTGTTTTCATGCAATTCTCAGACTAATTCTGGCCAGTTCTTTGCTTCCCTGCACAACCTATCCAGCCAATCCACCAACCAAAATCCATTTCGCCTCAGCCTCCATCATCTGCAATCTCAAACGTCCGCAGCAAGCCATAGCTGATACTCCATTCTTCCACCTGAGTCATTTCAGATCCATCTTCGCTACCAGTTTGAACTGCAACCACTGTACTTCAGCCTTCCACTTTGTACTTCAGCTGCAATATCATCTCCATCAGACACAAAGCTGCGATTGCAGCTCACAATCTCCATGAATGCCGTATCCTTAACTGTCCCAGCTTCTAGACCAAGTCCCTGCAGCCTAACATGCATCTAATCACTGCATTCCAACAGCAACACCACCAATTCCTTGCTTGACTCATAACAGCAGCTTCATCATTTCTAGTTCACTGTCTTAGCATCACCAACTTCAGATGAGCTCAATAATTGCGATATCACAATCCCATTCATTCTAGCCTTCAGTTAACCTGCAACGTATACCAGCTGCACCCTGTTCTCTGCCACCTGCAATGAGCTAGTACTTAACATCTCCTCAACAAAACCCATAGCACCATTAACATCTCCAACTGAACTGCAAGCTCCACTGTAGCTTCCCTGTAAACCTAATGCATTCATCTAATCCATGTAACCTTCACGATATCAACACTGCACAGCTGCAACACTGATTCAGTCACAAGACCAGCAGCACAATCACACTCAACATCCTGCCATCATTCCACAATCACCACAACTCATGCCTATTCTTCAACTGATATTACTGCCAGAACCAAAATCGTCATCATTGCCGCAAGCAGGTTCAGCTCCAATCCCTTGTTTAGTTCACCTGCAACTCAGCCACTGTACACAAGAACACCAAGCAATTGCTTCAGCTCCAGCTGATGCTTATCTACTTGCAGATGCCATCCATTGCTGCTCCAAACCTCGCTGTCACAGCCTTTGAATCTCACCAACACTAAACTGCAGCTGCAAAACCCTGCCAGAACTTGTCACACAAACCAAATCCATCTGCTGCCCATTCCTTCACAGCTACAAAATCAAGTCCTTCTCTAATTTCTCATCACACAAACACAACCAGCAACAGTCTTCTTGTCTCCCATGATTTCTCGGTCTTCCTCTTCCCTGTCTTGAGTCAGAACAAACCCATATCTTATTGTTCCGGAAGCAACCAAAATCACTCACCAGATCCCCTTTTCATCTGTGTTTCTTAATTGCCATCTAATTCCAAATTCAAGCTACAGATTCATAAACCCATTCTTTAACTCTCAGTACCACCATTTAGCTTGCAGACCTACACAGCCACAAACCAAATACCCTTTTATACTCACTTGCAACACCCACAATACCCATGGAAGCAATTGATTCTTCTTGTACTTCAAATACAATCTCAGTACCCCATTAAATCGAGAATCAACCTTGTCAGACTCCTCAACACTATCAGCATCACTGCCAACGTTTTTCTAGCTCAGACCCAGGTTAATTCAACTCACAGCCATGCTATTAAACCTTCCCGAGATCAATTCAAACTAAACCCACTCGATTTCGGTTTCAGAAACCTTATTTTCTTTCTGAATTTCCAACTGAAACCCTAACTTGAACTCCTTCCTCATCTTTGGTTCTTCATCTTCTCGATTCATACACCATCTCCTATGAATTTCACAGCAGCATCATCTCCTGCAATTTCTGCTTCAAATCCCTTTCGATCTGATTCGTCTCCATCATTAGCTCTATCTATTTCTCAACCCCTGAAACTCACAGCGCCTCTATTTACTCTCTTCAGTCTTCTCTGAATCCCAGATGGGAAAATGATTGAGAAATCATTTCTCAGTACTTTGGGTTTTGGTAATGACTAATGAGTGAAAGTGATATAGGCACAAGTTAAAATGGATAAGGGTTGTCTGAAATGGTAGGCCTGTCAGTTTCTCAGAACTGACTGCCAACCTCCTTCTTACTCAACCGTAGCTAGCTCCAAATATCACTCGCCTGTGATATTTGTGTCGTTTACGCTCCAAATGGATGGTTTTACCTTCTTTTGTTCCAAATGACTCCATTGCACATAATAACTCAAAAGCAAACATAAGATACATAATTTACAAGAAAAGTAGCAAAAAAAACATAAATACTAAATATAAAATTAGGTGTTTTAGACACCTATCAATGATATTACTGATTTCATCAGTAAATAACTGGTTTTGTCAATCCACTTATATAACATCTTGACAAGGCCTGAGAGATATTCATCAGAATCTTGTTGAAGATTTACTGAGGATCTTGAAACGTTAATTGAATCGAACATGAATTCAATTTCTTATAGGTTGGATCGCACCAAACACAGATTGTTAGATATTTTCGTGTTTGCCTGCTCTGATACCAATTGAAAAGTCGAGGGTACCCAAATATACCTCAAGCTAAAACTTTTTCTACCTATAAGTCCTTTCTCCGAAAGTGATTGTCTATGGACTGAGTCGAGACAATACAACTAATCGGTTCACACTTCTGTGATCGTCTATGGATACGAGATCGAGACAATACAACAACGAAGTATGTTTACTTGATACAAAGGTTCGGACTTAACCAAACACAATAGGATTGTTTATCAAGTAAATGGGAATTAACGTTTGTGTAATTTACTTTAATTATAATAAAATAATTATAATGCAGAAATATAAAGTAAATGACACAGCAAGATTTTGTTAACGAGGAAACCGCAAGCAGAAAAACCCCGGGACCTTGTCCAAAATTGAATACTCTCTGGATTAAGCCGCTACACAAAATTACACCAACTTCGTATAATTGAGACCAAGCAACTAAACGTATAGTTCACCTAGTTCCGTCTATATTCCCACGCCTCCAACTTATAAATAAGTCATGTACTTTGATCAATTCCTTTGGTTCGTATTCCAAACAGTAAAGGAACAACAAATATGTTTGGTATCAACTCTCTTCAACCAAGTGATATGAGTCGGACAAAGGCTCTTCCGTTTATCTTAACATAAACTCCTTCGTCAGGTCCTTAGATCTATCTTATGTTCAATTACTGAAATAATCGTTTAAGATTAAGCCAACAACACTCTTAATCCAAAGAATTGTGTTGATGTCGATCTAATCAATTAATCAATCCAATCTACCACAAGGATAAACCAATTATTAATTGGATCCTCTTTTACCGAAACAAGTATTTGCACACCAAATATTATGAACCCACAAATCAGAAATCTTCAATATCTTCTTCGTCTTCAAATCTTCTTAGATCTTCAATAATAACCTGCACACAATCACTTGAATCTCTTGTGATCAATCACGCGCAGAATGGAGTCTGTTAACAATGGATTATCACAAGATCGTCTTTAGCACTAACAACAGTCTAAATATCCCTGTCGAAACTCTGAACTAGTTTGAGTGAATCTTATATCAGAAGAGAAGATTCTCAAGCATAAAAAAACTAGGTGCAATCAGATTTCAACCACCGTTAGTCAATCAAATCAATCGAAAACAAAAGATAAACCACAATTATCTAGTTTCCCACCAACGGTACACGCTAGAGCTTCTCAATCCCAGAGAAGACTTTAAACTGAGTGGTCGTAAGATATTTCTACTAATTAGGTTACTCTCCTCTCCGAATAGGTGGCTACACCAGTAACAACAACAAAGAGGAAGTCTGTTGTTACGAAGGATTAGTTCGCTAGAAAGGCAAACTTCAAGTATTTATAGACAAGGAAGTTTGGACACCAAGGAATTTCCAAAATCTAAAATATTCTCAAGATATTCATTAAAGAACAAATTCGGTTTCCATAATTCCTGGAAATTCTCTGTCCAAAAATAATGATCGAAATCTTTCGGAAAATCTAATTAGTAAATGCACATTACTAATTCTTGTATATTCCTACAAAATGAAATTAATAATCTTAATTAAAAAATTCTTAACTTACTTATGTTTCGATCCTGAGATTTTCTTCCTTTAGCTATTAAGGAATAACTTTGAACAATTAAAGAAATAAACATTCACAGCACGTGTTCAAAGTATGTCGACATTCTTACTTTGTAAGTTCTCTTTCATACTTACAACCTTGAAACCGATTTGCCACACTTCCAAACAAGTTTAGAATTGGTTCATCTGACTTTCAAGAACTATGTGATTGATCAAACAAACATTCAATCACAATCATGGGTTTAACGGTTCTACCAAAACAAGTTTCGGTTCTACCTCCATGTGAGTACTGTGTATAGTCACACTAGCTTCCCAAAATTCGGTTGACTAGGTACTAGGATCGGTTCCCCACATATATATGATATCTAACTTATATGTGTTGCACATGTCCATAGGGTCGGTTCCCCTTTCTGCTATAAACCTTGATGCACCTCATACAAGGATCGGTTCCCCTTTTTAATGTACTACACCTCTTACTAGGATCGGTTCCCCTTTCCCAAATTTGGTCAGACAAAACACAAACCCGATCATACCATCTCAGGTGATTACTTAAGATCGGTTTCACTAATAAAAGTCATACCAATACATAAGTCCGGCCTTTGTGAATATTTCTACCAAGAACACAAACAAGTTGTGAGCGGTTATACTCAACCACACATATTGGTTGTTCATAAGATAAGCAATGAATAACAAAACGAATAACACCTGGAAATTTCCTTTTCGGTTCACAAACAAGTTTATGAACTTACTTCCTTAGAAGACATGTAAAACATTGTTCCTAGGATGAAATCCTCACCTCATACCCATATATAATCACAATAGCATTCAAATGATTATGGCGATGTTTTATCTACAAAGTTTAATGGTTAAGCAATAAACCTAGTATTGTATTCCTTAATACTATGTCTATCTAGAGTTCAAATATGCTTCGCAGTTTTTATTTTCAATATGCACGACTTGAAAGATACGTTAGGGAATGAAACAGTTCAAGTAAAATATCACTAACCTCAAGTGGAAGGATGATTGTTGTCGTTGTAGCTCCTTGCTTCTTCACATCTTCAAGACTTCACAATACTTGTAATGTCTCATATCCTAATCCTTTCAAGCTAACCTATACGAAGTTGACTCTAGTACATAATCAAATGACTCTTAACATGAGTTTTGATTCACTAAAATTTGACAACCAAACTTGACATACCAACGCTTGGTGGGTTCAACTGAGCTACGCTCTAACACACGCGAGGATTGGGATACAAAGGTAAACAAACTTTGAATACTAAACATGAAACAAAGTTTGTAAAACCTAAAGACTCTGCTGAAGAAATTTCTTCAAAAATTGCCACAAAAGATTGCTCTTCTATAAAAGAAAAATCTGTAGCACCTTCATCTTCATCAAAAGACGGAAAACGTAAAATCCGTCAAATTCCAATGAAAGAAAATCCACAATAAGGTAACACTAAACCCCATGGTTCGTATGTTACTAAGCATTGCTCTTATTGTGGAAATAAAGGACACTTGGAAAGAGGATGCATATTATATAAAAGGAATGAAAAAGCTATAGATGCACGTGTTTCCGCAAAATTGGCTGAACTCAATAATGCTTCTCGTGCTAAATCAGGACATCATTGTCCTAAAAATGAGCAAAAAGAATTATTGTAATGATAGTTCAAAGTTTACTTATCAGGGTTCTACAAAGTTTTCTCAGAATCGCTCAAACAATAAAAGGAGAGATAACTTTGTAAAGACCAGATCTGATGTTCCAAATTGGAGAAAGGCTAACTCTCAGAGTTTTCAACATTTTAGTTACCCTAATGTTTCCTCAAGAGATTCATCTTGGATTTCAGGAAGAAATAATCGGAAGAACAAAGTTGCTCCTATAAAACCCATTTCTAAATGGAGTCCAAAGTCTTCTCTAAAGACAACCAGGAAGGTATCAAAAGATAGTCACAATTATGACACTCGAATGATAAGTTTCAATACTCATGACATTCAGAATATTGTGCTAAACGTTCTTGATCAAATGAATGTATCTCCATGTTGTCATCGTTATATGAGATAGGTCTCATAATCGGTTACCTTTTTATGATTTTGTGACTTTTGATTTAGCGGATTTCATATCTAACTTTTTGGGTTGCTGAATCAAATAATCATAAAAGGATGATGACAATTAATCCCATATGTGAGTCACGATTATACTATTATCAATTTATTTCTTATAAGTTGTGTATATGTTGGGGTTTTGTTCCGCATACAAAATTATATGGCTGAAATTGGACTTTAGGTGACAGTTTTTGAAGCAAAAACAGTGATCTAATGCTGTCAAAACCGTGGCTAAAAGTCTATTTCGGGTTTGGAATGTCTACAAGGTTTACTTGGATTAGGAAACTTGTATGACGGTTTGTAAGAGTGTTTTCCAAGTTTAGGGTTTCCTAATTAAGGTGTGAGATTATTTTTAGAAGTTATCTAAGACTTGGGGAGCAAGGATTTGTCTACTATATAAGAGGGCTTATATTGTGAGTACAAATCATTCTCTTGGTTAATTCTCTAGTAGAATCCTCTCTTTGTGAGATCGTTTGGGTCACAACCGTTGTGTCCTATAATGGTTGGTGATGGGAAAAAATCCATGTGAGAAGAGAGACTTGTAGTGAGAACGGGTATGGGAGAAATCTAGGGTTTCTAGGGTTCATATGGGGGAAGCTAGAATTCATGATGTTCTTCATGTTCCTGTCCAAAGTCGAAGCAAGCATGGTGGTAGAAGTTTATGGAAGAAGAAGAACAAATGGAGAGGTAACTCTTCGTAATATGTCTTGTTGTTTCTAACGTTTAGCGCTAGTGAGTTACATAACTAGTTGATTATATGATGTGTGGCGATATAATAACTTGTTATGCTAATGAAAGATTCTCGGGGTGGTTTTGGCCGTGGATGTAGCCTACAATGGTGAACCACGTAATCTTTGTGTCATGTGTGATTGTCTATTATCCTATTGATTATATATTCGTGCTAGTATTATCCGATCATGCTAATCTAAAGATGTAAGTGGAGGATTCGAGCTAGTTATCTAAAGTAGGATGTTTCATGGAATTAACTTCTATGGAAACATGCCAGTTCGAGATGAACGTAACCTCGGTTTCCCGATAGTATATATTATACATATGAGTCTTTGGTATTAGCTTATTACTATTGGCACGTAATAGTTAAAACCATTTCAACCTTTCTCTGGTAAAGGTTGCTTTTGTTGTTCTTACGTCTTTGCGAAAGGATGAAAAAAACAATGAGGAAAAGAGGATGCGAAATTTGAGGTAACAAATTTGTTAGTTAATCATTTTCCTGTTTAAGAAAAGCATGACTTTATTGCATATATATTTTTCTTTTGCTTAACAAATTTTCAGTACAGTTGATGTTTATCCCATTATTTGTGATGGATATTTATGTGTGATTCAATTGGTTCTGGTTAAGAAAAACTATTGTTATCTTGCTTTATTGTGTGGTATCAATTGTTTAGGCTTACAAAATTTTGGTGCAATTGCGGCGTTTTAATGCTTATGTTGATTCAATTGCTTCCGATTGAGGTGAATAATTGTGCAAGTTGATTTATTTAGTTTGTATGAATTATTTATGGCTTAACGAAATAAAAGGATTATGGGATGAGTTGTTTCGTCCAATTCGATTCCGGATAAGAGAAACTAAGTTAATTCTGATCTTAGTTAGACTTATCGAAGTGAGGTTTCGTTTATTCAAGTCGAATCGAATGCCTTAACAAGAAATGCTAGTTAACTAACCTAGTACTTGTCTTGTTTAAAATTGAAAGGTCTAAGTGTATGGATAATTAGAACCTGATGAGAAAAATAGAGTTATCTTTATTTTGGTCTTATCGAATTAAGCGGTTGTTTTTGAACAATCGGTTTAGCAAAGGGACTATGGTGCTTAGTTGGTTTTTGATTTGCTAAACTAAAATGGAAAAATTGTTTCGGACAATTGTTTCCTTGGTAACATATCAAAATAAAACTACTTGTAGTTTGGGTTTTGATATTGGTTATCAGAACATGATATGTGGAACCCTCGTGCCTAACTCTACAGGTTGCAAGTCTATTTTGAGATTTGTAAGATTTTTTTCGTGTTGTCCTTTATTTTTTCATTTCTTTGTCATTTTGTGACAAAAAGGGGGAGAAATATATGGAGTAAACAAGTGATACTGGTATTGATTTTATATTAATTGGCATCGCTAAGGAAAAGAACATTGGTGCTTGAACGTTTATCTAAACGAAAGAGTGAAAGCACAGACTAAGGGGGAGTAACATATCATATTACGTGGTATAACAAAGACGTGTGGATTGAAAATCAACCTATATTACCTTTAGGGGGAGTAGTATAGCTTTGTTATTATAATGTCAACAACGGAATTTATGGTTTGAATATCTCCAGGTTTTTGTGCTGTTGAAATGTGAATTTAGCGTATGAAGATTAGTATGAGTTATTTTTGTAATTCGTTTATCTCCATATGTATAGAGTTTTGTCACTAAATTGACAAAGAGGGAGATTGTTAGAGCACTGCTCGGTTGAACCCACCAAGCGTTGGTATGTCAAGATTGGTTGTCATATTTAGTTCCAAAACTCGAGTCGTTATTATGTAAACTACAGTCATAGGTTAGACTAGAAATGATAGAAGTATTGTGCTCCAGTTACTCACAAAGATCTGAAGATGGATTGAAGACAACAAAGACATCATCCTTCAGCTTGAGGTTAGTAATTATGACTTGACTTGTTCCATATCTATCTTGTGTCTTTCAAATCTTTTAGATTGAAAACATAACATGCAAAGTTATACTATTATGATCAAAGTGCTAAGGAATTTATTGAATCACGAAGTATAATGTTTATCTTTAGAACTTCGTAGATATGACATCGACATAATCTTTTGGATGCTATTATGACTATGTATATGGGTAAAGGTGAGGATTTCATCCTAGGGAACAATGTTTTACATGTGTTCTAAGGAAGTAAATTCATGAACTTGGTTTGTGAATCGAAAAGGAAATCGCCAGGCGTTATTGGTATTTTTATTCATTGCATATCTTGTGAACAACCAATATGTGTGATTAGTATAATCGTTCATGACTTGTTTGTGTTCTTGGTATAACTATTCACAAAGACCTGACTTATGTATTGGTATGACTTTTATTAGTGAAACCGATCTTAAGTAATCACCTGAGATGGTATGAACATGTACAACAAGTTTTTAGTATTGGGGGAACTGATCCTATGAACATGTGCAACCGAATACAAGTTTATACCATAAATAAGGGGGAACCGATCCTATGCACATGTGAAACAAGGGGGAAGCGATCCTATGAACATGTGCAATCGGCCTCAAGAAATCTCAACCCAATCTGAGCATGTTTTGTGTTTTTAACACAAAAATTTATCCAAAAATAGATTTTCTATTATTCTAGAAATATTAGAGATACCGAAAATATATTTGGTTAATATGGATACGTGAATAATGTCAACATTAAGATTTGAGCATCTTATTTACAGAAATTACGAAAACCGAATTTTGCTATTTATTGCATATCTTGAGAATATTTTCGGTTTTGGAAATTCCTTGGTGTCCAAACTTCCTTGATCTATAAATACCTAAGTTTGCATCTCTAGCAAACTAATCCTTCGTGACAGCAAACTTCCTCAGTTGTGTTGTTACCGGTGTAGCCGCCTATTCGGAGAGGAGAGTAACCTAATTAGGCGAAATCTCTTACGTACGCTCAGTTTAAAGTCTTCTTTGGGATTGAGAAGCTCTATTAGTACCGTTGGTGGGAGACTAGAAGATTGCATTGTTATTTCAGTTTTCGATTATTGATTTGTTTGACTAACGGTTGTTGAATTTTTGATTGCACCTAGTTTGTTTATTCTTGAGAACCTTCTCTTCTGATATAAGGCTCACTCAAACTAGATCAAAGATCAACGTTTCTGCGGATCTAAGTCTTTCTAGATCCGTAAGATAGATTCATTAATTTTCCATGTTAACAGACTCCGTTCTGTGCGACAAATCGATAAGGAATCAAGTTTGTTTTTGCAGGTTTTTACTTTGAAGATTAAATCGAAGATTGGAGACTTTGAAGATTTGAAGACTTTTGTTCTTGTGTTTTGATTTTTTGGTGTAACTTTCTGTGACTTGATTTTCGGGGATCAAAGAGGTTGTTTATTTTTAATAAACATAACCTTTTTTAATATCAACAAGTAGTTTGTGATTCTATCATAAACCTTGTAATCAAGACTAATTATTTCGGTAATCATTGTCTTGTTTGATCTTGTAATAGAGGAACTTCGGATCATAACATGTCTTAAAAATTGACGATCCTTAACTACGCCTATATCATATATTTCGGTATTGTGATTAGAAAGTGAGTTTTGTTACCAAACAGTTTATTCTTTACTGTTTGGAATACGATCCAAGGAATCCTGTCTTGAAAGACTGAACCATTAAGAAGATAGATTATATTTAAGTCCTAAAGAGAACGCTTGTTCTGCTAGTGATCGGTGCCTAATAATGCATATTTCTAGATCGTTTTGTTATCTTGTATCATATCCAAAGTGTTATATTATCTCATTTTATATCAAATCTTGTATTTTGCGCATTTGTTCATTAGCGGGTAATTTTGTCGGAATAATCTGATTTTGTATTGTGTTGTAGGTGGTTGAGTAAATTGTGAATAATTGAGCAGTGGGTTCATTCAGGAAGTGATTAAAGAGGACCTGGTGGCACAACAAAGAAATGGCTCATCTGACTGCAGCCGTAAACATAATAGTTTTGGTGGCTTTGTGGTTTTAGCAAGGAAGATACATTTGGATGCAGCCGGGTTTATAAATTATACTAAATAGAAGAGCTACTCAAAAGATCCAAAAGCCACCATTTGGGAAAACATGGATACGGGTCAAACTCTCATATATTCAAGGTTGGTGTTAGTGCCTAACATCCAAAGGAATTCTCTTATCACCTTTACCAATTTCACTTCCAAGATCAGAACTAAAAAAACTCTTCTTTCTTATCCTCAAATAACAACTGCAACCACTCCTTTATCTTCTGTGTACCACACCATCACTGTCGACTTCTTTGTCCCCTTCTCTTTCAAGTAATCAAGTACCTCCATCACCATATTTTCCAAGATGTCTTCTTTGTACCCATTTTAAGCTAACCCTAGATAGCTATTATTTGAGGAAAAATAGGCAGGCTAATTCTATCTCCAAGAGCTGCTAGAATGACAACTGAAGGTCTGAATTTCAAGCTCTCTGCAGCATCAACATCATTAGACAATAGGGTGGATGTGTACAGAAGACATGCATCAGTGGTGATTTTTGTAAACATCAAATCCCGAATTTTCTAATTGTACTGTATTGAAAATGGGATTGAGAATTGGGAAAATCTTATATAAATAGGGCGAGGATTGTAAGGAAGAAACTAAGCCCGGACTAGCCGGTGCAAGTTGTAGTAGTAATATTTAGGTTTTAATTTCAATCTTATGATGTTCTAAAAATCTCTGCTAGGGCAGAAATGAAACCCCTTTAATAATTAGAATTCCTCAGTGATTTTACTTGTTCTTCTCTATGGGGTTTCAATGAAAAGCATGATTAGTTTCTGAATTTTGGCAAATTGCTTTCACCTTGTATGTCAAGCATCCTAGGTAGTCGGATTAACTCTTTGTCAATATTCAAGCCTATGTAAATTGTTTTTAGTTCAATCTGTGATTTCTTGTGCCTTAAAAAGACAAGTAATACTAGGGATTGACATCTTTTGCTGAGATTAAATCATCATCTTTGTTAGTGATTATATCACATTTTCAAGGTAGTTTGAGGCTAGAACTTCTATAGCTCCTTGATTGAAGGGAGAGCTAGTATATCAAATTAGAGATTTCTATGCGTTTAGGAGGTGGATTTGAAGCCCTAGTTTACCATTTGTTGCTCTGTAATCTTATTTCTTTTGTAAATCATCGATCACTTTGTCGTATCGACGCAAACAAAACCCCCTATTGTTACTTCTCATTTGAATCAGTATATAAAGACCTTAGAATCAACTATACATCGCCCTAGTCTCTGTGGGATCGATCCATATTTTCCCTGTTTACATTGTTGACATCGTGCACTTGAGGTTAGTATAATTGTAGGTATCTCTTAAGTCCTACCAAGTTTTTGGCGCCGCTACCGAGTAGCGGTGTAGTGATCTAAAGTTCCCCTTTACTGGTTTTTAACTTAGTTATGTATATATGTGTTTAGATTTTTTTGTTTTTGTGCGTTTATACTAGTAGTTTCATTCATCTATTTTTATTTTTATTTTATTTTCACATCTTTATCATTTGTATATGTAATATAAATTTGGTTTTGATTGTCCTGTCGTTTTTAGTCCGTGCACTTCATTTTGCTTTGTAATCTGTTCGTTGGTCTGGTTGAATTTTTCCCGTTTGTTTTTCATTTTATAGAGTCAAATTTAGGAATCTGTTAGTATCGGTTGGTTTTTTCTTTTTAGTTTACATTTTCTTTCACTTCCACTTATTCACGGTTTTTCATTAAGCTTACTGTAGGATCTTTTTACCATATGTAGCTTCCAATTTACATCACATCATTTTGATTTTTTCACTTAGAGTTGTCCGTAGTTGAATGCTACTGTAGGCTAGTTGTCATTGGTAATTTTTGTTTTGTAGTATAGCTTACTCATAGTGCTACTGTAATCTGTAGTTTTAGTCTTTTCAAATCTGTAGCTTTTAAAATTTTCATCTCTTTTCTTTTCTTTTCTTCCACTTATATTTGTCTGTAGTTGTATATATTAAGTTTATGATATCTTACTTTGTTAGCTATAGGTCCAAAGTAGTAATCAGTCATTTTTATTTTTGTAAATCACTTCATTTTGCATTAGTTATCTAACGTTGTCTCTCGCATTTTTGTAGGTCCAACTCATTTTCTGTTAGTAGTGATAGGTGTTGCGTAGCTGTGCTTCTATTTAGGAGTTCTGTCTTTGTACTGTTAATAACATAACTTAGACTCTCTAGGCTTGCTTTCATTTAAACTATATGCCTGTAGGATAAGCATCTATATAAGTAGTTATTATGGTAGTCTAGATCTGTTAGTTAGCTATTATGGTAGTCTAGATCTGTTAGTTAACTACTAGTTCAAATTATCATCATCCTATAATATATCGAGCATTCCTGCGTTTCGCACTTTCTTTTTCTCTTTTATCTTTTCAACTTTGTCTATAAGTGCATGTTCTATCCACCCAGTCATTCCAAGCATACTAGCTACTCATTCCTGTCATTTCCCTGTAATATATTATCTCGCATTTTGTAGTAGGTCATGGTTATTAGTTGCATCATTTAGCTGTATTTCTACAGTTAGTTACCACTTGCATAATCTTATATATTAGTTTAAAAGTAGCTCATATTACTGTCACCCTGTATAATATCCATTCCAGCATTTTACATATCATCTCTATTCTTTTTACATTTGCAGCTTGTCTATACCAGCACCATTATGTCATGTTCAGATCATTCAATCAGGGATTGCCTAGTTTTTCAAATAACTCATCAATTGGTTCACAATATATGCCTTGATACTCTAGTTGTTAACCATCAGTGGTAAACAACTACTCTCTGTGTTTCTTTGCTTCACCTGCACAATTCTCTGTACTAATATTCTCTTTTGAGTATCCAGGTAACTGAACTGTTGTTGTACAAGCCAAAAGAAAATAACAAAAGGGAGGCAGCTTTGCTTCATACTGTAACTTGTTGCTGAAATTGTTGTTGTTAGAGAAGCTACCGAATATCTAAGTCTTAAAGAGAACTTCGGTTCTGCTAGATATTGTCAAAACAAGAATAGTGTTGAAGCTGAGTAACTAGGATTTAAGTTTACTTAGTAGTGTCTACACGAAGTTGCAGGTTTACTTTTTGTGGCGTCTTAATTCATTGAATATTCAAATCTGGACTAGGTCCCGGGGTTTTTCTACAAGATTGTAGTTTTCCTCGTTAACAAAATTCTGGTGTGTGCTTTACTTTATTTCCGCATTATAATGGTTTTATATTATAATTAAAGTAATTACACTTGTACGTTAACTAGGCACTTGATATTTATCTTATAAGGTTTCGATTATCAAGTGAACATTTTGTTGTTGTATTGTCTCGATTTCATATCCATAGACGATCACACAAAGTGTATTGGATTTTTCCACTTGTCTGATATAATTACGTGTTAGGCCAGTCCAGACTAACCCTATTTCAAGTGGACACTGTGTTGGAATATTCCTTGAGTGGTTGTTGCTCCAAGAGGTTTATACACGGCAGATATTGAATAGGTTGTGATCAAATAAAAAGATTGTGGTGTATTTAGGTACCCTCGTCTTTTCAATCCGTTTACAAATATTGCAAGAGGCTGGAATCCCTCGGAATCTGATTGATCCTCGCTCAACCATGATTAGTGACTTTGAGGGGAATACTAGTAACACCTATGGGCATGTTGTGCTCAATCTCCAAGTTGGGTCGATCCAGGCCAAGTTGAAATTCTATGTTATCAAAAAAACTCCAGGTTACCGCATGATTCCGGGACGTCCCTGGCTTCATGACAACCAGGTGATACCCTCGACCTATCATCAATGCATCAAGGCAGTTCATGAAGGGAAAATTGTTCGTATTGTGGCATCACCTTCGCCTTATGTTATGGCTAGTGAGATAATTATCCCTAGTAGGATCCCAGACCCTCATAGTCGAATTTACAACACTCCACTCCATACATTGGCGTCTATTCAAGAATCCAATCATCTATGAATTGAATGCCCATCCAATAGCTCTACATGATCTATCATCTAATCTCGTCCCCGTAAAGGAGTTGTATGCATGCATATGTATATATATGTGCATGGTACGGCCTATGATGGAATTCTAATGGAAATAGAATTCGTGGAAGAGGTGGACCGGTTTCCATGCTGAAAAAGCGGGGGTCTAACAACCATACCCAATATTTCGCTTATCAATCAGTATGGACTAACTCCAACATACTTTAAAGAGAATCAACTAGACAGTCAGACTCATCATAAGAAAAGTATATCCAAGAGTTATATCTCTATTTCTCAATTCAATCTGCAATCAAACAAATAGGAATTTGCGAGCTCGATTGAATATAAGAAATAACTTGGACGGTATCAAAAACCAATATCCAAGTGTCAATCAATATAATCAACAACCAAAGGTTGGATTCACAATTGATTGAACTTATACACAACCTGTGATATTTCAATTATATAGAAAATATAATGCGGAAAAGAAATAACACAGGCACCAGAAATTTTGTTAACGTGGAAACCGCAAATGCAGAAAAACCCCGGGACCTAGTCCAAATTTGAACACCACAATGTATTAAGCCGCTACAGACACTAGCCTACTCCAAGTTAACCTCGTACTGGAATGTAGTTGAGTCTTAACCAATCTCAAGATGATCAAGGTACGGTCGCGTTCCTTACGCCTCTGAATCCTAGCAGGACTCTGCGCACTTGATTCCCTTAGCTGATCTCACCCACAACTAAGAGTTGCTATGATACAAAGTCGAAGACTTAATAAACCAATCTGTCTCACACAGAAAAGTCTATTGAATAGATAAATCTGTCTCTCACAGATATACCTATGAGCTTTGTTTCGTCTTTTGATAAATCAAGGTGAACAGGAACCAATTGACACACCGGACTTATACTCCCGAAGAACAGCCTAGTAATATCAATATCCTCACAATAATCTTAATCGTATGGTAGCGAAAAAAGATATTGTGGAATCAAAAACGATGAGACGAAGATGTTTGTGACTACTTTTTATCTTGCCTATCGAAGACTAAATCTCGAGCAAATCTTAGAGAAGATGGTAATCAATACGATAGAAAACAGCAAGATCAGAACATGCAACTACAAAAAAAATAGTTGGGTCTGGCTTCACAATCCCAATGAAGTCTTCAAGTCTGAAAAAGCGGGGGTCTAACAATCACACCCAATATTTCGTTTGGAAATCTGTATGGACTGAACCTCAATAATATTCCGAGAGTGAAAACTCAATCAAAGAATAATACTAAAGAGTTTATCTCTTTTTCTCAAATCAATCAGCAAATCAAACAGATAGAAATCTATGAGCCTGATTGATGTGATAAATACTTGGACGATATCCAAGATCAACCAAAATCTTATCCAACAAACAAGGTCTAATTTATCAATAATGATTGATTAACGCACAACCTGTGATATTTCAATTATAAAGATAAACAATATAAGGCGGAAAAGAAATAACACAGACACCAGAAATTTTGTTAACGAAGAAACCGAAAATGCAGAAAAACCCCGGGACCTAGTCCAGAATAAACACACACTGACTATAAGCTGTTACACCAATTTCTTACTACCTATTCGTACTAGATGTAATACCTGCTTCAGCTGTATTCAAGCAATTGTAAAACTCCAAGAAGAACATCAATTCTCTTTAGAAGCTACTCTCGAAATCTGCTGGCAGAACAGAGTTCTCTATTCTCTTTAGAAGCACTCTCAAAAATCTTCTAGCAGAATGTTAGTTCTCTTTAGAAGATGAAACAACATGTTGATACCTTTCGATATTTTGTTTTCACAAAACACCGGTTTGATTTCCCTTTAGACGTCAATCAAGGTTTCGGAAATCTTGTGTTTGTTTTGAGAAAAAAAATTACTAGGTAAAAGTAATATCAAAACAAACTTGTAAATTAGGGTTTATTACACTCTTCAAAAATAGGAAGAGAGACCTAATGACTCTACAACAATAACAACTAGAATAAATCTAGAGATATCTTGTTTAAAACTTCTTAAGAATTTTACGAGATACCTTAATCGAAGTTTTATTTTTAGCTTCCGATTTCGACTAACAAGTGTTGATATACGATCGGAAACTGAAATCTATCAAAACCTAGGGTTTATGATCAACAACTCTTGAATGGTTTTATATCAGAAGAGAAAACCTTAGAATAGACAAGAGGTGAAAACCTAGATTACAAGTTGTATAATCAATCACGAAGATTAAATCCAACTCGGCTTTGTGATCCCCCATACAAAGACTTTTATCTCACTCTTGTTCACGGAGAACAGAAGACATGGAAAACAACCTTATGAAGCTTACACCAATTTTCCAAAGGGGACGAAAAACGTGTAACACTCACGAACCCTTTATTTACAGTGAACAGTAGCTTGGAACCTAAGCAAAGCTATTTTACTTTTTCAAGACTCTCCTAATTTTGGGAGTCTTTTCTAAGTTACAACTCTTGCCTAAATAATTAATTTAGCAAATATTGTATTCATGTGAGTAAATCACAATTTATCTTAGGAAGGAATAACAAACACTTTAATATGGTAATCAAATATGTTTGGATTAATAGCTATCTTGCTTAGATAAGGAAACATCAAAAACTTGACCAAGAATGGCTTCTAGTCACGTAATTGGGCTCAAGTCCGTGAACCGTTACAAACAATTCGTGGATTTTCCTACTAACGAACTGTAACAATTACAGCAACTCTTATAGTTATTACTTTAATAAATCACTCATAACTTTATCGTTGTAACTCAAAATTGAGTGATTCTTGGCTCGTTGAATTCGTAAGCTCATTCACTATAACATGAGAACCTTTCCAGGGATAAAGGTAATTGTCACAAAAGTCGTGTCTCAAATAACCTCGAGTATATATACAAAAATGTACATTTACCGTCATAGGAATTGTTTCATAGAGTGAACATTTGTTTTGATATATTAGAAAGGTATAATTGAACAAGAATCCAAATGAAATCAATTACCACATACCTTTGTTGATGAAGTCCTTGTTGATGTCTTCTTGTAGTCTTCAAACTTCATCCTTCAAGGATAGCTTCGATTCTACTTCTTAGGCTTAATCTAGTCTGAAACTATCTTTAGTATACTAAATCAAGAATGCATTTTGGCAACTAAAATTGACAACTAACTTGACATACCAACGCTAGTGGGTTTAACCGAGCAATGCTCTAACAAAGTCGTTAACCTAGAAGGTTTTGGAAAAAAACTAAGGTTAAAGGAAAATCGACTCTAGTCGCAACTAATATCACATAGGAGGTGTGGGGATTAGGTTTCCCAGTTGCTAGAGTTCTCCCTTATATAGTCTTCAAATCAGAGTTTGCAATCAATGTTAATTACTTTGTTAACAAAGCATTCAATATTCACCGTTAGATTAAAACCTGATTAGACTCAAGCTAATATATTTCAACCGTTAGATCGAACTTAGTTATACACAAATTAAAAGTGAATTCATTTAGATATGAGTAATCGTACCTAAATGTGTACACCTTGTTGGTTCAACAATAGTTAACCGAAATTAGCCATATGAACACTTTCATATCAACCTTATTCATCTTAACCATAAACTAGTTCAAATGACTCAAATGAAACTAGTTCTAGAGTTGTTCAATTGTTTATATATATTCTCATAGAAGTATACAAGACACAATTAAAACAAAATCGATTTTAATTCGCTCGAATCAATTCATGAACATTATAGCCACGGTTTGCGAAAGATTGCATTCTTTAATATATAAATGTATTAGTTCATGAAAAAACTGATTTTAGAACATACCTACTCAAGTATGAAAACGGGTATGCATGCCTAAGTGGCCGGACTTAGTTTGGGTTCGCCAGTATGCGAACGGGTACGCCTACCTCAAAACTCATTTGAATTTTCGGACATGAACTTTACGCCAGTACACATACGGGCATGCATACTAAGTTCCTGGAATTTCATTAAACCAACCAGTACGCATACGTGTATGCATACTATGGTTCCCGGACTTGGAATAACATGCAACAGTTAGCATACAAGTACCCATATTGTGATGTATCCAATCATGGTGAATTGTTCTAAACTCCCATTTCAATCAGTAAAACATTCTTAAAAGACGACAATAGCTGTCTCACACAAACTATTAGCTTCAATAAATTTTCAAGTGATCAAATTATCAATACGAAACATTTCGAGTCTACATCAAATGTCTGTCTCACACAAATCATGTAAGATGTTACTAGGCGATTTTCACATGATCATCTTTTGACTTTTGTCAAGAATATAAGATGAACCTGGTTAAAGCGAAAGCTTACCAACACATATTTCGAGAAATATGTAAGCGAGTTAAACTCAGCTCGAAATATCAAATATGTATAATCAAAGTCTATATAGATATACGACTTTTGTCTCAAATAGGAGATAGAGTAGATAGACTTTTGAGTGATAGATGAGTTCAAGTTTCCACATACCTTTTGTTTATGAAGTTCCACAAGCTCCCCTTAATAATTCTTCATATTCAATCGATGAACGTCGTGAATTCTAATGCTTAACTATACTTACTATCCTAATACGAGACTTAACTATAAGTAGACCATAAAGCAAGACTTATAGTTTTGGCAACTAAACTTGACAACAAGCTTGAGATACCAACGCTTGCGAGTTCGACCGAGCAGTGCTCTAACAAGTTTATAGCTAGAGTCCTCCTTTATTGACCTAGGTTTCCACCGAGAAACATAATTAGGTCTACGACTAAAAGACTCCGCTTTGGGGATTTGTGAAGCCAGGTACGACTATCTTTACCTTGAAAGTTCGTGTACCCTGATCTTGCTTTTATGTTATCGAGGTTCTCGTAATCTATTTCAGGCAAGATAGATAGTAATCGCAAAGTTTTCTTCATCTCGGACTTTATGATTCCTGAAGATAGATATCTGAAAACTATTCTTAATTGATAAGTTTAAGATTGTTCTTGAGAGGTGGTAAAGAATCCAGGCTTCTCATCTAAGTGAATGTAAGTGTTTCAGATTTGTGAGGTTTGCTAGCTTTGTCTATTGCAAAAAGATTTCCAAGTGTTGGTCTTTGATGTAGTTTTTACATTGATAAGAAAAGGTTCGTTTGAATACTTGTAAAGATTCGATTTCAGACTTAATAATAGGAAAATATATAGAAAAGATTATAGCAATATCGAGAGATATTGAGACTCAGGATTCCACCAATTTTCATATTCATGTGGTTCAACTATTAATTCTAGGCAATTATTATAGCTCATAAAATAACAAGTATTGACTTTGATTCTTTGTCAAGTAGATTTTATAAAGAATTAGATGTAAATCATAAGCACGGTGCATAAAAAGTACTTAAACTAAGCATACACCATCAAAGAAAATCACAAATAATCAAGAAAAATAATAAACCAATTTAAACTAATGCAAAAGTCTTAAAAGAAATAAAAATGGCTTCCTCCATTGTCCCAGTGTTGGGGTTTAGCTCTTCATGTCTAAAACACACTCAAAATAATTATCCATGGCTCAAAAGTATATACAATGATGAAAATATATGAGAAGGAATAAAACAGATCAACTGCAGCGCATATAAACGTTGCATATTGATTGTTACAAAGTAAACATAAAACATAAGACTACTGAGAGAACAACTACCTGTGTCGTTGATTTTGCGACTGACACAGGACGTCTAATGCTCTCCTTGTTCTTCAGTTCTGCACCAGCAAAATACTTTCCTGAAACTCTTCTTTCTTCGTTTTGCAACCTCCTAACTACCCCTAATCTCTCGATAACTCCTCTGGAACTCGAACCAGTGTTATTTATACATCACAGGGACCTCAAATCTCACCCGAATTATTTTTTTTCTTTCCCCCAAGTTACGAAAATTTCTTTTTCATATATAAGTAACAAAGATTTACTTAGATAGTCGCGCTTTGGACATCAATATCCGGAATCAAACAAATCACATGAATAGATTAAGAAGATGGACACAAAAATAGATGGTTTGCCATGTTGACAAAGGTGAACGGTGTTTCCCATATCTTTCTGAAGGTCACTGCCAGGATGAACCTATGAATCCTAATGGATTGAGATAGTAGTCCGAACTCTAATATCAACACAACTGGTATATAGAAGGGACCCAACGGCCGATAATCTTAATTCTAAATCAACTCAACTGGTATATACAAGGGACTCAACAGTCGATTTTATTAATTGAATAATAATAATAATCTTTGTTTTTCGTAAACTATATACTCTGATTGGTCTAATTGACCTGGTCTTTTTTTCTTTTTCTTTTTTTAAATTTATGGAAACTCAGTTACTCTACTTCATCCCGGCGGTGATAACAATTCGATGCTGGTGCCCCACCTAATCACTTAGAGAAACATATAAATTTTGCAAAAATAAAAACAGAAAGCAATAAGACGACTCCGAGATATAGTGAAACTACCATGTTATTTTTAACACATGAGCTTTGTCCTTTTATGAATTGACTCTATTTTTGGGTTCCTCAACTCCTACAACCAAGATGTCTCCATCCACTTAGATTAGTTAGTGTTTTCCTGAATCGGCATAAGTTTATAGGCTATGGAGTTTAACAATGCAACTAAAAGTTTTCTCCCATACCCCAAACTTAAATCTAACATTGTCCTCAATGTTCTAAAGATAACATTAAAAGCATGAACGAGGAGAAACTGTTACCACTTGAAGCAAAGGAATAATGAAGGATATTACCGTGTCGCGTGAGCATGGCTTATCTCCCAAGAAGTGCTAAGTTTAAAGTCTTCATCCAGATTAAGAAAGGATTAGTCACCTCATAGAATCATAATGTAATAGTCGGAACAAGTGTGGGTCATCAAAACCATATACAGCTACTACAAATAAAAGGAATCTGCAACATGCCAAGAAAATGAACAAACCGAGCACGACCTTATCTAGTGTTTTGTTTAAGACAATTACATCTAGCTGTGGTTCAGGTTCAGGTTATATAAACTGGTCAAAATAAAATATTTTCATGGGAAGAATTTCTTCATAGTCAGGATCCGAAGTTCAGGTTCTACAATCTGTAAAAACTCAACTAAGAACTTAGAAGCACATAATAATAACCCTGAATAATTGGGGATCCTCGGAGTCAATCAGATTTGACTTACATAGTTGACCACAACGAAAGTGGTGGCCATTCTTAAACAAATGTGTCGATTTCAATCTCCTAAATTACTTGGGTTTAGTCTCAAAACTTAATAACTGACACATTTGAAACTCATATGTTCCCGCAATTGGAATAGAAGTTTTGGGCGGGAAAACAAAGTCAATCTTGATATCATAGCCTGGGTAAACCACACCAACTAGAGGATGGGTTTCTAACAACTGAACTTCTTCCTGGATATCATTAGGTTCCGGAAAACGTATATGAAGATGATCTTGTGAAACGGTAGAGGCACATATATCAAGTCCCAAGTGAGGGATCTCTGTAAGATTCAAAGGTAAGGCACATGGGGAATGATAATCACTCTAAACTTAGAGTTTTGGGTGTTTCTAGATAGACTAGCTACAATTTCCCTAATTTCTAGATCGTTAGAATCCTGAAAATGATTAATTGCTTCTTCTAGATTATAATCTGGTGATAATCCGTTGGCTAGCTCTTTCCATAGCGATTCCCACATAATAGAGAACGTAAACGGGAAGGAGGGATTAGGCCACAGTTTTTAGAGCTGGGAAGAGGTCGGAAATCACCATGAGACCCAATCTAATATGAAATGGTAAATGGAGATAAGATCTCCTTTTCGAAGACCTCAAGCATGCTTAAAGGAATCTGTGGATCAACCACTAATGAGAAGACCGATAGAAAGTGTATTACACCGATAAATTAGTTGACACCAATAAGAAGAAAACCAAAAAGGTGCATATAACTTGATAAGCGAATCACGTTTCATTTGGTTAAAAGCGTTCAACATATTAAGTTTGACACCAATGACAGCTAGGGAAACCTGATATGTCAAATTTGACGCCAATGACACCACGAAAGTCTTTCATTTTCTTCATGTAGTCAATGATCCCATGATCAATAATGGTATTGTCTCCAAGGCTTATACCAGGTACTTAGGCAGCTTGCTATGGAGAGATCAATTTATGCATCAAAGGCTTAAGCCTATTAGCAAGAAGTTTAGAAAACGTCAATTATGAAAGAACCAAACTAAGGAAAGAAAACGTAAATTTCAAAATTAACATGACTTTGGGAGAAATTCTAGTACGGTATTAAGATTTCAGCTATAAAACTCCGTTATCCCATAGATGATAAATCTAGTAAGCACAGATAGTAAAATGTGGTGGGGAAGACAGGACAAGTATACTAATAAAGTTCATACACAGTCGTTGATACATACCCAAGCGGTCATGGTAAATTATCCCAAGCTGGGGTCTGGGAAAGATCTCGGCTACCACCACTACAACTAGTGATCTATTATAAAAGCACAGATGAAAAAGAAAAACACTCTATTTGGGGCTAGGCGCTAAGAAATGCTGGAGGAAGATGATCAATCACTGTCGCTAATAAATGCACCAATATGACAGGAGGATTGATCGTTATTACTGATAAATGCTCTCTGCCATCTGCCAGACCTGAAGTATGTTGTCCTCTGCCACGCTCGAAATAACCCACGGCTCATTTTGATTCCACGAGAAGTCTGAGATCTTGGCCGTGTGACCTCCATGAGAGAAAAGAAGCTCAGGTGGCCCATCCTCTGCATCTTCCTCTGATTGCTCATCACCGATCCTGTCACAAATAAAGAAAAAAATCAAACTAGTAAAAAGAGAATGAATCTTTTTTTTTCTTGCAAAGATGCTTACTAGGCAAGCTAAAACGACCACTGAACTTGAGCATTAAGAAAATTGTCGAGTGAAGTTTAAAACAAAAAAAAAACGAAGAAGAAGAATCAACAAGAACATGAAACTCGTGGCACCATTCTTGCTGGTGAAAATTTTACCTGCTAAGGTCCCAAATCATCAATCTCCTGTCAGCAGCAGAAGTCGCCAAGACTGTTTCATGCTTAGGGCTCCATTCGACCTGGAATACCTCCTCACTTCATGGGGGGGAAAAACAGAATAAGTACGATGACTGGGGATGACCATAAAATAGCAGTAGCCAGTAGGATATATAACTATGTTCACCGATACAATAGACAATTAGTCCACCCAAAGCATGCAAGATTCATATATGTGGATTTCACCGAAGTCAAGTCTAGCTGCACTAAACTGTAATCAGCATCATCATAGTTCCATACTGAAACTGATAGTCTAATAGGGCAAAATATACAGATGAGATCAGAAATGCAAAACAGAAACATACGTGTGGCCGGAGAAACTATGCAATGGTGACGTTAGCTTTCGCAAGTCGAATAGATTAACAGTCATATCTGAAGATGCAGTAGCCAATATCCACTCATTGAATGGATTGAATGATAACGAATTCACCTGTGATCACAAAAGAAAACGAACAATTCATTAGCCAAACAATCTATGAAAACACATTGTTGATTCTTCCGTGGACGCTATACAAAGAGAAATGTTTACGAGTTGAAGGGAAAAAAGCATAACTTCAAATAGGAAAAAAATAAATTTAAATCACTTATACAGTACAAGGATGGGACATATTTATCTCGTGTGTTGCTTAGGGAGCTATGTATTTCTCTGAAAGTGTTATAAAGCGAAGCATTCATTTAAAATTAAAGCATAAATGGCGTGCTTCAGCTACTCAAGTATAACATTCATTTATACCTTCACCGCCTCATTTCTCCATCTCTCAGAGTAGATAAGATAGCAAACAGAAACTGGCCAAAAACAAAACTGAAACTCAAATATCTTAATTTCAAACTGATCTGCAGTCAAAATAAGTTTTTGTACTCAAGTTATGTAATAACAGAAGTTTATGTTTAAGTAATATGATGTAAGTATACCATGTAAGGCACAAATCAAAAATAGTGGAACGTAGTGGCTGCCATGATAGCGACCAAATCAACCAAATGGGTAATCCTAACAAATTTTGCAAGATTTTCTTGACCACTTAAAGTAGGTGGATTTTTGCCCCAGCAAAACAAATAACAAGGCGCATACTGATTGAATGAGTTAATTAAAATCAGACATTCACAATATGGTAGCCACAAAAAGGAGAACCAAGATTTAAGATACCATCGCCATGTATGCAAAAGACATGCACTGCACGGGATTAGTCAAGTAAATTTACTGGAACAACTTGCAACGATGTTATGTTAAGGAAAGAGCAAAAACAAAAAGAAACTAAACAACTCGACAGATTGATTCACCTCTTTGGCATGTGCTACAACAGACTCTTGTGGTTTACCGGACGTTGAGGACCGCAAATCCCAAATCATCAATCTATGGTCATCCCCAACTGATCCAAAT